>NC_143201.1:21909285-22220714 GCF_051530095.1 Phoenix dactylifera | reverse complement strand
TGTGATGGGCATATCACCAATACTAGCTTTTAGATACAATATAAATTATATAGAACTGTGTACTGGTTTTATGGCCTTTCAAGAATGAGGTAAGCAAACGTACAAAACCTTTTTTTTTGGGGGGGGGGGGGGGTGTTGAGGCACCTATTCCAGTAAGAATCACAGAGGACCCATTAGCGGCATCAACAAAGAAGAGCGTCCCAAGGCATGAAAATTATATTGAAATTGTCGAACTTTTTGAGGAAACCATGAGTTTAGGCATCTGAAGTAGCTCGACTTGCTCATAAATTGTTACATGGATAAGATGCCTAGGGAGGCAACAATATGGAATAATATGTATTCATAAAATTAAGAATCCGGATATCTAGAGAGAATTCTATAACTTTATTCTTTTTCGTTGGATTGAACTAAAACACACAAGTTCTATCATTTTGGAGAAGATGCTGACCTTCTCCTATTACTTCTTTGCACATTCATTTTCAGACAATAGTGTTAGTAATCTCATAAGGGAAAGTTACAATAGGATAAGATTTATGATTGAAAAAACTTCCAAAGCGACATATTGGTCAATTAAAACTGCAGCGCTATCAACATGGTTGTAATAATCCAGGATCTTACCAAAAAAAATTAGCTTGAAGATATTTTTTTTGAGATGCTTGGTCCTGTATAAGTACCCAAAATCTCTTCGACGAACAACCGATATAGGACTAAACACACCCCATGGGTCCTCACATACTCCTCCGTTCAAATTCTGACGTTGTTTTCAAGTTAAGAGTTCAAAAGCACCACAATCGGCCCATGGTCAGCTTTCACAAACTCGTGTTGTAGTGTTTCTTAGTTCATATATACTATTGGTCGAGTTTGCTCTGATACCATTTGTATCAATTCAGGATCTCATCCAAAAAGCCTATCTGAAAGATATTTTTTTTGGCTTCTCAATCATGTATAGATACCCAAGATTTTCTTAGCGAATAACCAATATAGAATTAAACACACACTCACACGGGTTCTCATAATGGTCATGTTGAAAAGAAAGAAATGTCAGGGTCTTCCTACGCAAGCGCTCCTGGTTCTTTTGGCTCTATCAATGCTGAATGATTGATCGCTCACTTGTAGAAGCAAAGATATGCCAGATTTTGACGAAGTGTGGGAGAAGGTAAAAGGAATCCATCGCATTGTATCTTAATCACCGCTTCTTCTAATCTATTTTTTTCTGGCCGTCCTTATGTCTTCTTTGTTAACTCATCCGCTTCTTCTCTCCCAGCCGCTGAGTAGCTGTTACCTTTCCTTCTCCAAGCTATCAGGTTAATCTTTCCAGTGGATCAGCTGCTTCAAAGTTGCTGCTTCAGAACCCTGGCTGTTTCAGTGCTCTGCTTCACCCCACGAACTTCCTTAGCTCTTCCCACGAACCTCTTGTTACTTCTGTTGTAATAACTAGAGTCTGTTATAACTAAAGGTTGTTACGTGTAACTGCACTTTCTTTCTCTCTCTGAAACTTTGTAATCTCTCACTGAAACTCTATAAATAGAAGCATGAACAGTGTATGGTTTGGTAAGTTGTCCAAACCAGTTATACATTCTTTCTAGTTTTCTTACATGGTATCAGAGCACTTAAGCTCACGCTTGATCCTTGGGATAGCTTCCAAAATTCACATAAATGGCTACTTCTGAAACCATTTCTTCCTTCTCCTCCAGAGAGACCTCACTACCATTTGTTATACCTAATATTGCACAGCTCATATCTGTGAAACTAGATGGCTCCAACTACCTCGTTTGGAGATCTCAGTTCTTGCCGGTACTTCGAAGCCATGATCTACTGGGAATTGTGGACGGTTCTGAAGCATGTCCTCCTGTAGTTATTGCAGATGGCTCCCCAAACCCGGCTTATATTGTTTGGCATAAAAAGGATCAATGTTTACTAAGTTGGTTCTTATCTTCTCTTTCCGAGAAGCTGATTTCCACAGTCTATGGTTTGGATACTTCCAAACAGGTATGGAGTGCTCTTGCAACAAGGTTTACATCTCAGTCAAGATCACGGATTGCTCATATTCGACGGCAACTCCAGACTCTGTCTCAGACTAACAAAGGCTGTGTAGAATATATAGAATATGCAAAATCCTTGGTTGATCAACTTGCTGCTGCTGGTAAACCGGTGGATGACCAAGATCTAATTTCGTATATTCTTGGTGGATTACATCCATCGTTTAACCCTTTCATAACCTCATTTAACTTTGCCTCTCGAGATAAGGAATTCTCTTTGGAAGATTTTCAGGCTGAATTGCTCAGTTATGAATCCATGATAAACATTCAGAATGCATCTCTTCACTCTGATAATATTCAGTTTGCTTTATCAGCTGTAAAATCAAAGGCTCCTAGTTTCATAAGGAAGCCTAAGCCTCAGTTTAACTCACCTCGGTCTCAGCAACAATCAAACACTCCACAACGGATGACTGGGCTTCCAGCAAACAGATCACCAAAGAGTTCATCTCGACCTAATTCAACTCTGAATGCTGGAATTCCAGTATGTCAAATCTGCAATAAACCACGACACACGGCTCTTGACTGTTACCACAGATTCGATTACTCCTATCAAGGGCGATTTCCACCTTCTGACCTTGCTGCTATGGTTGCTGAAGCAAATGCAGCCTATGATCATCAGGTTTGGTATGCAGACAGTGGAGCTAATGCACACATCACATCTGAAGCAACCAACCTTGTGCACCAAGAGCCGTTTCAAGGGACTGATACTGTCACTGTGGGAAATGGTTCAGGTTTACCAATTACAAGTATCGGTTCTTCTTCTCTTTGTGTTGGAACTTCTATCTTTAATCTATCCAAAGTCTTACATTGTCCTAATGCTTCCACTAATCTTCTTTCAATCAATAGGTTTTGCTTGGATAATAATTGTTACTTTATACTTACTGGGACTGACTTTACTGTGAAGGAGAACAAGACAGAACGCCTTCTGCTCCATGGAACGGTTGAAAATGGTCTCTATCCGGTTGCTGATCAGAAGTGCTCTCTATCCAAACCCAAATGTTTCACAGCTAATCTTGGTGTTAAAACTTCACTTGATATTTGGCATTCAAGGTTAGGTCATCCGTCAAAGAATGTCTTAGACCATTTACTGCATCTTAATCTCATTTCTGTCACCAAGTCTTCAACTCCATTACAAGTGTGTTCTCCCTGTCAGCTTGGCAAAGGAAAACATCTTCCGTTTCATGCATCTACACGCCAAACTACAGTTCCTTTAGCTCTTATTCATTCTGATGTTTGGACGTCCCCGGTACCATCAATTAGTGGGTGTAGGTTTTATGTTCTTTTTGTGGATGACTTTTCTCGTTTTTCTTGGTTGTATCCTCTTCGGTATAAGTCTGATGTATTCACCATTTTTGTGAAATTCAAAACTCTTGTTGAAAAGTTCTTCTCCTGTTACATTCAGCAACTTCAAACTGATAATGGTGGTGAATTCTTATCAAACCAATTTACACAATTTTTAGCCCATCATGGAATTTATCATCGTTTGACATGTCCATATACCTCCCAACAAAATGGCATTGCAGAGAGGAAACATCGTCATATCCAAGAAACAGGTCTCACTTTACTAGCCCAATCAGGTTTGCCTCCAAAATATTGGGTTGATGCCTTTCAAACTGGAGTCTTCCTCATCAATTGTCTACCGACTCCAGTTCTACATAATTCATCTCCTTATCTTTTACTTCATAAACAGCACCCTAGGTACACTGAATTGAGGGTATTTGGTTGCTCCTGCTTTCCTTTTCTTCGACCTTATCAATCCCACAAGTTAGCATTTCACAGTAAACAATGTGTCTTTTTGGGTTATTCGAATAATCAACGTGGTTATCGTTGTTTGGATCTTTCTACTGGTCGTATATTTGTCTCTCGCCATGTTGTTTTTGATGAGCACTGCTTTCCAGCACTGAAGGAGGGACTGCGTTCAACTGACAAAAGGAGCTCGGCATCTTCTATTACTCCTTAACTTATTACTACTCCCCTGATATCTCCTGTTACAGATTCTACAGGTTCCCCCAGTAATTCCTCTCCTGTCTCTGCTTCTTTTCCCATGACCTCAGCTGCTTCAGATTCTCTTCCTCTAGTATCATCCCATTTTGGTCAAGCAAATGGGACTTCTATTCCTTCTATCCCTTCACTTACCTCACAACCAACCACCATTGTCACCAGGTCTCAGACAGGCCATTCCAAACCAAAACAGTTTTCAGATTTTCATGTTTACTCCTCTGTTCGTCACCCTCTCCGTGCTCTATCTAGTATTCTAAAAGAATCTGAACCTACTTGTTTCTCACAAGCAGTATCAGATCCTAAGTGGCGTGCTGCTATGGGACTTGAGTTTGATGCATTGATGCAAAATGGGACTTGGTCCTTATGTCCCCGTCCTACAACTCATTGTATTATCCGTAACAAATGGATTTATAAGATTAAGCGAAGAGCAGATGGGAGCATTGAACGATTCAAGGCCCGTCTAGTTGCTAAAGGGTTTGATCAGCAAAATGGAGTGGATTACCATGAAACATTCAGTCCAGTTATCAAACCATCTACTATCCGACTAGTTTTAGCACTTGCAGTCTCCTTTCACTGGCCCATCAGACAACTAGATGTTTCTAATGCTTTCCTTCATGGCATTCTGGATGAAGAGGTATACATGGAACAGCCACAGGGATTTGTTGACTCTTCCCATCTTGATTCTGTTTGTCGACTTCATAAATCCCTTTATGGTCTCAAACAAGCCCCAAGGGCTTGGTTTAGGAGGCTATCACAGCAATTATTGGAGTTTGGTTTTGTTGAGTCTTCAGTAGATTACTCCTTGTTTATTATTCACTCTGCCACAACTGCTGTCTTTGTGTTGGTTTATGTTGACGATATCATCATCACTGGTTCAGACTCTGGTGTTATTATGAATCTCATATGTCAACTAAAATCCTGTTTTCACATGAAAGATCTTGGTTCTTTAAGCTACTTCTTGGGCATTGAGGCTTCCAGAGATTCACAGATGCTGCATTTGAGACAGACCAAGTATATTACTGATTTATTGATCAAAACGAAGATGGTTGATGCCAAACCGTTGGCTTCTCCAGTTGTCTCTGGTTCCAAACTTTCTGCTGACACCGGAGAATTACTATCTGATCCCACTGCATATCGACATGTTGTTGGTGCACTCCAATATTGTACAATCTCCCGTCCTGACATTTCCTATGCTGTTAATCAGCTCTGTCAGTTTATGCACAATCCCAGATTATCCCATTGGGTTGCCATGAAACGGGTTCTTAGATATCTTAAAGGCACAGTAGACTTTGGTTTACTTTACTCACCATCTTCTCTTCATTTACATGCCTTCAGTGATTCTGACTGGGCTGGCAATCCTGATGATCGAAGATCTACCAGTGGCTATGGTGTTTTTCTGGGTCAAAATCTGATTTCTTGGAGTGCTAAGAAGCAATCTGTGGTATCTCGCTCAAGTACGGAAGCTGAATATAGATCCATGGCACTTGCCACAGCTGAGTTATATTGGCTTCGAATGCTACTGTCTGAGCTTCACATCTCATTGTCTTCCCCTCCTGTTCTATGGTGTGACAACGTTGGTGCTCTTGCTCTTGCTTCTAATCCTGTCTTCCATGCTCGAACGAAGCATATTGAAGTGGATTACCATTTTATTCGAGAGAAAGTGGTGAACAAAGACATTGAGGTTCGCTATATTGCTACCCAAGACCAGGTTGCTGATGTCTTCACCAAAGGGCTTTCTGCTGTTCGGTTTTGTTCTCTGCGTTCCAAACTGATGGTTTTTCATCTCCCCATCAGTTTGCAGGGGGGTGTTAACTCATCCGCTTCTTCTCTCCCAGCCGCTGAGTAGCTGTTACCTTTCCTTCTCCAAGCTATCAGGTTAATCTTTCCAATGGATCAGCTGCTTCAAAGTTGCTGCTTCAGAACCCTGGCTGTTTCAGTGCTCTGCTTCACCCCACGAACTTCCTTAGCTCTTCCCACGAACCTCTTGTTACTTCTGTTGTAATAACTAGAGTCTGTTATAACTAAAGGTTGTTACGTGTAACTGCACTTTCTTTCTCTCTCTGAAACTTTGTAATCTCTCACTGAAACTCTATAAATAGAAGCATGAACAGTGTATGGTTTGGTAAGTTGTCCAAACCAGTTATACATTCTTTCTAGTTTTCTTACATTCTTCACCTGGTTTGGAAAAGGATAGTGAAGACTTCTGGACTAGCTGGTAGCCTTGCATCTTCTCTCAGCATTTTGGAAATCTCTGTAACCCTCTCCTCTTATTTTTATCCTTTAAGATTGATGTAAACCTTGAAAGCTCTCTCTTCTATTTTTACTGGCTGCAACCGCTCTAACCATGCAACCTATAAAATCTTCCATCTCTCTTGTAAATACCTTCTTATCTTTAATAAATTTGGGTGGCCGAGTGTTTTTTCCGTCGCTCTTGCATAAAAAAAAAAAGACTACAAAGAAACAATGGCTAAAAATCGAAATTAATTACAGCGTTGTGGTAAAGATTGAAAGGTTATTCTTTCCGATGGTTAATTGCTTGTCCATATATTTTTGATGAATGTATCAGAGTTTAAAAGAATCATTCGTCTTTCTTACATTTTGTGAGGAAGTAAATGCACATTCATTCCTAGTTTTTACTTCTTTATCCTAGAGTTTTAGATTCAGGTAATAATTTCCTTTTGCTCCCAGTAGTCCGGCTGTAGGCTAGTTTTGGGGTACACAATGGGAACAGTCCCTCCCAAAAGTAGGCCAATGGACCGGCCTCAAACTAAGAAATCAGCTTGCCATCCACTCCAATGCAAAATTTTACATGAAAAGTTTGATACCAGGTGCATCCACTAAGTCACTTCAATTGACAAAATAATGCGGCTACTGTTCAAAATGCACCTGCTGAGGTGAATGCTGGTGTGGCTGAAGCTGCAAAGAATGCTCCGGTTTTTTTTCATGCTAATGACCCAACCAATCCAGAAGCTTTTCAGTAAGTCAGGGCTGCTACCACTGAAGTTAGCCCTTGTGATTCAGATGTTGCTGCTGCTTACATGCAAACCATTGAAGATGGTCCTCGGGGCGAAGAGCTTGAACCAGATAACAATCTCCAAGCTCCTGTTCGAGAAGAAGCACTGGCTCTTATCGAAATTGACCTTTTGGCCATTGCAATCAGCTTCTTACTTCTTTCCAGAAAGATTTTCAGTTTCTTAAGATTCCGTTTATGGCCATTATATAATAATATCAAAATCGTTCGCAAAGAGAAGGTGGGAGAGTGCTGGGCACGATCTAAACAAACAAGAAAAGCTGATTTGAACCATCTCATGTATGAATTAACATGTATAAATAATTACTAAAGAAAATGACATCTAATACAATAATGCACAGCAAACACATCATACACAATCCTATATCCACCAAAAACATGGATATGGACTGGAGATAAAACAACAATATCAAAACCAATGACCATACAAGAGAAGCATTGGATGCATTACATTCTTTTCTTTTGTTTCCTTACTTAAGTACAGTGGATCTATATAAAATCTGTGTTTTAAATATTCCTCAATCAAATGGCTTAGCTCACCCTACCTTATGTGGTGAAACTTTTGATTCCTCTAATGCAAAGGTTGGATACCCCATTGTGTTGACCTGGGAGTTGAAAAAGTGAGCTTTAACCAATAATTTTCGAGGTTGAACTGATGTATATAACCACTTTGGTTGGCCATGGTTTGGCTAGATTTTGGGATTGACTAAGTTTGAGTTTCCTAATCGTAAGTCATGGACCTCTCAACCATGCGACGCCTATCTATATCTATGATTTTATTTACTTTCAAGACGAGTTATGATGAAGCCTTTGCAAAAGATGGTCGCTAAATATTCAACAACTCATGCACAGGCTGCTTAATTTGATGGATAATTGGCAAATTTAGCAATACATAAATTTTGAAACTTTTCTCCTATATCTAGATATAGTATATAAAATAATTACATATTTGAAGAAAAGAAGATGTCAATAATAGTTCTCTTTTTTATTATTTTGGCCAACAGGACTAGGTTGAGTTAGTTGGCAGCCGTCTCCTATTGGGAGAATTCTCTGGCTCATACCTACTTGGTGTCACTTCAGTTATGTTTTTCAAAAATAAATATCATGCCCCAAAATTCGAAATATAAGACGACCATGCTACCGAAGGATATAACCCACAATAACATTAAAACAATTATTACATCTTAACTTCCAAATTTATCACAAATAAAATATTATAATTAAAAGTCTAATTTTATTATCCATTAAATAAAACTAATACTAGTTCAGGGCGTATAAATCCAAATGTGAATACCAAATCCATAGTCCTCATTATTCAAAAAAATATTAACTACAAATTCATAATCAATTAAAATACTGATTTTTTTCTTCAAAATCGCCAAGTTTGCTAGTGTGAACTCCAAGCCTGTACCATCCTTCATTCCTACCAAATCTATTCGTCTAGAGAGAGAAAAATAAAAATAAAGATATATGAGCGACTAGTAAGTAAATCTTTCACTATCTTATCGGATCAAGCATAAGTTTTTGCATGAATTAATGCATCATATAGAAAAAATAACAACTATTGCAAGATAGAATATTTCATAGTATCATATGATACAGTAAATCATAAAGTCAATCATGCATGTATAAATCATCAATAGATCGTAAATATGGTTCCATGCATATAGCATAAATAAATCATAAATCATTTACTATTTAACTATATTATTGATCAAATTACTTCTTCAGATTAAATGCTAAGATCACTATTATACCCATGACAGGGTCGTAATCGATAAAATACCAACTACTATTACTCATTGGTTGGATCGTATGTCACCTATTATTACCTTCTGGCAGGATCGTATGCCAACTACTATTATCCGTTGAAAATAGTTCATAAATCAGTCATTAATATTAGATATTCATAAAATCATTATTTTATAGTAAATCATGAGTTTCATAATATTGTATGCTTGATCCTTAATTTTAAGAAAATATGTTATCATCAACATTTCATATTATCTTCATATTTTCTATAAATTATAAGTATGAAAAATATGTGAAAGTTTGAAATCTAACCAGGAGTGTTAGGGTTACTTACCTCATTCAACTTAGACCTTCAAACTTTGCTAGACGAACCTATTAAATCTATTTAAAGACATTAAAAGTAAGATCAATTTTTATTCGATAACTTTAATGGTATTAAAATAACAAGAAAATGTGGCGGTTGGTCGGACGTATGGAGGCTTAGTTAGGTCAGGTCTAAGCAACTCGATCACTGAATCATAGAATACATGCTTGATTAGGGCCAAGGTCATTCGATAGGGTTTATCAGTAGTAGGTTTCATAGGCACTTAATAGGGCTAGAATGATCGGTCAAGCAGGCTGCCAAGGCACCAAGACAGATCAGGGCCCTTTGTAGGGGGTCAACACGGGTCCATAGGATAGGCAGTTGGAACCCTCTTACTAGGGTTCATAGGTCTTTTAGAAAGAGAAAGAGGGAGATGAGATAGAGAAGAGAAAGGAAATGAGAGAGAGGAAGAGAGGGATGGATTCTCTCTCTCCTCTTCTTCTTTCTTTCTTTTTTTCTTTCTTGGTAAACAGGGGAGGAAGGGAGTGGATGGTGGTGGTCTATAATGGTCTGGCGAGGCAGCAGTAGAGAGCGGTGGTGACAGGTAATGGGAATGATCGTGCTCGGCCAAAATGGGGAAAGAAAAGAAGAGGGGCAGAGACCCTAGTTGCCTCAGTGGCAGCCAACTTGGCCTAAAGGAGCGGCGACAGGGGTGGGGAACTCATAGGCGAGGGGGAGGAGGTGGTGGACTTCGGCCAAGGGGATGGGTTTTGACGGATTCCGGTGAAACATGATATCAAAACAAGAGAGAGATTCAGGAGGTGGTGCTCGGTCAAGGTGGCTCGATGGGCACCAGAGAGGAGGAAAAAGTTGGGAATGTGAGTGGCGAGGGATCAATCAAAGGGGAGGGGTGTATATAGAAGCTGCAGAAGAGAGGGATAAACTAGGATGAACTGCGGCATCAGGTAGCTGTTTGCTGGTTGCAACCGCCACTAACGGTCGCCGACCGTTAGCACCAGCCCCGAGGACTTCACGCCGGTCGTGCCTCCCCCAGTTGTGCCTTAACGATAACTATTCGGGCCGATCGAGCAAGGAATCACAATCCTCTATTTCGATCCCTTTTTTTTCCTTCCGATGGGAGCTTGGGCTGGTCCAAGCTTCGGTCAGGCTGATCAAGCAGACCAAGTCTTGACCGGACCATCACAATAATAATTTCTTCATGTCAACATGAAACACGTTACTCTCTTCATCCTTCTTTCCTCCTTACCCCTTATCTCCTTTCTTTATTCTTCTAGTTCAAGTTAAGCCTCCCTAAGGACTTGTTTGGTTCACGGAAAAAGAAGAAAAAAAGGCATGGTCAACGAAAAAACAAAAAAATACATCTTATTTGATTGTAGTTTTCAAAGAAGAGAGATAAAAAAGTAAAATTCACATAGGATAAGATTCCATATTTGGTGGAAAAGAAAAATTCATGAAGGACATTTAAAAGCTACTTTTCCACTAGTTAGAAATTGGGGCCCTTTTTTTTCAAAAGTATCTTTAAAGCCATCAAAATTTATGGCTAAGATCTATCCCTTTATTAAGAGTATCATAAGCATTTCATATAATATTTTTTGGAAAGTAGATACTCAACAAACATAAGCCACTCTGAAATGCGCCGCTTTTTCATGATCAACCAAATATGCTAAAATCATTTTTTTAGAAATCATTTTTTTAAAAAAATATTATAATGAGAAACAATTTTTTCCACATACTAAATGAGTCCCAAATTTTTTCCAAGAAAATATGAAACGCCTTCCTTCATGAAAATTCCCACTTTCACCTACGAATGACTCTAGATAATGAAAACTCGATCCCTCTATATATTGACTTCTTACCTTTGAAGCATCTAGGATACATTAAAAATATACTTGTTTTTTCATATTTTTCAAACAAGCACTTCTTTTTTTTTCAATGAAAAAATGTCTCGTTTGTTCTTTCACGTGATTTACTTGTAAAAAACAAATGTTATAGTAAGATCTTGCAAGCAATCATCTATTCATTGACGATATTTTTATTTTTCTGGGCAATGGAACGGGAAGAAAAATCCCACCTAAGTATGGCTTGATTGGGATTGGAGCATAACTCTTTTTGGTTTTTAAGAAATATATTTCATATATTATTCATTTTTTAAAAAGAAATTTTGACCCGCCATGCTTCTCTAGCTATAATACATACATATTAGATTGAATGAGTGTGATTGGCTGATCTCATCCACCAAGAGTTGCCTGAATTAGTTCAGTGAACCATCAGTGATTCCTTGTGAGTTGTGAGCAAGAAGGCAATGTGATGGCCGGTGAAGAATCCGGAAAAAGGAGGCCGGCTCTCGAGTGCTTCGCTTTGAAGTCACGCTCAAAGGAGTTCTTATCTTTGTTTGGTTGAAAGAAGAAAATTGGACCATCAGCATGTGGCCAAAGTGGAGATGGACGCACGCATTGGGGAACCTTTCTCCAATCAAATCAACATCTCCTTGTCGGCTAGACCCGTGAAGGGACTAAACTCTCGGCGATGGGGCCGCAACTGTGAGCCAGACGTTCCCACGTCGGCAAAGAAATATTTCTTCAATTTCCGCCTCCTTTTTAAAACCTTATCAAAAAAAAAAAAAAAAAAAAAGTCAAGTGCTTGCTCATGATTCTCAAAAAAGCTTAAGCCAATAGAATGAAATAAATTTATTTATATATTTTATATTTTCTTACACTCCTTCTCATATGTGAGTCACACTTTTCTTTAATAGATAAGTGCAGCATGTAAAATTTTTAATAATAAACTTAAAGAGTGGAGAGACAAAGTTCAAATTCCAGACTTCTACTCCAATATCATGTTAACAATCACCACTTGTCCCAAAAGCTTAAACCAATAAAATAAAGTAGATTTATTTATATATTTTTTATTTTCTTACAAATAACTGGCTTGCAGCCAGTGCGGCTAGCAAATAGCTTTAAAAGTATGAGACAGCTTAATTTTGTAATGAAATCAAATTATTTTTTATTTTTTAATAAAATGGTAGAGATCACTATAATGATGTACTTATAAATGAAATAAGATGGAGCTCCAAGCCAAAGAAACAAGTAACATGATTTGATGCAAACTACAAAAAGAACATAACTATATTTAAAGTTCGAATTTTAGAACTTCTAGGACCCACCTCATGATACCCGATCCATTGGAGACCACCATGATGACTGTTGAGTCCAAATCAAAGATCTTCGACAGGAATGCAATCCAGCGAAATATAGTGAATAGTTATCAAGAGCGCATGGACCCATGAAAAGGATAGATACTGCTGCTTGCATCTAATTCATATTTATTTTCTCGATCGAACTAAATTGATGATTCTTTATTTGCTACAGTTATTTATTTTTAAATGATTTTGTACTGCTTAGCTAGTTCTTGCGAGTTTGCGGAAGCCATTCAAAGTACAAATTTTGGTGGACCGTCAACACAAGTTATCATTAAGAGCTGGACGGGTTATTTGACAATATTGGTGGGAGGGATCCCCCAAGTTCTATGTAAATATTTTAATTTGCATCCTTGATATCTTGATTCAATTTTTTTATAATTATTTTCCAATCCAAGGATCCCCTGACCCTGAATTCCACTCATTCCATCATATCGTTGCAGTAGTTGTGGAAAATTCCTGGCCATAGATCCTGAAAGACCTCATGTGGTTCCACGTAGTTTTTTATAGTAAAATTGGTATAGGGTCCTCTTTGGAGCTGAAGTCAAGTTGATTAGTTGATAGATACTCATTTTTCTTGCCCGGGTCAAAAGGAAGAAAAAAAAACATACCTTTGTTTAAGCAATCTTAATATCTCTTGCACCAATCTGATGTCGCAGGAGATGATATCGCTACATGCCTTGTAATGTTGACATCAAATGCCAATCACCCACGCCTATCGGCCTATGTGGTACAGTAGACCTCTTTGTCAGTCCCTAGAGAACGGACGGCAAGCACCGTGGAAACAGTGCGTTTCGCTCGTCACCATCCCACTTACAGCTACAAAAGTCTTTTGTGATAAGACTATACGGCGATTTCAGCACCTTAAGTTCCTTCGTGTGGTTATTTATTTGATGTTATCTCCCCACCATATCACTGGCCCTGCTGGCTGCTGCAATGAGCAATGCTCCAAACAGCAAAGCTTGTGGAAAAAAATAAACAGACTCCCAAAAACCCATCTTTCAGGGAAACAACGCATACCGACGGACGGGACTAAAAGACATGCGATGTCATTCTCCCACGAGAAGGATTTGTGATAGCAGTTGTTCACCAATTTGTCATCATTGGTTGTGATGTTTTCCCTCAAGACAAATTTGCGAGAGCTGTTTTTCACAAAGCTTGTCATCATAGAATTCCTCTTCAGCCTATTTCGAGGGGCAAATCTCCCTACCGACTTCTCCATGAGAGTTCTGCTAGTTGGAATCTATGACCCCAGATTGTTGCTTGAAAGAAGGGATTTTTCTTGGGCCTGAGAGGGAAAGAGAGAAAGGAATGGGTAAGAGTAGGATCCACTCGAATACATCTTAATTCAAATCTGATTAGATCGTGGTTGGATGATGATGCTATAATAATCGACAATCCGAGCCATTTGATATAATCTAAGCTACTATTTCTAAACTCCTTCCGTACTGAAAATCATGTGATTTGGAGACCCTTAAACTATATTATCAAATGATAAAAAAAAAACATATATTGCTTCATGTTATTTAAATAGTCCAATTTTTTACTATTCGATGCATTTGCTAAGAATCTTCAAAACATATAATTTTTGGTTATAAACAATTCAGATATAGTAGACCATAACCAACAGCTAGAATAATAGATGTTGGACTCCTATAATCCAATCATTATCTGACTAAATCTAAATAGAGATACACTCAGAATGTACCCCACTCTACCTCATAGATTCAAAGAATTATATTTTAATCAACTTTTAGTTCTTTTGATGGTGATGGCACCAATCTCTAAATATTTAATTTATATCAACCAAAGTTGCTCGAATCTATATAAAATTTTAATGGATCCCGGATTTGTTAGGCCAGGGGTTCCAAAAAGGGCTGTTTTAAGCACAGAGGACTTTGTTTAATATTTCTCTTTTCACTACCTTCATGAAATGGTCACGACTACATCACTGCTTTCCTCAAAAAAATATATATATTATATATATTTGATAATTCTAAAGTAGATTAACAAAATAACTCTTTAAAACATGCTGATGTTACACTAGGGTCAGAGCATGTGGGTTGATGAATGCTGCGATTAATTTACATAGAATTGACAGCAGTTTGTGAGGGAGTCAAGAAACGATCAACACTTGACCACCCGCTCGGAGATAAAACATCCATCTGATCCTCTTATCCACCTGCATAGAGCCCAGCAACTATTGTTGCTTGAACATTGATGCCTTGGTTTGTAAACTTTGGTAGCAAGAAGTCATAGCATTCAAAGAGCTCCTTGAGACTACTACAGATTTCATGCGCTAGAGATTGCAATAATCTGCGGTTTCATCCAAAGACAAGCAAAACAATTCATTCAAAAAAATTCTTCGTGCCCTCGATAAACCTCTTGAATCTTTCGGCCATCCTATCTACGGAGGACCACAATCAGATCAGGTAGGCTCAAGATTTGACCTGACTGAAGCCTGACAGATTTGCAATCTAGAGTGGGTTCATCGATCGTATAAAACATAAGATTTTTGGGCCGAACGGGGTTGATAATAACCCAAACACAAACTAAAAAAAAAAGAGAAGTAGTTTAGACCAGGCTTACCAAACTGATTCATCAAGTGTTTAAAAAAATCATAAAAACATGTAGGCATTACCAAGATCAATTAATAACCACGCACATTTGATCAGTAACAACACATTATAAACTACATACCAATAACTTCTGATAGCACCTTAATTTCTTAAATTCAAGGGCGTGCAAAGTGAGTGGGGAAAAACATACCACATTAATTTCAGATAAACTTGAGATGCCAACACATATATAAAACAGGCCAAAATTTTCCAATCTAAGCCTGATTTTGGTAAGAGTGGCCCAAATTTCTTTTTCCCCCGACAGTAACAGACTGGAAGCAGGTGATTCATTTATAACCCTTCTTTTCCTCCATGTTGAACCACCAAATAAATATCAGCATGCTAGCACTTATGTTCAAAAATAGGAATTATACAAGCAAAACTGCTTCAAACTAAATATTCTGGTCTCTTGAATCTCATCCGATTTTGAGAATTAACTGAATAACCAGTCAATGATGCAAGACTCATACAGCTGACACAAAGTGAACCAACTAACAGATTCATGAGTCTCACGCACATATGGGCTATGTGTGCAAGTGTGTCCCCGCGCCTGTGCTTTCACGACTGCCTATCCAGATATCAAACATGAATGCTATCCTGGAGAATAAACAAAAGAAACATTTCATGGTGTGATAATGTCAAGTTACAAATAAGTACAAAAAGTCATGAATTGAAATATACATGTATCCAATTCCACCTGATACCATGCATAAACATAGATAATGGCCCTAACTCTACAAAAAACTTCAATCTTAACTGCTCCTGAAAACTATACTACAAATTTGCCATATTTATTTGAGAACTACATGAAAGGGTGAACCTTGGCACTACAGTAAAATTGCTCCATTGTGCCCCGATATCATAGTTTCGAAGCATGAAAACAATCTTTTTGTATCCAGAGATAAGGCTGCATGCGAAAACTATACTGCAATTTTGCCATATTTATTTGAGAACTACATGAGAACCTTGGCACTACAGTAAGAATGCTATATTGTGACCCGGGCGTCATAGCTTCAAAGCACGGAAACAATCTTTTTGTATCCAGAGGTAAGGCTGCATACATTTAACCCTTCCTAGTTCTCATAGTGGTTGGAGTCTCATGCAATGGGCTGCCTTTATTTATTTGAAAATTACAATAAGAAATCTTTGATGATTACTAATCAAAGAACTGCCCTTTATTATTTGAGAACCACAGTGATATATGTTCGACAATTACCGATCAAAGAACTCTGCTGTTCACCCCGGCTCTATATAGTTGCAATGGTCCAGCAGGAGCAGCAGTTAGCCCAATCTCACTATGAGCAGGCACAAAGTATACATGGCCCTCCATGACCATTACTTCATCACTTGCAGAACCCATCCGCATTCTTCCCTCCCCATCTACAATAACAAAAATAGATGGGCCGGGAATGGCAGGGAACACCAGAGACTCTTGTAGCGGAAGCAAGCAGCAATCAACCTCAAATTCATCAAATGGCGGTGTATACCTTGAAATGTAATGAGTTAAGGGAGTCCCTTGCAAAATTTCTGGAAAGCCCTGCCCAAGTTTCACTTCTCACAGATTTATGAATAGGAAAAATGCAGGAAAACCTGCCTGTGAAAAAAAGATGGAGTGTGTGCCTGCGCGTCTGTATACACATATAGCAAATATTGATGTGCAAAGGCATGTGTACATGGGGAAATATCATGACCAAAAGTTATAATCGGTCATAAGTTAAAAAAAGAAATTTTGAACTTACAGGATTGATTGGAGGCACAAAATTACTTTGTGCAAATATAAGTCATTAGCCTTGTAAAGCAATATAAAAAAAGGTGCAAACTTTGTGCTACATGAAGTTTATGATTTTATCCCAAACCATTTGGCACCTTGCAACTGGTAATGATGCTAGCAACATTAACAAAAAGTAACTAAGCAAACATCACAGGGCAACGAAGGAAGAGATGCAGATCAAAATGCACTTCAAGCCATCAGGCATATTCATAGAATAAGTGCTGATGTTCAGCTATGCTAAAGCTATGCTAGTTCAACCTGAAGAGAACAACAAATGCAAAAACTAAAATAATGTGTGCATGTGTTACCCAGCAATACCCGTTTGATTCCTAATACACAAGAATTAAGAGTCAAAGAGCTACCTAGTCTTGGCACCAATACAGACCTATTCAAGACATCTTTTTTCCACTGTCTTAGATATAACAAAGAACCAACACTGCATAGTGTAGTAAAGCCCCTAATGAAGACATCCAAGCATGATAAGAAACAATACATGCAACTTTGACTACACCATCAGAGGGGAACAAACCAACTGATGAGACAAGAGTACAGAAAAGCCACATGTACATCAACACATTGATATGTCTGCATACGGGGTGACAAGCCCCAAAAGCATCAATAATTAAGACCAGTGGTTTACTCCCATAGTGTCACTAGGAGAAATCAACAATATCCACACAAACAAACTGAAAGCCTTTAAACTGATGACAACGATAGATGCTAATGAATAGTAAAGCTGAGTCTTAGGTACCTAAATCAAGGATGAATATAAACGCAAGTAAAGCATGGAAATTTATACGGTATTAAACAATCTAGAGAGCACCCAAATAAATGAAAATACTGAATTATATAAAGCTATCAATTTTTTTATTCATTTAGTCATTACAGCTAGAGTTTAAAATAAAGCATGATATTGGGATTCAAAAGAAAGATAAGATGTTGAATGGAATATTTATTGTTGAACCAAGATATTTGTGAATGGAACAATGTCAGCAATAATAAATACTCAAATGAAGATGGTGGAAGAATGTGATAGATTTACTAAACAAACAAGCTATAATTGTTATTACACGTTTGCTGCTGTGTTGTCTACCAGAAGTATCAGCTATGAATTTCAGCAAAATATTCAAATATTTCACAAGAATGTTCTTTATCGCTAAATGAAAGATAATATGCAACCAACATGCTTTGTATCAAAATTGAACTCGAATTGCTGGTCAATGAAGTAAACTAAAGCATGAATAAAGGAAAAAAGCTTTATACCAAGGAAAGATGATAAGGAATACAAACTTGTTTATATGTCAGCATAGAACAAAGAGTCTGCACATCTCTGTACTTGGGAGTCAGGCCAGCTCGCACAACATTATCTGATGTAGCCATGCATTCAATACAGTCGCCAGAAATATAAGCGTGGGGTTCATTTGCACCAATATACAGTGCTTCACCAGGACTAAGTTTCACATAATTAAAGAAAAATGCTGATATAACTCCAACATCAGCTGGATACTGCTTCTCTAATAGTAATACTAGCTGTTCCTTTTCTGTCAACATCCTAATCTGATCCACATGACGGGCTATTAACAACAGTAAATACAATAATAAATTAAAAACGTAGAGACCACAAATAATTGGATTCCTAATCTTCCATCAGAACTAAATGTCATTGCATCGACTTACTAGGCAGAAGATACTTTGATGATTTCTATAATCTTAAACAAAACGTTTAAAAATGTAAAAAATGTCTTATGTAACTCTACACTTGGATTCCCATGCTAGATAAACAGTCGAGAATGAAAAATGAGCACTTTTTAAACTTCTATATCATATGTGATACTAAGCATATGGAGGTACTTCCCATATATTTAACAAATGTAGGGTATTATATCATGGCACTCAGCATAACAATGCAAATCAAATAGTTACTAGGACAAAGTGGTCTAAGTTAATAATAGTAGTTTAAAAAAGGACCTTGAGATATTGCAGGATTGTGCACGTAAGATGAAGAGTTATCAGAGGAAACAGGAATCACCCTTTCTAAATATCAAGAATGACCAAAAGATAGCGTTTTAGAACTATCTATTAAAACCAATTTCCAGGTGCTCATATCAGAGAAAAAAAATGTTTCAGATTACCAGTGGCCTTTTCTTAGAAGCAAGCATGTCCGAAACTCAGTATGTTGCTAACCATTTGTTTACGAACCAATAATATGCTCTCCAAGAATTATTAAGTGGGAACAAAGTCAGGGAATTGCAGCAAACTCCCCCTGTTAATGTTTTCATTTAACTAATGAAATATCTTCTACCCAATAGTCGATTTTCTAGAAAATCCTATGCATATATAAGTACATCCAATCAAAAAGTCTAGCAGTCAAGCTAAATTTTAAATCTGGAAAACCTTTTTTAAGAAAGGTCTAGGTTTCTTTTCTATTAAAAATAAGGTCCAGCAGTGCTACAAAGTCACAGACAGGGAATCAAAAATTGGAAAAAGTCACTGGTGATATAGTTGGCTAGAAAAAGTTAGTAATGTGACGACTCATGCTTATAGAGCTAGTCTTATGGATTCATATGTCAGTAAATAATTAAAAATCTAACTGGTATGATTGGCTACAAAAAATATTAAATTCCCAAACTTAAATTTTAAAAGATTCAAGTAGATCAAACAGACATTTTGATATAATATGCTAATAATGGGTACAGATAGCAGAATAAGGTCCTTTTTTTTTAAAGCATACCCAATATTCTCAGTTAAGCTCGAACCTCATATTTTAGTCAAATGTGGAGCTTAAGATAGCACGGAGACATCTTTCTAAATTTGTTCTAAACTGCAGTTAAAAAGGAAAAAGACTTACAAACTCATCATGAAGTAAGAGAGAATTTTTTGAAGCATAATGAAGATTTACTTGACCAGAAGGTAATTTCTCAATTACCAAAATGACATTAAATGAAACAGTTCTACAGATATGGAATTTCGAAGAAACAAATAATAACCAGAAACTTCAAAATTCCATATGATTCAGTAATTCCTAGTACCTTATGCTCCACGTTCAAGCGGCATTTTAGTTTGGACAGCAATTCAGAAACTGCCTCTTTACTTGCAGAGATAACCTTAGTGAAGATTGACCGCAGAATGGATTTTACTTCCATGTATCCATCTTGCTCTTTAATATTCAGAACCTTGCTTGCATTTTCATCACCAACCAGCTCTACAATCTCTGGTACACCTGCAAGCACATCCTTAAGCTCCTGCACAGTCATAGTGATCCATAAGTCAAAATGTTTGCAGATTTTTCTTTAACTTATTAGATACACCAAAATTATCTGTTTTATACAGCATGTTCCCCTCTTACAAACTAATATATAAATATATTTCTTTCTAAGAAAATAAATAGTCCCACGTGACATCAATAATCATTGATAAGCAACATAGGTAAAAGCTAACAGTTACTAAGAGAAAATAGTAAAATGTCAGGTCTCAGTAGAAAATAGCAAAGGGGAGACAGAGAACAAGATTGTTTCCAAGAAAAAGATGCACATGCTTAAGTGCCTTCCCATAAAGGAGGCAGTAGACACCATATATGAACATGTACTTAACATGGTGAAGAGACATAATGAAAAATAAGAGAGGCACAACTACAACAAAATTACTCCACGAAATGCCTACAAAGTGGCAGTACAAGATTAAAAAATGCCAAGAGATCTGCCAATTTTTAAGGACACGCTATGAATACATATTTCATTTAAAAAAATTGCATCCAAAAGGTCATATGATTCTGGTGTTAATTATATCACTCAGTTATTTCACTTTGAGTGGAACTTCCCTCTTGTTCTAGTCAGAATGAAAATTGCAACAATACTGTTGCCTAGGATGGTGGCTCTTCGATGCATAAAAGTGATAAGAAGGAAAGCCAACTAGCATGCAGATCTCTTGATAAAGGTAGAGCTATCAAATAGTTATTATAACAAGAAATGATTAAAGACTAGTTTAAAAAGTTTCAGGATAAAAAAGATACCATCCACACATCAAGCTTAGAAGATTTCATTTCATCATATGGGAAAACTCAGGCAAAAAGAAAAGATACATCAGTGAACAAGGCACTGAACTTGCATATGTTGTAATGCGTACAAGCTTAAGAGTCAAGAGGCTGCTATGTAATCAATCTAATTGCTTTCCCACCATCAAATTAGAGGTGGCAAATACACTAAAAACTTCTTAAACAATAGAGGAAAAGGATAGAAACAGACATGAAGTAACTTGATCTGGTGTATACCCAAGGTGTTCAGTTTGCATGACGAACCATGATGAGGGTTGAGGACACAGCCATGAAGACAAGGTGAAAAGTATTAACCACTAAAAAGGCAAGCCCGAAAATGAGCCGAATAGTCCCCAAAAGAGAATCAACAAAGCGAAGTATTGACCATTACAAAAGGCATAAAGTAATAAGACATAATGCTACGAGTGATATCCAACAATCTCAAGGAGAATAGAGCCACAATGCTAATTGCCAAAAGATCCTCTCAACTGGTGGTGACAAAATAGAACAGGTCCGTGATACAGATGATGCAAGATGAGAAGAGAGATCACTAACAGACATGCTAGTTGGTGAAGTCAGATATAGATAAGCATGGAAGTGCAATACTGCAATGAAAAAGGCAAATTATGTGGTAAATTTATACATAAGAGAGCCACTAATGAATGAAGAGAATCCAAAAATCTGTGATTCAGTTGCAATGCAATTATCTGGATATTATAATACATGCAGGAAGATGTTATGGCACTAATGGAAAACATGGTAGTAGAGAAAGCAAAGAGGTACAAGTTACATTTTAGATGCCAAGGAAGCAGAGAAGGGACATGGATATAGAAAGTCTAGTATGATGCAGATGGCCAAGGTGAAATGAACTAATGGGGAACTACTGAGAATAAAGGAAGTGGGGACTCCATGAAAGACAAGTTGGTTAAGCCAAGGATAGAGCCTGCAATTGTAATTCAAGGGCCTGGCAAGATAATAATGCAGGTAAACCAAATCTTTATCAAAGAAACATATTTCCAAACAAATTGCATTCAAGATGAGATAAATTACAAATTCCGCAAATTCTTGGTGCACCACCACCTTGATTACATCAGGACATCTCCAGGCAACTAAACCCTGAATACAAGGCAACAAAGTCAGGAAGGGGACTGAGAAGGAAGGATTTAATTATAGCATGTCACATCAAAGCTGGTCAGTGGACAGCTCAGTATGCACCATACTGTGCCATGACATGTCTAGTCAAAAATCAATGCTGCATATATAAAAGTAACAGTCCACGGTTTCATTCCAATCACTCATTTCAAAAAATAAGGTCCATACTAGTGAATGTGTTAAAAGACAACCTCCCTGGCCACCAGGCCACCTACCTTAACATTTTGCATTATGTTTAACTATAGATGATAAGACTGATTTATAAATTACTGTTGGATTTTGTCAAGCTAATAATTATCATTCACACACTGCATCTTATTGGCATGTGATATTTTAATTGCTGGATCATAACTATATTTGACTTCTTCTTTTATTTATTTGTTCAATAATTTCTAATTTTGCGAGGCCTTAACCTCTAGGCGACCACCTAGAGCCTAGGTGCTACATGGCCCGTTGGCCTCCCATCTGTCACTTACGGTCATCTTTTAAACTAGCAAAGACAACAAAGGTAGCAACACACCAAATATAAATACAGACCAACCCTTTATACCATGCCCGCATCCCACTGAAACAAGAAGTTTGTATATACCATAGAACATATGTCCATAGCATTAGAATCCTTTCTTACAAAATGTGTCATGATACTTACTAAAAAAACATCCAACGGATAAAAGAAGTTGAGGTTAAACCTAAAATCCCTGCATGGAGGTAGTTCAAGCCTCATAAAAAAAGTTAGAAGCCTGCAAGTAATTTAAAGGAGGATCCTCAAGCAATTAAAATGGGTATCAAATAACAAAAAAAACTACCTATATTTAGGTTCTTTTTCATCAGTTTCCATCAAATGAAATTTATTCCTTGATTCTGTAATCTTTAGTTGGGTGACAGGCTCCTGATAATCAGCTCAACAAAAAGCTAGCTTAAAGTCAAAATTCCTTTAAAGGAACAGGAGCAAAAGGCAATCGCATCTATGTTACAGTTCTTGCATATAAACAACTATCAACCCCTAGACCACCGAGGTTATTGTCTACAAGCCCCTGACCCCAAAGTAAAAAAGACAACCATCTTTAAAGAATATAATACAAGCATTTCCCTTAAAACAACCAATATCTCTCGGATAACTTTTCCCTATCATTGAATATAACTGCAAAAATCACATCTTCTATAGGGGATCTGATGAACTTGATGATGAGATGCATTTTCCACAGGGCTAAAAGTGATCCATTAAGTGGTCACACAATGACAACAATGAAGAACGACATTTCATTAATGGGACACCAAATGACAATGGCCTAGTTAGTCAAACAATAGATAGATAGATATTCACCCAATAGATAATGCAATGGTTGAGAAGAAAGTGATACAGAATTCAAATATCTAGATGAATATGCCAATTAAAGCCAAAATTTCAACAAGGATAAAGATGATGGGGGTAGAAGTACTTGCTCCTATACAACAGATCAGAACAACCCCTCACCCACACACAGAAGAGAGAGAGAGAGAGACAGAGACAGAGACAGGGAGACAGATAATAGGAAGACATAAGAGGCTAAAACAGAAAATACTGAATAACATAGTAAATAATAGTTGTAAAGGTTGTAAAGGAAATAGTCACCATAATAAGATAGAAGAATAAGGAAACAAATGAGGTTGGGGGGCTTAGTTTTTCATATGGGTTTCAAACAAGTATTCAAGTAATGTCAGCACGGCTCATACTGACCAATACATATTGACCCGTATCAATGCAGTATTAACCATGCCTGCCAAACTGTGTATACATTCAAGCCAGCTAGACAAAGATGCATCAGTCACCACTTTCACTCAATATTGATCTACTAAACAAATGCACAAATGGATGTTCTAGGGCAATCATATCGAAAACTAATATATTCATATCAAAGTAGGAGAAGGGTTCAATTTTCAGAAAGAATGTTTATGTGACTAATTCATGATGGCTTCAACAGAAGTTGATCCAGCAATTTTAAGCTTCAATAATATAAAAGAACCACACGATAAACCTCAATGCTGACAAACCCGCACAGGGCCGTGAAATCGGTGAGGGCAATCGCCATCTCTGGCTTCTGGTTAGGATCCTTATATATACTCGGCCGCATCCCGTGCAGCACCCTCGCCAATTCCTTATCTGGGTGTGCTTGTATCGACAAAGCCTTCGCCACCGATAAAACCTAAAAACAGCCAATTGAAACCTCAACCAACATTACACACGAAACCAAAAATGGAAATCAAAGAACAGAACACAACAATAATTATTAACTTGAACAACAAACACATGAAGCACCAAAAGAAAGAGAAATCCAGAGTAAACGAACAACCTTGAACAGGAAGGGGAGTTCACTCCCCCATCTGTCCACGACCTTCTCTCCAAGAAAGCCGGGGTTGTCCAGAATCGACTTCCTGAGAGTCACCGGCTCCGAGTCAGGGCTCCCCGACTCGCCCCGGACCACGAACGAAGGCCCGGACTCGTGAGTCCCCATCCAGAACTCGGCGTAGGGCCGCTCCGGCTCGATCTCCGCCTCCGAATTCCGCGAGAAAAGCCTCGCGACCCTCGACTCCTCGCCTAACTTCCCCCAATCGTATTTTTGGACCGAGCATCTCAGATTCAGCGGCCTCGACACCTCCATCTCCATCCCACTCGACCACCGAGCCCAAAACCCTAAAACAAGAGAGCAACGAGGAGAGGAAGAGAACGTGAACGAGAAGGGGAAGGAGAGAAGGGTTTGGGTGGTCCGCCATGAGAGCTCACCTCCGAGGTTTTCAAAAGCGGAGATCGGAGAGGGAATTCAGAGGTGAGGCCGACGGGGGAAGCGGGTAAGGAGGATATCGATCTGATCACCATCCTCACCGCGGCCCGGCTCGGCCCCGGGGCCCGGCGGCCAGCCGTGTCCCATTCATTTTAATGCGGCCTTTTCGCATGCTCGTGCTCGTTTGTTCGCAATTTCAACTAGGGTACTCGTGAGATCCGACCCACAATGGCCGTTTTGGGCCAAAACCGGAGGGCCCAACCGACTTCAGCCCACGGCCGAAAAAGAAATTGAAACAAAAAATCAGGATTGTGATTCTCTGCTCCTTCCTCGCTCGTTGAGGAGATAAGACCATGGAGTCATGGCTAGGGACAACTCCATAGGCTGTTCGGTCGTGTTCATCTGTTGCAAGGATCGTAGCAGTTTAATGACCCTGAGCTTGTTCCCTTCGAAAGCTCTCTATAAATTTCTCCTACGGATAAGCTTCCCTTCCCTCTTTCTTCTCTAGCTAGATTTCTCCGGCCAATGAGAAAGAATATTTTGTTTACGATCTACAAACCATTACTTGTAAAACAAAGTATGTCCAATGAGAAAAGTTTCTCCAAGGGCCTCTATAGCAATCGTTCAAAACGATAGTGAAAAAGAGCTTATTCATCTAGCTAGGTTAATCTAAAGCATTGTTCATGTGGAAAAAAATTAACTTTTGTAGACTCTAGTCCTTTGTTTGATTGCCATTTGACATCTAGCCCTTCTACATTAACGATTTTGCATTTAGTTTTTACGTATAGATTTGTTTATCATACAATTAGCTTCAGATATATTTTTTAATAATTAAATATATTCTTATATGTTGTTAATTAATATAAAATGACCATCTAAATCAAGGTAAGGGAATAAAATATCCATCACCAAAGACTAAACAAGGGGTGGATTGATCTCTTTGTTTGTCGATGAATGAAGTGCAGCTAGTTATCATCTACACGGTTGTGGAGGTTTCCAGAAGCTAGGTGGGGCTGTCGCTTTTTGTGGGCCATATGGTGAATCCCACTTCCGAATCGCATCTGGTGTCTTTCTTCCGTCTTTAAGCATGAAAACAGCACTTAATAATATCAGGCTTTATTAAACTATACGGTCAAATGATATAACCACAACTAAGCACCAAACCTAAAGTTTCGACAACAACATCTTGAGCTCAGATGCTGACAAGAGCCGACTCAAAGAAGCTTCGATAGAAGGGTAGAACACCTTCAACCCAAAAAAAAAAAGAAAAAAGGATGGACAAAAGTAGAGAGCAAAATAATGAAGGATCCAAAGCTCCATTATGTAAAAGTTTTCATTGGTTTCGGTGAAAGCATGTGGCATGTGGCCTTCTCACAAACAAGACCCAGTCTTGTCCTCTCAACCTCTTCACAACACACAATGTTTGCTTGGCTCCTCTGGCCTGTACTCCATCAAGACCCAAGATGTCAAAGTATCACATATATAGATACTAATCATTGAAAGATAGTTATATCACATTGTTCTTATTTAAAGTAAGCACAGATTATGGGTCCCTTAACAGACAATTAATTATTTACTTGGGCCCTAACCTAAAACCGGTTCACATGTGTGAAAAGATTGCCTACAGTTTGCTATATGATCTTTCAATAACTTGTGGAAGTCTAAATTATATATCAGCACCTTAGTCATGAGCCTTCAGCAATACAGAGGGAATGGGACTGAAGGAGAAAAAATAATAAAAGGTTTATCATGGCAGCCCAACTTGTAATAGCGGAACATGATAAGGCTGCCCACTTAATTCTGTAAAGAACAAAAATTCAAAGATTGCAATCACTGACCTTAAGGATCCACACCAGTATATATATATATATATATATACATATCCTGGTGATCTTTGTCTGTGGTTTGACAGCAGAATAGCCTCAAACAAATGGACATGATACAAATGATATTGTCTCCTCTCATTAATATTTGACTTGGAAAGAGAAAATACAGCACTTCATCCCCTCACTAATGCAATTTTACACAATCTGAGAAAGAAAATCATGACGGCGAAGTTCTCAGTTCTGTTCAGCATTACTAAGAAATCCCGGACCCTCAGGTTCTGAGTTGAATTCTGGTAACTGGAGGAATGATATGAAGCAAGGTCCTCAGTTCCCTGGCAGCCGTGTTCAGATGGAGACATTCTTCAACTCGCATTCTTTCTCCCAATTTCAAACTGAGAAAATCGCCTGGACTTCTGTGGCTTCAGTTGAATCGCATGCACCTATGGAGCCACGACCAACCAGGTCATATGCACACTGTCAAAAGCTTAATCATGATTCCATATCAAACTGAGGACCTCTCCATGGAGTAGAGGGGTGTCAACTGGTGCCATGTCACAAATGCTTATTTCCTTTGCTTTTTCAGAGAAGAATCCATTTAAACAGCACATAAAAGTGGCATTAGTTCACGCCTCCTACATCATTACCCACCTTGCAAGGAAATCTTCACTTAAAACAGCTCTGAAATTTGGTAATATACTTTGTAAAGCTACAGTTCATCAAAAATCTCGTTGACGGAGCCCCAAAAAGGATTTATTTATGCTACATGGTGTTTGAAACATAATGCATGGAAGGTTTATGTCACCGACCTTCTGAAGTAAAGGAAACAGAAATAGAATTCCTAGAGTAATCTTCTGCTATACTGCATAAAGTAGAGGCTTTCGTACTGTCGGTACCAGTTAAAGTACTATTTGTGTTCGTGTTAGTAAGAGTGGAAGAGGGTGTACTGGTCCAACGCCCTATGCGGCCTCGTATTCCTGGCCTACCAGGTTTTGGCAATGTGAATGAATCACTTGATAGCATGAGATGGACGGTATACATGTCAGGCCGGTCTGAGATAACAGCTTGACAGCATAACAACCCTATCTGGATGCATAATGCTGCTTCGTCGCTGTTCCAAGTTGAAAGAGAAGGGTCCATAACCTCCAATGCTTTTCCTGCTTCTGAGAGATTCCATGTCTGTAAAAGACACAAGCAAAGAACAGGTTTATATTAAAGAGAAAACCTACTGCTTGAGCATGCCTATTTAAGACTAAATTGCTTGTGAGATCATTATGAAGTGCAATTAAGGATGGTTTACATCAAAAAATAAAACAGAGATAAGATTGATTTGAAATTTGGAATTTTGTCTTTTCTGATCACGTCTTGAATCATTAAGCTGCATGTCTTCATGAAACAAACTGCAGCGCGTTCCTATTTTGTTTGTTTAATAGATTCTGATATCATTTATTGTAAAATTTCCTAGTCTGTGCAAGTGACCGCCTGCATGCATTGTTAAAAAATTCCTATACTGTTTTTATTGCTTTAAGCTTGAAAAACTTACATAGCTCAATAAGTCGACCTTTTCTTCTTCCAAGCGTTTATCAAGATTTTTCCTCCCACTCACAATCTCTAACACCAACACCCCAAAGCTGAAGACATCTGCCTTTGCTGATAGATATCCATTTAGAGCATACTCAGGAGCCATATAACCACTGCAAAACCCCAAATCATTTTTCGGACAAGAATTTTACGAAATTCTTAAACACGAAGTCAAAGATCTTCAAAAGCATCAAAAGAAGCAGCTCGGGTAAGAAGATATGAAAGGAGTTGGGGGAGAAAACTCACTAGGTACCAGATATCTTAAATGTATTAACATGGGTAGCATCCTCCTGGAAGAGCCTCGCCATGCCGAAATCAGAGATCTTTGGATTCAACTGGTCATCAAGCAAAATGTTACTAGCTTTAATGTCTCTATGGATGATCTTCACTGGGGATTCTTCATGAAGGTAAAGAAGACCCTTTGCCACTCCCACAATAATCTCAAATCGTTTTGACCAATCTAGTAATGCACGCTTGCTCTTGTCTGGACAATCATAGAAACAAAAGCCAACCACTGGTCAAATACACAATCATACTTCTTTACATCCTTTTCCTTTCAGAAGAACAATTCAAGTAATTATGTAAGTATTGTTGTTCAAATAGATATTGTTTAATTATCAAAAAAAGAAAAAGATATTTTGTTTGACAAGGGCACGCACTCAGAAGGTTAGACAGTAAGTTGATGACCCCAATAAATTGGAAAAATACTAGTTTACAAATACAAATAATTCATTCATGACTATCCCTCTTACCAGTCTGGCAGTATGAAAAATTGTTTCTATGTGACCGTGTCATTTTACTTCCAGCAGTATAATTATTATAGCCAAAATTTATGATTCTCAAGTACCATAGCTCTAGAGACAAATTACTCCTTTTTCATTTCTTTTTGTTTGGATAATCTTAGACACACTACAACTTTTGACTATATAGTAGACTATGCAGTGCATGTTCTATAAATGTGTCTGCAAGTATTCTTAACAAAACACATCTATAAGATTACAAGAAAACATCCTACCAAATACAGAAACAAAAATTCCTACAATGCCAATAATAAGTTGAAGGAAGACTAATTCCTTGAAAATGTAACGTGTGCTCTTTCCAATAATGATGCACTAGAGAGAGTTAAAGGGATTTACTTCGATTGATCAGATCAGATAAGAATGAATAATGTAAAGATTTATGAATATCCTACAATAAGCATTTGTAACAATTTATAAAGACAGAGAATGGTTAACTCTAGGTGGGAATAAGAAGCAAAAGCATTTTACTCATCCATTACACAGGAGCTATCAAAGTGCATATGGCATGCTTCCACATGATTTATGAATATCCTACAATAAGCATTTGTAACAATTTATAAAGACAGAGAATGGTTAACTCTAGGTGGGAATAAGAAGCAAAAGCATTTTACTCATCCATTACACAGGATCTATCAAAGTGCATATGGCATGCTTCCACATGCACTATTTTGCTAGATTTTTTCATGCAAGTATAGATTGAGGTTTACCATAGTACATGAATGGTTAAAATTATATAAGCAATTATGGGGCTTCGTGTAGGAGCTGTTTGGTTGCCTGTGAGTTTTTTTCTAAAACAATTAATTATAAAACATGATTCTCTGCAAAACAGGTTACATGGAAAAGAAGGAAAAACTTGCTTTCCATAAGACTCATTTTTCAGGTTTTATTACTTGTCAATTTTGGCAAAAGAAAATCTATCGAAAATAACCAAATAACCAGTATTGTAAATTTATTCACTTAGATGGAAATGTGATTTACTAAAATTTGTCAACCAAACACCCCAAGTCAGATTGTCTCCTAACTCCCCTTTATTATTTAATATTTGCATTCATTACTATTATCTGCAGTGATTAAGAGATAAGAAAAAGTGAATGCATCTTATAAAATGGGAGTACCTTGTTGGGTCCTGCACCATAAGAAAGTGGTTAATGGCAAAGTTTGGTTGATAAGCGATGCGACTTAGACCAACATTGAAGCCAGTGCAGTAGGGACTTCCTCAAAAGTTTGGGTTCCACATAATAGCCAGACATGAAGCAAAATCATGTCTCCATCAGCTTACTTGTGATTCCATAGACCATAGATTATTAATATGACTTTTGTTTGTCAACTACTAGTTGCATTGATTTAATGTGTGTGGTATCACACATTTCTGAAAAACTCATATTATGCCACCTAGCTAAGTGGGTTCTATCTCTTCTCACCAATCTCCTAAACTGCATTTCTTCAAGCATCTTCTCCTAAATGCAAAGAATATCCATTGTAAAAGCTGCTAATGACAAATCAGGATGCCTCTGTTATGCTCACATTCTCTATTTTTTTAGAACAATTGTTACAATATATGTATAGCCACATAAGGGATATAATATATGCATTATGATCCTTGTAAAAACTATACTGCAATAATAGCTTTTATGAACATAACATGGTTTCTTCTAGATATGTAGTTTTATAGACACATAAGGGGTTTTATATATGCATTATGATCCTTGTAAAAACTATACTGCAACAATAGCTTTTGTGAATATAACATGGTTTTCTAGATATGTAGTTTTCTTATTTTATTTATAATTTAATAGTACTTAAAGACAAGATACTCATATGGTGTTGTATGGCTGCCATAAATATAACAGCTTGTAGTACTTTTTTAATAATATAGTAATTTATGTTTGTTCAATTTTAAACCTCCATAGCAAACCACTACAATCACCACCATAGGTCACTCGAGGTTTCAACTTATGGCTATGACTTTTTTTTTTTTTGATCATTGTGGAATGGTATAATGGATGTACAACAATAATATGAGTAATAGCTGTTACACAACGATTAGAGTTGCAATTAACTTTACAACAACTTAAAGGGAACACACTTTGAATTCATAGTTTGAATTCAAAGAATAATTAAAAAGAACAAACTTTATTTTTACATACATACATAATATTCAAAGAACTGTTTGATTACTACATGTGCTGATATTGACTTATTACAAAAGTGTATGAAGATCTTTTCAACTGGAAAAGGGAAAGAGAAGGTGTGTGTGTGTTGGGGGGGGGGGGGGGGGGGGGGGGTGTTTTTTGCGGGGGGAGGGGGGAACCTTGACAATTTTGAGCAACGAAACATTCTTTTCTAATTCTCATTCTGATTTGGGTTTGCTTATATTCAACCGTCGACAGCTAAGCTAGAAATTATGAGCTTACTTAGAAGACCAGATTTCCTAGTGTGGCAAAATCAAAAGAGGTTTTGTTTAAAGTCAAGTAAATCATAAGATAACATATAAAAAATATAACATGATGACCATTTCTCCCAGCAGAACCAACAGGAAGTAGTCTGAGTTGTTTATGTTCATGTAGAAAATGGAGGTTAGTCCAAACTCCAAAGTTCCGAGCCTTCCTGATCCATTACACAAAGTTGAGTCAACCTGCTTGCTTTTCCAAAAAGAGAAGTTGAGTCAACCTGATTTAAGTTAATGTAAGCACCAAGGGATCAATCTTGACTAAAATCTTCGTAGGAAGCCAGTTGTGTGGCAATATAAATATTAGGGGGATGTGGACATTATAAATCAGAAAGTGAAGAAAGTTCTAAATGCCTACAATCTGACTTTTCTCCCCAATAAGCCTAGGACATACGTGAGCCCATCATCCAACGAATCTGTTGTCTTATGTGGACCATGGGTCCAGTAATATAGCACCTTATTGATCTTGAAAAAGCCTCTTGGACCTATTCATAAGATGGTAATTGATAAACAGGGGATCATCGGTAAAGTAATATATTATACTATCTAGTAATACCATTTTATGAGCAATTATGATATCATTATGATGACAAAAGTACGCAGGCGACATTGTTGTCCCACGTCTCCCCATCAGCCACCAGCACTCATCATGTGAATTTCTTTTGGAGTCTTTGAAGCAAAGACTTGTAAACATGCAAATTTGCACCTTCTCATTAACAATGTAGTCCACCTAAGTTTTCATTTTTTATTTTTGCGAGCAAACCACAAACTATTGAAAGATGATGGCGAGGTGACATTTTCAGTGAAAGAGATACCGAAGAGCAAGTGATCAAGGCTTCCATTGGGGAAGTAGGGGTAGACGAGCATCTTTTGGCCAGCAGAAGCACAGCAGCCGAGCAGAGAGACAAGGTTGCGGTGCTGGATCTTGAGCAGTAGCCGCACCTCGTTGGTGAACTCCCTCATCCCCTGCCGCGATTCCAGAGACAGCTTCTTCACCGCAATCTCCTGCCCATTCCCCGTCACCCCCTGCATCCATCCATTCCATAATTCACTACTTAGGTAAACCATATATCACCATGACCTTGTCCCAAGATTAAATAAACATTTAAAGCCGTAAAAAAAATAAAATATATAAATAAATCTATCATATTTTATCGTCTAAAGTTTGTGCGATAGTATCAAAAGTTCCGAGTTCGAACTCTGCCTAATTTCAACAAAAGAGTTACCCGACTGGACAAAATTTAGGTCACACATATAAAATTACGCCATGGCAGCCCGCATCCAAACAACCAGCTTCCACTCACCTGAAAACAAGCCTCTCCTCCACCTGCTAGCTTAAGAGGAGAACAAGAATGGGAGGTCAACACGGTGTGGCCATTGAGTTGGGCGCACCGCCGTCAAAGTCAAAAGCGAACTCAAGAAAGAAGGACGTCAGCCAGGACATAAGAATTTCTTCGCTATTGCGCGACTCCAGAATCCATCTGGAATTGTGGGAAAAAGCCAGCAGAATTCCGGACCCTAGAGGCTGTCACGTGGTAGCTAGATTTAATACGTCTCTGGACCAAACTGTGGATGGAAAAATGATCCATCTTCAGATGACACGTGTCGTCCTACAAATCAAGTCAGATGAGTACCGTCAACGGAGCTTTAATGAGTCTTGGAGCCGTCAACATCCGGAGGTTTTGTGGAGTTCTTGGTGCGCTCCCCTTTGTCTTAAAACGGGAGTGTCGAAGCCGAATACATGTTTGGCATCACAAAAAAACTGTACATAATCGGACAACTGCCACGTCGCCCATCTCCGAAGGAACGTGAAATAAGAGGGGCAAATTAAAAGGCTTCCGGTTTATGGTGACCGTCCGATCAACATCAGACAAACAACCTACGGAAGAGCGCTAAAAAAAAAAAAAAGTACTCTAGGCAACACTCTTTTTCCATCCACAAAATTTTTCGTACGAGACCGTCCAATCCACAGCCTCATTCGTTTTCACGAAGCCGGGAGCGGCGGAGAAACTCCCACGGTTTCAAACCCACCTTGCTACTATTCTAATAAAATCTAGAATCTAGATCAGTACTTCGCAATTTACATAATAATTAAGAAGAGCAGAACCTAGAGATACTAGTAAAACTTTCATTTGCCTGTTCCGAATTGACTTGGGATTGGGATTGGGATTGGGATTGGAAATGGAATGGAGGGTACCTTGTAAACGGGGCCGAAACCACCACGGCCGAGGAGATTGTCATCGGAGAAGTTATTCGTGGCAGCCTCCAATGTTTTGAGATCCATGAATAGATTCCAAGAATAAGAAGAAGAATTAGAAGAAGAAGGCTGCTGCTGCTGCTCTCCTCCTCCTCCTCCTCCTCCTCCTCTTCCTCCTCCTCCTCCTCCTCCTTCTCCATGTCCCTTCGTTCTTCTCGTCCAGCAAACGCACAGCCACGAGCGGAACAGCATCGAGCCCCAATTTTTCCGCAAACCTCGGCCGTCCAATTCGAGAGCCTGCCTGGAGTCGAGTTCGCAGCAGCTGATCTGAGAGCAACAGAGAGAGATGGAGAGGCTTGTGGAATTTATAGAGGACAGGGGAATCCGATTTTACGAGGAAGAAGAAGAGGTCAGCGGCAGACGGCTGCAGGCCCTGGGAGCTGAGGGTGGTGGCTTTGATCGATGGCCGTTCGATTCCATTTGTACGGCAGGAGCGGGGCATGATGTATCACTAAAGTTTACGGGCACGCGTTTGTTTCTTATTTTTTATTATTATTTGAAAAGTGAAACGCGTTTTTTAATGTGCCAATTGGCTGAGCAATTCTGGTGTCCGGTTCGGATGGCTCGAACGTTTGTCCTGCCAACTTTGGCACATTTCAAGCCTGATGGTGGTAATTGGCTGCAGTTGTGACCCGGAACATGATTTCATATACAAGATATGGCGGTTGCGCATCATGCGGTTCAAATCTCACCTCACATTGTTTTTTTTTTTAAAAAAAGGAAAGAGAATAGCTTAATGTGACCTTGTTGATTGTTTCAACTATTTTGAATTTATAGTGGTTCGAGCGGTTGAAACTTGAAAGGTGAAACATCTTAATCAGCCATCCAAGTTGGTGCTGAAAATGAGCCAAATATTCTCGTTTGATAATATTATTAACCGGCTATTAAATTTGGCCAGGCAATAAGATGGTTATGATATGTATTTTACCATGTTTTTGGGTTAATTTGATTGTGTTATGTGATGAAGCTTGACCGGTTGGCCAGAATGGCCCATGCAACGCTGACTTTCCAATTGCTTACGTATGGTCAAGTCTTGAATTAAATTTCGTTATTACTACTGGAGAAGATATTGATCATCCTAACCTCATGTTGTTCCGACCTTTTTGACCTTGGCCTTAACCCAAATAAATGATCTCGGTTTTAGCCGATGCTAAAGGACATTGAATGAGTTGTAAGCATAGTTTTGGCAACGGTTACACCAATACAACAATGAAGACACGATCAATACGATTATCGTTACATGTCAGTCGTCGAAAATCATGACCATGTAGTTAGTGCACGATTAACCATTATCGTGCGGTTATGGCATTTCTGATAAAACAAGTAATAGATACCGCTTTCATCCTATATATAGGGATGACCGAAAATCCTCGGATAAGCTTTTCTCAAGCTCCCACTTTCTCTTTCGAGCATTCTCCGGCTCTAGCTCTCTCCCTCCCTCTCTTCTACTATTGTTTTATATCTTCATTGACTTAAGCATCGAAGGTCCTCTGCCGAAACCTTCTGACAAATGAACTTCTTTGCAAGTTGTGCTCTCTTTCTAAATATGCAGCACAAAACCCCTAGCTAATCGAACTTATTGATACCAATCCTTCAACAATTATGGACAAGCTATCCTCCTCTTTCTAACCTTGAACTTGATGAGCAGTGATTTTAGAGTTTTGTAGTTGTGCTGAGTATATATAAACTCCTTTTTTACGAGTCCTCTCTATCATAGAACCCCAATTGTATGTTTAATTGTATGCTAGGTTTAAATTCCTGCATGGGTTAGCTAAATTTAGGGATCTTAATAAAGACCATCTTTTCTAGCAAGCGTAGTATAATTTGCCATACTTTAAGTTTGAGCCCTATAACCTAGGTCTTATAAAATATGAGCCATTGCTGGACCATAAAGTTCAACACCAAATTCATATTGTATAATCTAATCCCTTTTAATTAATATAAATTTTCATAGTTTGTTTATCCTAAGAAACATGCTGTCTTCTAGAAAAAATATTGACATATAAAAGAATTAAAAGTTGGACTCAAACAAACAATTCACCCCAAGGATAAGATTTTTGTATATTGCCAATACACAATCTCTACATCTCTACTAGGCAATCCTATTTTGCAACTTTCAGACATAGCGAGAACAATCTGCACTATTTGATAAAAAACATTCCATTTGATGCAAAAAACTAAGACAATAAGCTTCCTATAAAAAGCAACATATATGTAGCATCCTATGGGCATAATTATCAAATGCAATTATGTTTTTTTCTCTTAGACAAGAGAATGGCCAAAATCCGTACGATCCATGCTGCAAAATAAATATCAAATTGGATTGCAAAATTTGTTGCATTTTGTTAGAGAAAGAATGGAATTGCGAACCAGGAAGACATCCGAAGACAAAAGTTTTATTTTAGAGTCACTAAGGCTCCATGGTAATGGATTGTTTCTTCTCAAGGATAACAAAGGTTTCATGCTAGCTATCAAAACCATCTTAAAGAACTTGCAAGATGCTTGATCTCCTATGACTCTCAAACATTTACAATTATGGGTCGTGACACGGTCTCCTAATGATAAGTCTTTATTCGTGTTTTTTTTTCTCCTTGCTCATATTTAGGATGAATTTCTTGTACTCATGCATTTTTTTTATTTTATCAATAAGTTAGAGACCAAATTCTCGAAAAATACCCATCTTAAGGTCCAATTATTTTGGATGGCATAATTTTATAACAACTCCTTTGATGGTATGATGAGCCATATGAGATGCTACTTAGTCGGCTGTTCCCTTCTTCGAATATATGGGATGCATGAAAATGAATTAGATGAGATATCCACCAAATATCGAGAAGTAGAGGTTGGGGCAGCTCATTATTCTGATTATCTGATACCATTGAGGGTAGTACTGTAATTTCGTCCATTGTCGCACGCCGCTTCGCTCCGGGTGGTTCTATATACACCCCCCCTATTGCTCAGGACACCCCCCAAAAATTAAAAAAAAATTAAATACTCTCTACACCCCCCCATTTGCTAAGGACACCCCTAAAAAATTAAAAATTCCTAAATTACCCCCCACCCTTCCCACCCCCTCACCTAAATTGCTCTCTACACCCCCCAAACCCCCCCCACCCCGCTCTTCCCCTCCAAAACACCCGCCGGCTTCTCCCTTCCGCCCAAAAAACCTCGCCTCAAGCACCTCCCCGGCCATCTCCCGAGCAACGAGCACCTCGCCGGCGGAGGAGGAGGGGGGAGGCGGAGGAGGAGGACGGGGAGGCGGGGGGAGGCGGAGGGGGAGGTGGGGGATGGGGAGGAGGAGGAAGGAGGACGGGGAGGTGGGGGAAGAGGAGGGAGAGGAGGTGGCGGAGGAGGAGGGGGGAGGCGGAGGAGGAGGACGGGGAGGTGGAGGGGGAGGTGGAGGGGAGGACGGGGAGGTGGGGGATGGGGAGGAGGAGGAAGGAGGACGGGGAGGTGGGGGATGGGGAGGAGGAGGAAGCGGGCGCAGGGGGGAGGGGGGGAGGAAGACGAGGCGGAGGGGTGATGGGGGAGGCGGAGGAGGAGGAGGAGGAGGCGGAGGAGGAGGACGGGGAGGTGGGGGATGGGGAGGAGGAGGAGGAGGAGGGGGAGGGGTGATGGGGGAGGCGGAGGAGGAGGCGGCAGTGAGGAGGAGGGGGAGGGGAGGAGGCGGCAGTGAGGCGGAGGAGGAGGAGGAGGAGGCGGCAGTGAGGAGGAAGGGGGTGTACTGAGAAAATTTCAAGGGCAATATGGTAATTACACTAAAGGTTAGTTTGGGTATTTTTTTTTGGTTTTTGGGGGTGTCCTTAGCAATAGGGGGGGTGTATATAGAACCACCCCTTCGCTCCTCTCTCGTTATATCATCAGACTAGGCATTATTACGACAACCGGAAGTTTAATCTTCCGAATCTGCCCCTGTGAAGAGCCGGAAGAGTGCCTCTTTCTGCCGGAGGGCGGCCCGCGCCATTAACGACATCTCCGAAGAGGCCCCGAGGTCTGCAATTAGGGTTTCTATTTGCCCTTTTTGTACGATCTTGGAGAAAGGGAGGGTATAATTCCAATGCGATACGTCTTTAATTGAGAAGAGATCGAAAGAGGGAGCGAGGGAGGGAGGAGGAAACCCTAAGATGATGTCCTCCTTGGGGGCGATCAGCATCGCGGCCAGCGCGCAGAAGCTCGATGTGGACAATCGAATCTCTCTCCGTTACTACTACCGGATCGCGGATAATCTTATCAAGCAGGTCGTTCTTTCTTTTGGTTTGAATATAATTTGTTAATACTGTGATTTTTTTTTAAAAAAAGATTGCATCTGTATAGCGTCCTCTGTTTCTTATCCAGTGATTTTGATGGACGCGGATATGAATGCGGTATCGGGGATTTTGGATGTATTTATTGTGCTAGACAAGACGATTTGGGAAAATTCGTATGAGGAGTTGTTCATATTTGGTGGAGATTTTTAAAAAACATTGTAGCTTTGGTTTTAAGGGTCTTTCTTTCTTGAATGCGGTTGGAGATGGAATCTTGCTGAATAGTTTTAGTTTGGGAATTTATAGTGGCGTTTTACCATCACCGAAGCTTTTAGACTAACATAAGAGGATGGAAAGATTGAAACAGTTACATGGATGGATGGCATTCGAATTTATATTCTCGAGTGAGAAGAAGAGTAGTCTACTTATGGAAGAATTTACTGTTTCTTTTTCTTGGAATTAGAAACATGTAACAACTTGATCTGAGCTCATTGGAAATCCCTTTTCTTTCAGTAACTGACACATGCAAATACAAAATTCTTGATGCTTTTACTGAATTGAACAAACATGCAGAAGACGTAGGATACACCTGTTTATGCATCTGATGGGAATAGATGTTCCCCTCCAATTTGTAGGCTGTCTTCTGTGACAACATGAGGAAAGCTTCCCTCCAAACATGTAGCACGTCTGATGGCATTAAATCCTCCCCATGAATTTGTAGGCTGTCCGAGATGAAATTAAGAAGTTTCACTCCAAAGAGATAGCATCCCTGCACTATCATGTTTTAAACTCTTGTTAGTCTCATGTTATCCTAGGTGCATCCCAGACAGAGTGGATGCCAAAAGTCCATGGTGTTTGACAGTGATTGGCATGGAAAACCATGTTCTCAAAAATAACAAGGCCTACTTATTTATACATTGCAATTTTTGGATTCATTGCTTGGGAAGATTTTATGAAATTCATATGAGTCATGACAATTTGCTCAAGTTTCATGATTATCTAGAATATTTGGGAAAGCCCCATACTTAACTAGCAGTGGAGTCTTTCTTAGGAGAGAATTCTTATATCAGTAGAGAAGTTTCAAGAAAGTCTGGGTCTTATTGTTGTCTTAATCTGTGAAAGTGGCAAATCATGCAACTAAACTCTATGGTTCTATAGCGTAAATGCAAATAAAGTGGAGTTAATCTTAACAAGAGAATAACATAAAAAGGTTCCCCCTCTTTTGCATGGTGAACAACACGTGTTTTTATTAATGGACAAGCTCTCCTCATCATCCTTCTAAACTCGTCTTCTAGAGCAATAATGATTATATTTGTTTCTTCTTCACCTTCTTACTATTGTTTTCTTTATTAGATTTAATCAGATCACATTTACATTTCTGAACTTGAAAGATTATCCTAGATTTACTGTGATTTGATATCATAGAAACTTGATCCATCCATCATGCACATGTGGGAAATCAACAATCGTAGAAACTTGTACCATGTTAGGAATGCACGCATTCAAGTTATATGTAGAAATTGAATAACACAGAAAGAACATCAGGATCATTGAGTATTTTCCTGGATAAGTAGAGATTAGCTATCCTAACCAATGAAAACTTCTGCAAAAAATTCTTTCGATTTTAAAGATATCAAAAAAGTTTCTTTTCTCTTTAAAGATGATGCTCTTCTTATGTCTTTCTAGCTTCTTGGGCTAAGTCTGATGTTTAATGTATCAGGTTCAAGCATAAACCAATTTCCTTTCCCAAGAATCTTGGAACAAAAATGCCCTTTCTAAAGAAAATGAAGATATCACTTTTGTTGATTTAGGCTTTACTACTCCAAGGAAGCAGATCTACTACCTTGGATGTTATTGTTGATCAAAATTTCAATAGCTTTGTAGCGATATATGTGAACGTTGTTTCTTTCTGCTGCATAATTCGTTATGGTATATTGTCTAAAAGGTAGTTATAGTTGATGACAGGCACATGGCAATGTTAAGTTATTTACAGTCAACTCTTTTGGGAAAAAATGGTGATGTGTTGAGATGCATAACACTTACCACGAAGGTCCGCCGTACCGGTACCGGTGGCCGGCCGGACCGGTACGGTACGGGTCCGGTCCGGTACGGTACCGTATCGGCCGGTACGCGGTAGTTTCAAAAATCACAGCGCGAGGCGCTGTGGTTCAAAAAAAAAAAATCGTACCAGTGCGAACCGGCCGGTTCCCACCGGTACGAGGCCGGTACCGGCTGGTACGGGCTCCAAACCGGCCGGTATGCACCCGTACCGGCCGGTTCGGCTAAAAAACCGGAAAATACCGGTTTTTTAGTGGTTCTGGTACCGGTCTACGAACGGACCGGTACGTACCGGCCCGTACCGGCCGGTACGGCATTCCATGCTTACCACTATATTGTCTGAAACTGGTCTTCATTTGCTGCAGCTTGGCCTACATGGTCTCTATTGCTTTGATCCATGTTGATACAATAATACAGCAGCACTTTCGTTTTTGCTTATAAATGCATCGGTTACCGTCCCAAACAACTTTATCTATTTGTACCAGTTCAACACTTTTTCTTGCTTCTCTTTTTTGTCTTTTTTAAATATGGGTTGAAGGGCTTGATCTTAATTGATTTTAAATGGCTTTTTAAATGGGATGAGTATCTTTATAGTTTTGTTTGATAAGATCTATCTTTTTTGTTCCTTGGAATTATCATAGGACTATAATAATCAAAGAAACTGAGCCATGATGCATTATGCCATGGTCCTCTAATTCCTTTAGTGCTAGGAGGCAAATGGGGTGGATCTCTAGATGATTCAATTAGGGATGGGTACCATTGATGACAAATAATCATATGCCAAGGAAGTTATTTTTACATTGATATGATTTCAATTAGAGGCATTTATAATTACTAGCAATTACGAATGTGCAATGCATGTCTGAAAAATACAATTATAAAGTTTTAAATTAAATTATACAAATTATAAAAGTAATATTATTGAAATAAAAATAATATTATATAACCCCCCCCCCCTTTTTTTGAGAACCATTGAGATCATAGAGGAAGAGACAACATCATAGATTTTTGGTCACCTTGGAAGTGAATAATGGGATCTCTCTTCAATTTTTTTCTTATTTTTTTTTTATTTCTGTTAGTTCTTATTTATCTTTCTTGAAAATATGGACTAGAATTGAGTTAGATTCCCAAACAAACCCCCAACACCACCCCCCACCCCCTGCGTTTTCTAGGAGTTGGTTGGATTAGAGAGGAAGGGAGGGTGCCAAAATTTTTGGGTTGGCTGCAATTTATGTAAGAGAATGCTGACATCTCTCCAAATGTTTTCTTCTCTTTGTTTTAAAAATCCAGGATTTTTTCTTCCTTTCTAAATTAGTGTAAGTGAGAAAGGAGAAGCAAGTGGCGAGTTAGTGCAGACAGAGAGGTCGGTGGAGCATATTATTTATTTTTTTTATGTATGAAATCCATTGTTTCTTTCCTTTTTTAGGACTCAACATTTCCTTTTCTTTTCATCTACTGTTGGAAGTGAGAGAAAATGCAGATTTAGCATGGACTGTATGTTGGGCGGAGGATATGAGTTATTTTTTTCATTTTTTTATTAGAATCCAATTATTTTTCTTTCTTTTCTTAAGAGCTGGGATTTTTCCCCTCTAAATTAGTGGAAGTGAGAGAGGCGAGGTAGATGGAGACTTAGCACGGACCAAGAGGCAAGTGGACAGTACCCCCCACCCACCTTCCTTTTTTTCCCTTTTGAATAGAATCCAGTTGTTTTAAGATCCAGATCAGATATCCTTTATCTCTCAGAATTAGTGGACATGAGAGAGGAGAGGGTTGAGAGTTCGTACAGACTGAGAAGCAGGTGGAGCATATCAGTTTTTTTCCCTTTTTTTAAAACAACTGGATTCTTAATATTTATCTTTAAATAGAAAGATAGGTGGAAAGATATTTTCAGTAGAAAAATGACAGATGGAATCAGAGTGGAATATTCTCTAAATTCAAAACTGTTACTTTTAATATAGTATAGATTTACATGTGGTTTGTACATACAGTATGTACATACAATACGTCCATGTGGTTCCTATGTATTTGATAAGGTAAGCCAGATTTAGCATCATAGTACATAGGATGCAATATAATTAGTCTTCTACCACAACCCAAGCCTTCCATAATAATAAAATATGTATAGAGGACCTAAAATGTGCTGTTAATATGTAATTATAGTTATATGTCTCTTCTATTTCTTTTATTAATTTTGGTCTTAGTTATGTTGCTAATATATAAAAAATATTTGTATAATGTTAGCATGGTATTTGCTTTAAACTATACACGGGTTAAACAACAATCAACACAAGATGGTATATGATACTAATTTATAAGAGATAAAATATAAATTTTTATTTGCTCAAACATTTCTCTATGCTAGTAAAAAGCAACAGTAAATACTGGTTGAAAAGTGGCACAAGTTCATGGAGTAGTTGCAAATCTTCTGTCAGACTTGCAGATCTTTTATGCCATTGCATGCCACTGTCCAATCAATATGGCAAAATACACATACCATAATAGCCTTGGTGAGCTGTACTTGTCGAATAGACAACGTAACCCCAAGAAATTGCTCTAGCTTATTGTCCAGGCAATTACCTAGGCATCCATCTTCTTGGATGTTGAAGCTTGATTCTCAGGTTTTGGAAGAGTTTTCTCTGTTTCATTTGTTTGTTGCTTAAAGTTGCATCCATTCTTTTTTCCCCCAATACAAGATGACCTTTTCCTAAGTTTAAAAGCTACATTTGCATTTATTCTTGGTCTTTGTTTCTTAACGGGATAATGGTTAGAGGCTGGGTGGTCAATCTTTTGCCTTTTTGCAGTTTTCTGTTTGTTCCCTGCATTTTATGAGATCCTTAATTCATAGCATTAAAAAAATCATAAAACATTGAAATGGGTTGCACCAAGATTTTAATTTTTGGTTATAGCTTTTCCAAGTTATAACATGACCTACTTGCTCCCTATGTAGGCTAGCCTGCATCTTAGCTTAGTTAAAATACATAATCGAACAACTTCCATCCAAATGTTCTTACACGATTCCGAGCTATTAGTGCTTTTCCATGCTTTTTCTTCTATCAGTTGTAAATTATGCTTATTCTATGTTTTGTATAGGTTCCCTCATATTGCTATATTCATGATGGTATTATTAGTGAATTTGACTAATTATGTAAAGTTCTTCAGTTAGATCTCTGAAATTGTTAACTCTCTGCAGGCCAATATCTATCGGGAGGAGAATAATAATATTGATTTGTATGTTATGCTTTTGCGGTTTTCAAGGTCAGTATATCATTTGGAACAGAATGTTATTTGAACATTTTGAATATAGCTGGCTCATCACCAGGTTTCTAGTTTTCAAAACAGTAAGCGGATAAAATTTTGTACGATCATTTTTTACAATGCTATCGTATTATGCTTGATTATTTTTTTAGAGTCTAATTACCATCGGATGAGTTGACTTCTATCTGCTGCAGTTTGATCTCTGAGACTATACCATACCACCGAGACTACCAAGTGTCTCTACAAAGTGAAAGACTTTATTTTAAAAAGGTATACTATTTGATTCATTTTCATGTTTGTTGGGAGTTTTGAATTTGTTGTGCTGTAGACCTTTTGCTTTTCCTCTTATGTGCTTATCTTCTTAATGTGTAGTGATTGTACTGTATTCTGTACTCTTCATGTCCTGCTTGATATGAAAAAATTCTCCCTTTGTATTGTATAAAATGTTCTTTGATGGAATTTCTGCTCGTGATAACCTCTTTACAGAAGTTATTAGATGCCCTGAATGAGCTGGAGGCACTGAAAGCAGATGTGCAACAAAGGGTCCAAGAACTGAATAGGAAGACTGGGACTCAAGTAAATAGGTGGGGCCAAGCTCAACAAAATGGTTTTGTTGATAACTCATTGGAGTGGCCACCAGTCAGAAAGCAGACACTAAGAACTAATGAATCCAGTCAAGTACGACCATTTCTCATTATGATACTGATAGTGTTGCTGTTTCATTTTGACGCCACTATGTAGTTCTTCAAATCATATCTACAATTGAGAGAAGATTACCACCACATTTTCCATAATTTTTGGTGATGATGTTATAGTACAAATATTACCTATCTATACGTTACAAATAGGGAATTTCTATGGTTCATTCAGTGATTTCTGAATTATCCGTCTTTTCATGTGGATAGTTCATATTTGATAAGTTTGCTGGTCAAAGGTGGTTGTGACAGGCTGCACAATCTTAACAAAGTGATTCTTAAGCATGCTAGGGGTTGGAGTATCATTTTTTTAACTAAAATCTACACTTTCCCATACTGCTAGCAGATGAAATTCCATCTATTCCGTACATCTCCTACCTCGTCCTGCCCCTGTTGCCACTATCAACAGTGCTTCACTAGCCGTTGCCACTACTGCCCTACTTGAGAAAGAATTGTCTGTCCCCTCCTCTCTTTGCCCTCCCCAGCCCTTCCATCTCCAATTTGTACCTTGTTGAGCTCCCAAAGCTGCTCCACTTGCAGTTCTCACTTTTGCAGCTCTCTCTCTATCTCGCTTGCTCGCTTGCACGCGCGCACGCGCACACATGCACTTGCATCCCTTCCAACTCCAGCCTCTGCTGCCACCACTTTGCCAGTGCATTGTCGCTGATATGTTGAGCATCATCTTCATTTAGCACTGTTGCTCATCTCTAAACCTCATCGCCAGTAACTTTTTTGGGGCAGCATCTAGATAACTTATTCATAACCGAAATTATCATAATGCCCCCAAAAGTTTAGGATAAAAAAAAATCAGGGCAAATAAAATAAGTTTAGCAGGTATTATAACATGTATCATAGCAGTACCCTTACAAATATCTGTGCATGTCCCACATTGCAGGTACACAGAATCATTGGACGAGATGGCACCTCTTGGGGTCCAATCATTCAGCGTGACAGATTACCATTAGCCAAGCTTGGAGAAGAGCAATTTCGTAAATTGTAAGGCTTTGGATGATTTGACTACAAATGTTAGCTCTGCTAGTAGACTTGGTTTCACTACAAGTGAAATTTAGTCGACATTTTTCAAAAGCTTGGGATTTTACTTTCATGGATCATGATAATTTGATGAATGCAATGCGTGGTATATCTTGTTTTAAGCCTATCACCTAGGGTATGCCGTATCGGCCGGTACGAATCGATCCAAGCACGGACCGGTACCGGATCAGCGTGGGATCCGGTACCGGAAGCTTTTTATTGAAAAACCGGCCGGTACAACTGTCGTACCGGTACGGAACCGGTATGAACTGATACGTATCGGTCCGGGCCGCCACCGGTACCGGTATAGCGGACTTTGCGTGTCTCCTATGTAGTGAAATCACAGTACCTCTAGCCAACATTTTCTTATGCTACATCAGTGGTTCTGATTGCAAATATCTTTTTTTTTGGGTGCTCTTAACCTTGGTACAAAATATTCAGCTCACATATCCATTTCTTTGAGTTTAATGTGTACCTTCTGTTATCATCCATCTCATGATGCTGTTATTTCTAGAGAAATGCAACTATTAATCTGTAATCACAAATGAATAGTATAATAAAACTTTCATTTGACTCGATATATGAGCGTATGGGTACTATATTACAATGGGACTGGCTACTATGAATTCTTTGAAGGCATCTGTCTCCCTAACATACATGCACATCACACATGCCTAATGTTAATGCTCTTAGTGTAAATTATGTTACTTGATTGACTAATGAATATAAGAAAGTTCTCTTTTACACAAGTGTAGCTTATCCACTATGGGGTCTGGGGATTCTATATGATTGAAAATTTCAATAAATCATTATTTTATATTTGGAATTATGCTAAAGAGAAAAAAGATTTGTGCATGGGAACAAAGATATTCGATGATTGAAAAAAGCTCCATGATGATAAAAGAAGAAATGCCAACTTATCCATTATGTGACTAATGAGCTGCTATTTGTTGGTATTTTCAATCATATGTACCTTTTTATACTTTCTTTCATGCGCATGAAATTTTTCAGTAGCATTCTGTTATTGGGTTTTTAAAACAGGGAATCTTTGTAAATCACGCTTTGAAACAGCATCAATCACTGACATCTTCCTGCTTGGTGCTCCACTCTTCTTTTCTTTCCTTTTTGTTTTCTTTTGTTTTTTTTTGTGAAAAGTGCTTCACTCATCCTGCTTGACATTTTTTTTGTAGAGCTCTCAACATTCCACGCCCGAAGGAGGAGACTTTATCAAGGCACTCCATTTTGGGTCCAAATGGGCTACAGGGACAGTGGAAGCCACCCAGTATTGACAAAGGGGTATACTTTAATTCATTAAATGCTTGCATTTCAACCATGATAAAATACAATTGACCTTCTTTTTTGTTGATGCAGATCCAATACCCGAGCAATTTGGACTTGAGTCCTATTGAGTTCCCAAGGTCAAAACTTTTACTGACATCCCTAATGTGCTTTTTTACATTTGACCTTTGAACATCTCTGTTTACAATTAGGTAATTAAGGCAATTAACATAGTGCCTGACTTTTCACTTGTTGCTTATGTAGTTACAAAGCAATCTTATTTTTTCATGACAAATCTGATAAACTTTTTGTAACTGCGTATATGATTCCTCATTATTTTGCAGAAATGCCTAAAGCAGTCACCGTTACCAGCAGGAATTTTTTGTTCCAACATTATAAATTTACATGAGGAAAGAACTGATTTTCCTTTCTCCCTCTCCAAAATTCTTCCTCTTCCACCATCTTTCTGCTAAGAAATTTAAAGATCTGATTTATAGTCATGGTATTAGAGTTGGACAATAATGCAAGAGTGAATTCATAATGTCTCAGCCGTTGGAACCATTCTTGCTGTCCTTCATCTCCTCCCTTTTAGTAGACATTAGCCCACTTATCTCTCTAGTTTTCTTCTCTCTTCCTTTCATTTCTTTCATCCATCATAACATAATCAAGCCCCTTTATGTGTTATTGACTTTATTCCTATCCTTGTATGCATTACAAAACCGAACTCCCTTCTATGAGAAGTTTGTCGATCACCTCTCTTTTTATCAAACATGCTTGGTTACTTGGTAAGCTTCAAGATCATCTGTACAATTTTATGTTGGAGAAAAAATTTGTTCTTGCCATCATCCTTGTTCAAGAAATGATTGAATATGTTAATGGATACACGCCTGTTCCTTTGGACTTAATATTTATTAATGATATTCTTTGATGAAAAAATAGATACTAGGTGGGCAGAGTTGTATGAAATGTCAAAAATATGGTGAATGTATAGCCAATGGAGAGATGCTGTCTACAGGGTGGATTAATGCTGTCCTAAGAAATTTTTGTGCAAGTAATATACGTTGAAAAAAGACAAGGTCTTTTGAGAAAACCTCAAGATTTTTTCTCAATTTTTCAAGGCTTAGCATTAGCATCTCAAATCTAAACTTCACAGTGCAATAAATAGATCTTTTGTGAAGGACTTCCACAAACTCTGTTCAGTTTTATACCCACTGTGTGTCATTCAAAATCCCATTGGTGATGCTGGCAAGTTCAGATTTTACTCTCTACTATGATGACGATCTGAAGCTATTTGTAATTTGTAATATATGTGATCTCAAGTTTGAGTCCTTCATTTGCTACCTTCAAGTCATTTCTCCTGCAAGTCATACTTCTAGTAATTCTTTTTATGCGAGTGGAGATTTCTGGCATAGAGAAAGTGTATATACCATATAGGCGATGTCTAGAGGTTGTAGGGAAATAAGGTATGAAGATTTGAGGGTTTTCTTGATCGACACGGATATACTATTCTGTCTTCTGAGTTTTCCTCTTTTTCAGCAAGCATGTGGTGGTAGAGCTAATCTATTGTGTAGTGGTGGAAACGTGTTTCCTTTTGGTTGATTGTAGTCATAAGCACGCAGCCAGAATATGCCGAATTTATTGGTGCAACAATCTTCATACATCAAGGTTTCCTAGGATTAGAAAATAGCACCCTATTTTTCCAAATGATTAAAGCAAATCCTCATTTGCTACTGTGAACAAGGAAGTTGAGGCTGTGCATCAAAATAGAGGAATTTTTTTAAAGTCTAATATGAAAATCACATTCTTTAGCAAGAGTGTGTGTAATCTGTAAAATAAATTAGATTAGGGACTTGTTAGATGCCCGTATGTTTGTAATATCAAGTATAATCAGACGAGTATAATTAGACGGATCCATAGAAAGGCTGAAAGCCTTCCCAGTTACAAGATTAATACAATTAGATATGTGGGTTGCATAATGCGGAGGCATCCGTAATGTATTTTACATAGTTACTATGAGAATTGTCTTCTTTTGTGCTTTGAGGTATGAATGACCGGTGTGTAGTGACATGTCCAGAGTGTTTCTTGGAGTCCTCTTGAACTAACCACTTAGCTTCCATATGCTTAAAAACAAGTGATCTGGGTAGTGTAATCATGATCATTTTCTGTATTTCAATGTGGATTTAGTTATAATCATCAGACTGTTGCAATGAGATGATATTTTTATTGCAAGCTCGATGTGAATTCTGACAGCTGAAATTTGTTATTGAAGGCATGGAAAGCCTAAGGTATAATCAGGTATAGAAGTTAAGTGGAGTGATAAAATAACTTTCTCCAGCAATGCATAATAATGCCTACTAGTGTGGAGCGATATGCACCTCTATAACCTATCTGATACCCAGCAATGGGCAATATTGAATGATAATGACATAGAATTTATAATGACCTGAAGTGGTAATGGGAGTATGTCAGGTCCTTTACAAAGTCTAGTTACAACCCGCCTCGACATAGCTATTGTTGTTAATTAGATTTTTCTGCATATGCATTTTTCGCTGCTTCACTTAGCACTCTGTAAAGAATTATTTTTGATGGAATGGAATTGACTTCAATTTTCAGATTCACTGATGCAGTATTGGTTTTGTTATTCATATTCTTTGAAGTCCCTTTAAAGTTTCTACATTTTCTTGGCAAAAATTATGTCCATTCAAAAGTGGTGGTTAGTATACCATGGATCTAATTTACAGTTTCTTCTAGATTGTCCTGGTGTAGGTTAAGGAAGTCATTAGTATAAATACTGTGACTACAGATGTATTTACTGATAGCCATTACAGTTGTCCTATCTGCAATTTATTAAGGTGAGTTAGCTGTGGTGCTTGATCATAAAATATGGAAAAAAAAGGAGGAGAAAAAGAGAGTCTCTGCAAATCCTTATCCTTATAGGTGAGTTAGCTATGGAGAACAACCATAAAGAAAATGGCTTCACAAAATCATTGAGCAGGGTTGTCAATCGATATTTAACTTGATATTGACCCACTCAATAACTCTTCCAATATTTATTTCTTCATCCTTTTGGTGGGCAAGGGGGTAAACTACCTAAATGCACAATTAATAAGGATCCATCTTATTCATGAGAAAACTGAAGAGAGTTGCATTATACATAAGCTGGGCCGACATTTTTTGGCACATGGCTTTGATTTCATTATTTTGCTCCAAGATTGTGTACAACTTAAGGGGAGGATAAGCTATATGTATTTCCATGTGTATCACTTGACTATACTGCAGTTGAAGATACTTCTAATTGCAAATTACCATGCTTAATTTCACTTATGCCTGTTCTCTGGTAGATCACACTGAGATGGAATATTTCTAATGCTGTACCTGCTTCTCTCTCTCCTCTGCTTTCCAAGAAATATTCATTTTCTATCTTTTTGGTATTAAGATATCACATTTTACTATATGCTGATGTAGCGTAATTTTTGGATGGTATCAGCCTGACCCAGCCTCTGGAAGATAAACCTGTGCCTGTAAAAGACAATGGCACTTCAGGGAATGAAGGATCTCCACTGGAAGTTCTTTTGTTGCATGATGATAGAACAGCACCTATTGCCGAACCAAGTCCAATGATTAACTTAGATGCTGCAGAAACTCCTATGATAGATATCACCAGAGAACCTTCTCCTCCACCTGTCCTTGCAGAAGTGCAAGATGTGGTTGCTGTCACATCACAAGTTTCTAATTCCATATCTGGACAAACAATACTTCTGCAGGATGAACTAGTTCAGACAGGCTCTCCTTTGCAAGTTCACATAGTGAGATATTCATTCCCTTCTAGCTCTTCAGATGTCAAATGCTTTTCCTAAGTGACTTATAGGACAACATAGCCACGGAAAGAATTTTTTTTTTTTTTCTGATGCTTAATTTTTTTACCATGCATATGTCTCACTAACCATTTGCTTTGTTTTTGATATTTATTCTGCAGTCAACAACAATGATGGAAAGCTTTATGAGACTTGCAAAGTTAAATACTGTCAGAAATTTAGAAACATGCGGTGTTCTTGCAGGTTCACTTGTAAGAGATGAGGATTTTCTTCATTTCCTTTTTAACTGAAAGAAGCTTTTGATTACATATTCAGGGCATTGCTTTGCTTTTGCAGAAAAATAGAAAATTCTTTGTGACAGCTCTGATCATCCCCAAACAGGAGTCGACATCTGATTCAGTAAGACAGTGATAGCTTTTTTATATATTGTTGTGCATTAACATTTGGTTTTAATAACAATCATTGCTTGTTCATTCAGTGTCAGACAACCAATGAAGAAGAAATATTTGACTACCAGGATAAGCATTCACTTTTTCCCCTTGGGTGGATTCATGTGAGTACCTAATCCCACAAATGATCCTATGCCTTCCTAGCTTGTTATAGCATCTAGAATCAACTTTGTTATAGCTTGTTATAGCTTCTTAGCATTGTAGAGTTTTATTTTATTTTTATTGCTATTGGTTCTTGTAGTCTTACGCTTTAAGTTTAATCAGAATATATGTGAACATGCTGTAACTAATTTCATGTGGTTTCTGAAGTATTCTGTTAGGAACATAACAATCATTTTCCCTTAATGCTTTCATAAATCTTAAAAGGGATACCTGTTTAGTTTTGATACCTTCTATCTTTTCAATCGTCTAGTTCCTTTATTGGCACAAGTTGGTGCTTGGAGAATGCTAGACATCAGGTCATAATACTCTTTTTAAAACATAGTATATTTATTCTGTCTGTGTGTGAATGAGGAGAGGTCTCATGACTTCAGGTGTCTATTTGCTCTACCCCCAGACTTCTAATTGAAACATATTTACCAAATGATCAATGTATTTCCTTGCTTCATTTTTTTTTAGAGAAGTTTTCCTACATATATTATTCTCGTTTTCGAACTTAGTCAATCTGATCATGAGTGAGCTAAGCAAATCTTAAGCTCAGCTTGGCTATCAATTCGGTAAGCCCCTGTCTAACCAAATACAAGCTGCCCAGAATCAGCATGTTCATTTGACGACCCTACCGCCAGGATGGTGTTGTGGATATTTCTTGCTTTTGACTGACCGGCCAAGTTTTATTATTCTCTGAATGTGCGTGTTCCAGTCAATTTTTGGAAACTCTAATGATGAGGTTTAGTAATTTATAGGTTCAGTTTCCTCTTCCTTTTTTTTTGTTTTTCTTTTATAATATTTGATATTTCTTTTTTTTTTTTTGGTTTTTTTGTTTCAGATTTTTTTATAGGGTAAAATATGGCCTTAATTTTGTGTTTTTTGCTTTCTTTTTTCCCCTTTCATATAACACTATCACAGCATCAATTGATCATTATCCTGCCAACCATCATGTGCATGTTAATTTTTTTTTTTACTTTTTAGTTGTTTTTTCCCTTTTGCCTAGTTCTCTGTTTTTATTCTTGAGGCTCCTTTCTACTCTTATGTTCTGATTTTTTCCCCCTCTTATCACAAAAGGAGGAAGTGGTAATACTTTTTTTTCTCCCTTATAGTTATTTTCAGGAAGACAAGCAATAAATACTAAGGGAAATTTATGTAATTTTTTTACATATTTTAAAATCAAATTTTGTTGTTTTTCAAGGTATTTAAACATTCTTGTAACAATTTTGTCCTCCTAAATGCTACTTCCCTCTAGTAAAATCCTGGCTCTACCACTAGCAGGCATAGCCTTAATGATCTATGACTTTTTCTCTCTAATGGCTTATGATCATTAGCTGTTTTACGCATTTTTTGGCTATGCCAATTTATGTATATGAGAGTTGCCATTGATTTTCTTTTTGATTTTTTTCCCTTTTAGTTGGAAGCATTCTGTCATGGCAGAGTAATTACATCAGCCTGTACTTTTTATGTGAAATATGATATTAATGTCTTTTAATCTCTTTTCAGTTTTTTCTGGTTATGACAATATATGTATATGTTAGTTGTCATTAGTTTGTCTGAATTATTTTCTCGAATTTTTTCTTTTTTTTTTTTAATTGCAAACATTCTGTCATGGCAGAAAGTAGTTACATTGGCCTTCAATTTTCTTAGAAACTACTCTCTGGATAAAATATCTGTATTGCTCTATTTTCATGGATGAATTGATAATGCACACATTATGTGGTATGAATTCTCATCTAATATTTATTGTTAAATTCACAGACACATCCTACTCAGTCATGTTTCATGTCCTCAATTGATCTTCACACCCACTATTCTTATCAGGTACGTACGGATGCATGTTCCCTGACAATTTATAACTAACTTTCTCATATTTTCCCTGTGTTTTCCTCTTTCTAAGCACTTAAATTTTGTTTAGATCATGTTGCCTGAAGCCATTGCAATTGTTATGGCACCAAAAGATAGTTCAAGGTAAGAGTCTTAAGACATCAATTACTTGTTTCCATCAGAATCATATGAGCAATTAGTACAGATTCTGAGAAATCCAGTAAGCTTCTCAATTTATGCAGGAACCATGGGATATTCCGACTGACCTCTCCTGGGGGCACGTCAGTCATCAGGCAATGCCAGCAGCGTGGTTTCCATCCCCATAAAGAGCCACCAGATGGGGGTCCTATCTATGACCACTGTTCTGATGTCTATATGAACTCTAATTTGAAGTTTGATGTAGTGGATCTTCGATGACCATGATTTTCTCCGTGACTGGATTGTTATGCTGAATTACATATAAATCATGTATATGATAAATTCATTGATTGTACAACAAAATAACAATATATATGATAGAACATTAATCTGGTTTTCCTGGATATAATAACAGACAGAAGTGTAACTCAAAAGTTCGTGTTTCGTGAAATCACATTGTTTTCAATTCATAATTGGTCCATAAGACTATTTGCTTCTGTTTTTATTGTTAGTATTGAATTTTGGTTGTTGCCTTTCTTGAATCTTGTAATTGCTTTTCTAACAGGCTGCAGGATGCATAATATGGAATTGTTAATGATTCAGGTCGGTGGATTTTATTGCTCTACACTGGCGGGAGCATTGTCGCCGAAAATTGGTTGTGATGCCGGTTCAAGAAAATGAAACTGACAGTAGATATAGAAAGATGGTGGAGTACACTGGTGGTTTTGATGGGTTCTTGAGATTTTAGTTGACCTGCTAATGCATCAGGGATTTCTGAGATCAAGGCCTCATTTGGTTTGCAAATAACCTGTAATAAAATTAGTTGAGCTCCACTTATGCTCTTTCAATTAAACAACTTCTACTTGCAGTCTTATAAAGCTGGAATAGGGAAGGATTCTTCTGCAGAAATTTTAGAAAAGCTGAATAGCAGTTTTAGGTACTTATTCCTCTCTTTTATCCAGTTATTACTATTGGGTCGTTTTGTTTAATAGGTTTTTCCGGGATAAAAGGAAAACATACCCTAAGCTAGTCATATTTAGATGCGCAGATCAATTTAATACGGAACACTAAACAATGCCTACGGCACGAGGGAACCACCTTGGGCATAGCCCAAGCGGTGTAGATTTCCTTTTCTCACAAGTCAAGGAGTGGGGTTAAATCTTGTAGTAGTAGTGGTTAGGAACTTGAGGTATTATTTGAGAGAAGAATCTTGGATTATATATATGTGTACATATGTATGTATTTATACACACACACACACACACACACACACACACACACACACACAGAGAGAGAGAGAGAGAGAGAGAGAGAGAGGGCAACAAATCTCTTTGATTCCTTAATGTCTGTTCTTCTCCAAAACAATTCGGAATATTCCTGTTCTCAGACTACTATAATCTTCTATGCATATGATAATATACATTTTTGACATCCACTTAATGAAGAGTGGTTGGAAGTTTCTATATCCAGATACTTTGACAGGCCGTACAACTCCGGGCTATGGCAATGGTTTGTGTTAACTAGTGTATAGCAGTCAGTTATGCATTTTGAATGCATTAGCTTTAACCTCTCTTTTTTTTTGGTTTTATTATCACAAGTTTCTAAACTGTCCTTATTTATCAGGGATTCAACTGCTAGTAAGCATATAGATCTTAAGGAAGAATGAAATAGCTCTTAAACCGTGTGTGTGTGTGTGTGTGTATTAGAAAATGATTTACCACAATTCTTTTGATGTTCAAATTTTCGGAAATTATTAGAAAGTAGCTCATGGATCTTATTTATCCAAAAACTTTTTATGGAATCTTCCATATAAGGGATTAAATCATTCATAATTGTACGTAAATCAAATTTTTTTATTGCTCCACGGCATGGTCCGCTCAATAAAGGATCATATGTTTTGGTCAAGCATTCTTGTTCATTCTCATGATTGCAAAATCTAGTCATTTTTTCTAGCATATCTAGAGAAAAAACCTTCTCTTTTTTTTCTTTTTCTAGAACTTTTATTCGAGGCAAATTAGTAAAAGTACTAAAAATAGTAGCAACACTAAATTTAGTAATAATACTAACAATAGTCATAAAATTAAAAATAGTAATAATACTAATAATAGCAATAATACTAAAAATAACAGTAATACCAAAAATAGCAATAATACCAAAAATAGCAATAATATTAATAATAGTAATAATACTAATAATAATATTTTTTACTAAAAATAGTAATAATACTAACATAGTAATGATACTAAAAATAATAATAGAACTAATAATAGTAATAATACCAAAATAGTAATTACACTAAAAACAGTAACAATACTAAAAATAGTAAGAATACTAATAATAGCAATTATACTAAAAATAGTAATAATACTAAAATAGTAATCATACTAATAATAGCAATTATACTAAAAATAGTAATAATACTAAAATAGTAATAATACTAATAATAACAATTATACTAAAAATAGTAACAATACTAACAATAGTAGAAATACTACATTTAGTAACAATACTAAAAACAGTACTAATGATAGTCATAATATTAAAGATAGCAATAATACGAAAAATAGCAAAAATACTTAAAAAAGTAATAATACTAATGATAGTAATAATGTTAAAAATAGCAATAATACTAATAATACTAATAATAGTAATTGTACTAATAATAGTAATAATACTAATAACAGTATTACAACTAAAAATAGTAACAATACTAATTAATAGTAATGCTACTAATAATGGTAATAATACTAAAATAATAATTATACTAATAATACTAATAATATTTATATGTGTGTGTGTATGTGCGAGAGCGCGCGTGAATAGAAAATTGTGGCCTAAGACATTGGAAATTTTTCTCTAGTGTGGCCGCGCACAGTCCCAATCTTATACAAGAAATTCCCCCCTCTATTTTGTTAACACTTAAGAAGTCCTATAAAATTTGTGATAACCAAAGAACAAACACGATTCTTCAACGGACTTTTGGTTTTAGCAGGCAAGAAGTTTGGAAGGAGTAAAACTGACGTCCACGGACTAGTGAGGCAAGGGACATGTTTGGTTCCTTCCCCAACGATGCTGGGCCAGCCGGCCTCTCCAACATTTTTAATTTGCCAGATCGAACTTAAAGAAAGGGATTGGATTTGACTAAATAAAGTTTCAAGGTCATGATAGAGAAAATGACGAACCTAAAAGAGTACTATCTTTTTTTTATTGGAGCACATCAGGTACAAGCACTGTACACCCAATTGTATACACGGCACGTATCATATTAGTTAGATTTCTAATATGGGTTAGGAATCAGAATTAAGAATGTGGATTAGGAATCAAATTTATGATTGTTGAGCCTACCATCTATCCATCTATGATCTATGCATATATCTCATGTCAACATGCTATTTTCACTGTTTCAAACCAAGCTACACCATTTTTCATCTTAATTATTATGGGCAAAAGTCACAGGGTCTCAACACAACGATGGTTGCAAGTTCTACATCATCTTGTTAATTTTGCCAAATAATTTGCTTTTATTTTTATTTATTTATTTATTTTTTGTCGAGAACTGGGATGGGCGAAAATGGGGATAAATGTAGGATGTTAGCAGATCAAACCATGGTGTCTTGTATCTAAACATTAGGGACATTAGCTGCCGAAATCTTGTTTTTTAGCTTATTTACTTAATTGTGGCCTAATACATAGGCAATTGTTCTCTAATGCCGCCACGCACAGTCCCAATCTCATACATTCAAGAAATTCCCCCTCCATTTTGTTAACACTTCAGAAGTCCTATAAAATTTGTGATAACCAAAGAACAAACACGATTCTTTAAACACATTCCTAGCTAACAGTAAATAAGTGGGAGATAGCAGCGTAAGGTTAATACTGGATCTAATTGTTTTCTCAGGCGTTCTCTATAATCTAAATGAACATGTTGGTCTAAGAAATCTAGCACATTGATGAATTGAGACACTGAGGACAAAGTTTTCGAACAATATAGTTTTTCTATAGTGAGCAACTTTGAGCTCTCAACTTTTTATTAGTAGGTTTGGGGTTCCTTTCATCCTCTAGAAAGGAAATATTCTGAAACTGACAACCAACTTAGGAGTTAGCGAGGAGCACATTTGGAGAAAACCCTCATATAAAATAATCCCTCTCATAAAGGTTTTTAAGCTTAACCTTTTGGTTCTCATATCTGGCTCCTAAATAAATTTGGCAAGACCTTCTTAGGGTGATGACCATTAAAAAATATCCCTGTTATGTTTATTTATTTATTTATTTTTCATTGTATAAACTATTAGTATGTTTCGTCAATAACAAGATGAATCAAGTTCTGTGCCATAGAAGGCTTCTGCACACCCTTATAGATCTGATGTCCACATTCTTTGTTTTTTTTAACAAAAGGGGGTGGGGGGTCATTTTAGTTTCACTGGGATGATGAAATTAGGTACAAATAGAGAGTTGAAACATGGAACAGAAGGAGGAGGGGCAAATCAACCTCTTTTGACATCCACACTCATCATCATTAAGAAGCATATGAAAAAGAAAAATGCTTTGAAATGCTCATAGAGCATCTAAAATTGGATTGGCGACTCTCTGAGTTGCCTCAATCCCCTTGTGCCATGTGTCAAGATGAGGTGCACAATTACTCCACGAAGAATGCCATTAGAAACTAGGCTACTATTAGTTCGTTGTGGCATGAGGAATTCCGTTCTCTCTTGCTGCTTCATTAAGAAATTGAAAAACCTAAATTTAAAATTAGTTTGTGCAGACATGTCCATATAGTTTCTACGAAGAAAAGAGAAAAAAAGAAAAGAAATCATCATATTTTATGAGCCTTCAGGAGAATTAATATCGGTTTAACATGACTGGAAGTTCTAAACAGACTAGGAAAAAGTTTACGACTTTAGATTAACTGCTTTCTTTTTATAAGCTCTACTGAATTAAAGCCTTGATACCATCCACATCCAAAGGTGTACTTTTTGTTCTTTTATGCATCCTGATAAGATATAGTAAACTAAACACTACCTAATCATCTTTTTATCAAAAAAAAAAAAGAAGAAGAAAACACCACCTAATCACCTCTTGCAGAATACCCATCCAAAGAAAGTTGTGACGTTACCTCTCACCACTATTAAAAACCATATCGACTCCATTTTCCTGAAATATTCTTTCCAAACATGCTTATAAAATACCCAACATGGCAATAAAATATTTACTCTAGAAATCAAGTGGCTGTTATCCATCTAGAGAATTCCATTTTAAACTGCATTGTGGTATTAAACTAAGTTGTAAATGGAGATCTCACCTTAATCATATTCATACCCCATTACAATTGGCTGCAATTGGATTGAGCCATCTTTTAGGCTTGTGTTGCTAATTGACATGTTCAAGTTCATTCAATTAGATAAATCATTTGAGTTAAAACAACAATTTCAAACTTGATTTATAATTAAGCCAAATCATCCGGTTTTACCCGAGAAAAAAAAGCCAAATCTAAACGCCCCTTGTAGTCTTGCAAGCAAATATAATTATCCAACAAAAATTTAGGCAATAGTCAAGCAGTGGCACAAACATCACATGTTCGACTATGCTAATTTTTCGATCATCGCTTTGTAAATATTTTCAACACCTCCAGTAATGCTTAAAAAATGAAAAAAAAAAAAGGGTATAGGAAGGCCTGAGCACTAATTAGCATGGTGGGCCTAAGCTCCAATGTAATGGTTTGGGAGTGAACCAAGCCAAACCCAACAACCCAAAGCTCTAGATGGCTCATAGAATTATCAAATGATATAAAACTTTCTGATATTAAATTACGAAAAATGCTTGAGTAACTCAAATAAGTCCCTCAAAGAGTGACCACTCTATTTGAATCGGCTTCTTGAACTGTGTCAACAAATGAAGCAAGGTGATTGGTGCAAAGATTTGCTGAGTTACTCTTTCAAGTAGCTTTTCTGGGTTACCGTAGCATTATTGCTCTAGGACAACACGCTTCGGGCGTCCTCCGGCACGCCAATTAACGGCTCCCCACTTCCTACCCGCCCCCCCGGCACGCCCACTTCTTCCAACCAACCTCCTTTTCTCCTCTTCCCTCCCCCCACGTCCTCTTCTCACCAAAAACCCTCCTAAAACTCCTCTTTTTCTCTCGTTTTCTCTCTCTGAGGCAATGGAAGCGTGCTCGGAGAAATGGGAAATGGCCGCCTTGGCGAGCCCGAGAATCTCCTTCTCCCACGACCTCTCCCCCTCCTCCACCGCCGAAGCCCGCCGTCTGGACGCCTCCCTCTCCTTGGACTCCACCGCCGACGACTTCGACTTCAACTTGAGCGTCCACATCCCCACCGACGACCGCTCCCTCGCCGACGAGCTCTTCTCCGATGGAAAACTCCTCCCCCTCCCCATCAAGAACCCCTCCACCCCATCCAATCCCCCAGCGCTCCCCCCACCGCCCACAATCCGGTATCCGAAGAAGTCCGGCAGCCTCCGCGAGATCATGGCCAGCTCCGAAGATGACAGCAGCGTCAGAAGATCTCCCTCTTCTTCCCAGAAATCCTTCTGGCGGTTCCGCAGGAGCAGCAGTCTGACTTGCAGCGGAGGCAGCAGCCGACCAGGACTCCTCTGTCCCTTCGCATTACTCCGCAGCAAATCCACCGGCTCGTCGCCAACTCCGAACCCACCAAGGCCCGACAAACAGTACAAAAAGACCAACCACACTGGCGGCGGCGGCGGCGGCATCAATTCATCGTCGTCATTCCTCCGCAGCTTCTCGACTGATTCCAGCTCGAGAATTTATTACTACTCGAGTGCGCGACGATCGTGCAGCCACGGGGTCAGAATTAGTCCGATTCTGAACGTGCCGGCGGCCAGCGGTGCGTCGTTTTGCCATCTGTTCTGCAGCTGTGGGGGTAAGAGCATGCGAAGGGGATCAGCAGTTACTTGTTCTCCGTAAAGCATGGGAAGAAGTGGATTGTTTCGAAATTATTACGAGGGAGGGGCCTTGTTCGTTTGCAATGATAGGATATACTTTCTCTTTTGCCTTGTTTTTTCCTCTAGCTTTTGACTTACTCTGCTCTCTTGTTTGAAGTGTAGTGGAAGTTGTGGGCTTGTAGGGAGGGAGTGTGATGGAAGGAATTGTGGGTAGGATGGATCATGAAGGGTGTTGAGGGATTGGGGGACAGCGAGATCCCCCTGCTTTCATGCTTGCTTGCTTCCTTGGGATTTCCTCTCTCTCTCTGCTCATTGTTACTCACTGCTGCTTTCTTCTATCTTTTCCTATGTATTTTTTTTCACCCCCACTTCTGTCGTTTTTGCGGGCTATGGGATTGCTTTCTTTGTTGTGCAGTTGGGGGGTCCATGTTCTACGTTTGTGGTGGCTTGTTTCTAAAGGTTTTGGCCTCTGTGATGCTTTTGACTTTGAGTTGCATCGTATGTTATAACTCTTCTGTCCTACTTTTCTTGCTCCTCTAAACTTCGGTGGGTTTAAGAAGGGAAAAGTCTTACTGACTTCTGTCTTCCTCTCAGACCATATATGGAGAGAAGTTGCTTTGTTTTGTATGTTTTGTAATTGACTCGCCATTAATTATGATCAATAAAGCATATTGGGAGCGTATTATGGTAGACTTTCTGCATTATTATTTGCTTGGTTTCGTCGTGTCAAATCGAGTCACATCATCCTTGCGTGATGGATAATTACCAAACAAATGTTATGCTGCAATTTTTGGTGGTAATATTTTTTGGGATTTTTGTCGCTTGATCTCAATATTTTCTTGCTGATTGGAGCGCATGGAGATGTCTGCAAATTGTTTCTACGACTGAGTCTGCTTTGATTTAACAAATCAGTGGCAAAAGCTCACAAATATTTTATTGTTTTATTAGACTCCTTACGTCCATCTATCTACAAACCACCGAAGTGTTTCTAATTTAAAAAATGAGTGAGTGAGAAAAAACAAAAGATTAGCTACAAGGCCACTTGAAATATTGTTTCAGGCTTCTTTCAAATTTACAGCATGCATGCATGGTATTTGCCCTTAAGATAATTATTCATCTCCACAGCCCATGATTTCCCTCCATTCTTCTTATCATATTCCTACTTAAAGCCTTCTAGAATAAATCCCCATCGTTGCTGGAATCTTTCAATCCTTCTTTCGCCCAAAATATTCTCGTTCAATTCGATCCATTTATTTGGTCAGCTGGATCAAGTCTAAGTTCAATGCCCTGTGCTCTTCTCGGAATCATTCCTCTCAAGTTAAAAATCTTCATTGGAGTTCAATCAATCTAGTGCAACTCAACAAATTCCATTGCCGGTGTCTTTTAAAATCATCTCAAAATTATCTAATACATCACTTTTGGAGATTCAAGCATCACAAATAGCTTTATGAGTGCAAATCACCCAACACAATAGCTTCACAAATATGTGGTATTATATGCAAGTTTTTGCGGACCAATCGACCCCGTCTCGTATAAATGTTAGTCTCTAACATTCTCTAACATCGGCAAACAATATCAAAGGCAACTCACGATGAGAATGGCCGAATCTAGCCTCCTTTAACGGCACGAATAGGTTTGGATCTCGTAGCATCGGTTTGGGATTTTAGGCTCCTCTTTTCGGTGGGTGTCACATGGATGGTGTGGGCGCCAATCGAGTACTGTGGGTCGCTTATTGCAGTGTAAAAGTGAAGGGCAGCATGGGATGGATGCTGGTAGCTGCGGTCACAAGCACATGCATGCACTGCTACATGAGTACATAAAGATGCTTAAAAGAGAAGAAAATTTTGTTATAATTAATCTTTTTTTATCGAAACTCATGTCCTTGCATGTTAAATCTGATCTAAATTGTACTTCATTCTTCAACTTGATAACGCTGCTGCTACTCCTTGATATCATAAACTAAGGTTGGGCTCGAAGAATGTCCCCTTTTATCTCAGAAGTTATATTTGTAACCGAGTTAAGGTAGAGGCAAAAGAATGGGGCATCAACAAAATATACTTTCATGGTCAACTTTCCCTTGCTCTCGTCGAGATATGTAGATTAATCTAGATAGACTTACTCCACCATCAAGGTGGGATATGTAGGTTTATTCTACATGAATTCCATTTTTTGAGTTGCATGCAAGTGGCATCCGAATGTTCTTCATCCTCAAATTTTGAATTCCAGTCGTTTGATTGCTTCAGAAAAAGTTTCCAGAATACAATTCTTGGGTACAGAATCGTTTCAAAATGTTAAGAAGACTCTCGAGTCGGGGCCTGTTAATGGTTGGACCAAGCATAAGACTGCTTGCAAGTTTGCGATTGGCGTTTTCTAAGATACTTGGGTCCACACTGAATGCAAATGGACATGTCACTTCATGAAAGCAGCCACAATGGAAAATAGGAGGAAGAAGAACTGAGTGAAATTGAGCGTATCGTGCTGCTTAAATGTAACTGACGTTAACATGTAATTCCTTATCCCTGCAACACTAGTTACTCAATTACTCAATTGCCAGTGGCAAAACAGCAACTTAGATATGCTACCTTAAGAAGGTTGATTGGAATTGATCCTTTTTTTATTTTAAAAAAAAGAGCTGAAAAATAACCTTACAGGAGCTACAGTGCAATATATAGGTAGAAGAGCACAAAAATATCATCTACATTCCACACCACTTTCAATTGTACTGGCCTAAGCATAGGCACTTGAAAAATTTGGCTCTTTGCCCAGACAATGCTTTCAAAGTTAAGAACTCATCGAAGTCAGACATGCAATTTGAGCAAGCTTAATCCAAACCCAACTTGTCGTTTGGGTCCATTTGGACTAATATTTATGTTACTTGAGTCAGCTTGGACTGAAAGTTGTCAAATTAATTTCCTGCCAGGTTAGGCTCTAATTAGAGTTCAGGCAATCCAGAATCTACCTGACTTCAAAATATGCTTATATGATAAAAAGGGCCTTAAGAATACATTGGTGACATAGAAGATGTTAGTCTTCTGTTTGCGAGCTCTGGAGACCATCTGAACAGAGAACCAATGGTGCCTCGGAGATCTCTCTCAACACCGACCGGAAAACCTCTCCGCCAGCAGCTTCCCTTGTAGTGCCTTGTTCCAACATTCAATCAGTACTTACCAGGGGACACCTTCGACCGACTAGAATGACTGCAAATCCATTTGTCATTGGAGATGAGGCATCAGTGCTCTTTAGATCAATAAAAATGAACAGAGATCAGAGACATAACCTTGTAATTCACCAGCATTTCCAGCTAAAACAAGGAGGAAAATTGCTCTCCGAATTATGATCTCGAAATGCCCTGATAAGGATCACCTTAAGGATATTATTGATAAATATCTTGTCTAGAAGAAAGAGTTTGAAGGTGTCTTCAGGTCCTGCCACCATTTGACAAATGGGCAATACTAGACTCACAGCAGTCACAAAAAGAGAAGTCTTTCGATTGCCACACTAATTGCTAGGCGCCTTGAAAGGGGAGTGTTTTCAGTTGATTCCATTTTTGTTTGTACATCGGCAATGGTTCTAAATCAGTGCTCAACAGTCACATAAAAACAATATTATGAAGAGAGGATCAGAAGGCTTACAAAGAAGATGTATATTTTTTTTTAAAAAAAAAAGTCATATCCTTTCTTTCATTTCAGGTATACTGCAACAAAGTAAATTATAGGTCTAAAAAGCTAAATATTCTATTTAATGCTCCAAAACAAGCATGGAGACTCCGAAAAATAGTTCGACGATATAATCCATGTCAAAGAATGAGCCATGGATAAGAATCAAGTATTTTGTTTATGTTTCATGGAAATGTACAACAGCATATAGAGCACAAAACTTATATGATGCTCTTAAATATGCATGCATTTAAAACAGTATGAAAATGTTACAGACACACACAAATACATGTATGTATCTGTATGTATGTATGTCCATGTGTGTGCATGTATGTGTACATACATACATACACACATACATAAATATATGTATGTATGCATGTAGACACACACATGTGTGTGTATAAATATACATATACATACACATATATACACAAACATATGTGTGTGTGCATACACACACACACACACACACACACACACACATATATACACACATGTGCATGTGTGTACATATACATATATAAATATGTGTGTGTGTGTATAAAGATATATAGATATATACATATATACATATATACACATATAGATATATACATATACACATATACATATATGTATGTATGTACATATACATATGTATTACACTGAAATGACTCCTGCAAAATACACCAATTCTCCACCACTGGCAGGGTATCATGCCTCTCCTTCGGTTCTCCAATTTGCCTGCACCTGAACTGGGTATAGGAATTTGATAAACATAATCTGATTTTGTAAGATCTACTTGCTTTAATTTATCTAATTTAAATACTACCAGATATACCTGCACACGCCTAGTGCAAGCATGCAGTAACACATTCTATCATCCTGGATAAACAAGTAGTAACTTAGAATCCATTTTCTCATACAACTAATACAATACATAAATCATAAAACAGTAATATACCACATCTAATACCAGTCCAATTGATTTCGCAGATCTTTTTTATAATATAATGTCATGAAGTGAAAATTAAACTGCCATCAATTGTCTACACATGGTTAATAAAACCATCATAAAATTTAAATGACCCATAAATAAATTGCGTTTCTATTAACATAATCCTCTGCTTTCATTTTCTATGGTCTTTGTTTCTTATCTTTCATTTAATTAGTGACTACTAGACTATATTGGTTTTGCCTGTTACTAATTTGCAAGAACTGTTTATAATATATGCGATAAAGTGAAATCCAACCCATCTTCTGTTTTTGATCTTCATACAATTAATAAAGCAAATATAAAGAAGCCTACTGAAAGCTAGATTAGGCTGTCCTCCTATTCACATGAATCTCTACATTCTCTAATTTTTCATGATCATATACATAATGAATTATTTTTCTCATGTTCATTACAAGGAGGTATTTAACTACTTCTATTTTGCAAGTTAACAGCTGTGTCCATGGAACCATAAATCAGTCTATAACCTTTTGTGACAATTGCATGTGTTCTAGATTTATGAAGTGAAATTCAATTAATTTAATGGGGAATTGTAGCTAAAAATACCTAAAAATAAACTGGATGAGAATTTAGGGGAACGAAAACCGCAAACACATTTGATCATTTTTTTTGGGAAATTGTGCCTCTTTAGCCACATTGAGCATGCTGGAACTATCAATTTAGTCAGAATCTGAATCGCCTTTGTCATCTTCTCTGATTCTGCAGACATATACTCAATTAACTTAACTAAGCTTTGACCCCAAACTAGTTACCCTGCAGACATATCTGAAAAGCAAAATTTAATTTGCAAAAAAAAAAAAAAAATAGGTAGCTGTTACTTAACCCAACAGCAAAAACAAGTGGGAGACATCAGAAAGATGCTTCTATCAGGGGTCATAAACATGGAAATTCATTGTAAGCAGTTATTTATTTATTTTCTTTGTTTTTTCTTTTGTGTGGGACCTGTGGGTGTGCATGTGTTTTTTTTTTTGGGAGAGGAGTTTTTTTTTTTTGGGGGGGGGGGGGGGGGGAGGGGAGCAGGCTATTGAAGTAGAAAACCAATTTGATGCCAAAATCTTAGCATCAAATAATTAAAAAAAATATAGAAAGATTACATTAACCAAAATCCAGTTAATATCCTATAACCCTAGCTTCTTCTTAACCTTCTAGTTCTAAAATTTTAACTCCGAGGCATTTTTGATCCAGTAAAAGAAATAAAGAACCAGAAATATTCCACAAACCAGCTTCCTCTGATTCATTGTTTGGACATTATATCTAAAAGCATATCATTCAGATTTTTACAAGTCACCAAAGCAAATTTTCAAATTAAGTCATCCTATGAGGTATTTTAATGAGATGGGGCTGATTTGCCCAAAGCAGTCCATTGAAACTAGCCCAGAACAGATTTCCACTCAAACATGCTTGAACAAAAACAAAATATCGTCTAAAACATATAAAATTGACCATAAGCAATCAACTGGTCTTGGTTGTATTGGTTGAGATAAGTTAGATGCTCACTGAAAGTAAGAATTAATATGCTAAAAACTTTATATTTCACAACCACTTAAGTTGGACTGGCTTTCAATGACCAAAAATGATAATCCCTGATCAAAAATAAGCACAGAATGGCTCCACTAATCATTTTTATTTTAATTCAATTGTAACGGGTATGTGATAGAGAGAAGTACATCATCCAAGGTCCAGATTATACAAGATTGATCATATAATTTTTGTGGAAAGAGGAAAAAAAGGTGGTTCTTTAGTTAGCTATTTGTGCACTAGAGGTAAGATAGTCTATAATAAACATTGTCTTAACCGATGCTCATTTAAAGATTCTATTCATTGCCAAGTTTGGTGGAATCTTGAACAGTTGTACGCTGGTTGCATGACCTTAAATTGTGAAACACAAATTATATGTTTCCCTCTCTGCCAACTGTTCTTTCAGGTTCCATGCCAGGACCATTATGCTAGTTTACAGAGGTTGACATCTGATGATGAAAACACTCAAAAATCAATTACTCGTACTTCAAATCTTAAAGTAAAGATTGTAGAAAGAGATTATTTTGATATACAGACACAATGGGAGTTGGAAAAAGAAAAACAGAAATTGGCAATCAACAAAGATTTGATTAGACTAGCCATCAATAAACTTTCAACAACCAAAGCTTCAATCAGTCCATTACGTGATTTACATATATAACATAAAGTTATTGATGCAATCATCATGCCCTGTTTTCTGTTGGGTTCTAAACAACCATATTTTTTGAAGATAAAATTGTGAAAGTATGAGTTAGTAACCCAAAATTCAATCATATCTCAAGGCTAAAATAACACCACCAACTGAACAAATTTAATATAAAAGAAATGGACAGAAAACTTATTCAAATCACCATGTCTAGATCTATATAGCTAAAAGAAAAGTTTCTGAATTAAAAGAAGCAACCAAAAAGGTAAATTATTAAAAATAAGAGATAAATGAAGGATAAAAGAAGACAGACAAACTTATTAGTATGCCTTCATCTAAATAAGATAGAAAATAGCAAACTGTTTTACCCATTTAAACTGAATCCATGAGCAACTTTTAAAGGAGAACAGGGAACGGTAAAATTGGTTCAAATAAAGAGTGTTTAAGAAGAAAGAACATGTTAATGCACATGCGTTCCCCGCAATGTGTGTGGTGCATGGGTCTATGCATGTAAGACACGCACAAAGGAGCAGAGGTTATTTATGTCAAAATTTACCAAGCATGTTTCTTTTTAAACTGTTACCACCATCCCACAAGTTTCTCTTCCTTGACGTCCAATAAAAGTTTCCAAGAGTGACTTTCTTCGATTTCTCACCTTTACAAAGCTCCACAAGGCAGGCAAAAAGAAAGAGTAATAGGACATCTATAGGGTTTCTTTCATCGGTTGTCTTAAAGGGTTTCTTTTCTGTATATACATTCCTCTTCATTTATCTTAATTTTTCTATTAAAGTTCGTAACTGATCATGATTTATATTTTTAATTATTACAGCTTTCAGTTTTCATCCTCTGGCTTAAACTTTTTTCCCAGAAAAAACTTGCGTGCCTTGAAGGATACAAACTTGAATCAAAAATTTTTCGAGCCTTGAAGGATACAAACTTGAATCACCTGGATGCTTAATTAATCAATTATTTATAATGAGGTTTCAGTTGCAAGGTAAAGGATGGTTAGAATTCTGAGAGGATGGTACAAGACAAAAACATCAAGTGAACCAACTGAACTTATTTCTGGCCTTAACTTTAAACAAATCCACAGCATTAGTAAGTCAGCAAGATGAATTAGAATTCTCAAATCACATGAGATGATTCGAGTCAGAAAGCTAAGGTTCACCACAAGTCGACAGCTGACAACATAATTTCAACTAACTGAAGGGCCTTGATACCTATAACCAACAAAGTGTAGAAAACACCATTTTATTCAATCTAGCAATTATCACAAGTTCAAAAAACAAATTAGTGTTTAATTTTCAAAAATATTTCATTATAAGTGCCATCCACTGCTTTCATGGATAGGTTTCTAATTTAGATACTATTTCCTGCAGCAGTAACTCTTTATCAGAGATAATAAAATGTCATCATTCTATTCATTGTGGAGCCATAAGAACGTACTTAAAATGAAGAAGACCAAGTTCAATGGAGGGAAAACTTCTTAAAGAAGCTTACTAACATTAAAAGGCTGCTAGCCACCTGATAAAGCAACAATATATCAAGCAAGTGTTTCAGTTCGGTGTGGAAACAAGAAAGATACCTGCCCAATTTTGTGAAGGAGATTTTCATAACAAGCAATGAGAACAATAAAAACATATTTTAATTTTTTTTTATTTGAGATTCTGATTAATATAACCTAATATTAGCATCAGATCACCATACTAAAGAAGTATGACCCTCCAATGAAGGAAGTGCAAAGGGAACCATACAACATTCTGTCAATCCGCTGTATCATATACGCGACAGCATATCACAATATCTAGCCCAAAACACATGCACATGCATTCTGATGCTACGACAGAACAGGAGACCAAGCATGAAACTGTTTTTTTATAAAGAAGCAACATTGCCTTAAAGAATTAAAGATAAAAAAGATAGAAAGGATAGCACCAATAAACACGGTTGTTGCCACCCAGTAGTTAATATATGGAAGTTAAAAACAATTTACTGTTGAAAACAATCAACTAACTATAGCATCTTTCTCTCACATCAAAATTAGTGAACAAATATAAGTGTCAGAGAAATCAAAATCACAAAGCATCAGAAACTGCACTCCGACCAAGGCAATAAATGCAAAATGACAAATATGTAGCTCGAAAGGTTTCAGCACTTACTGACTTCATGCATTAACATGAGCAATCACACTTTTTTCTTTTATTGCTTTAAGTAGAACACAGAATCACTCTTAAGGAAAATGAATACATAGATGAGACTTGTCGCTCCCTCATGTTCTTACCAGAGGTTTCTTTAAAGGCAAAGGCACTCCTTTTCATGCAACTAGCACTGCATCAAATCTTATTCTGGTTTCATTCACATCCTTGGATGAAACACAAATCTCAACCAAGCCATCCAACTGTCTAATTTGCCTGTGGATGTAAGGAACACCCACGGCACTTCAAGAAACATATTATTTGCTTATTACATTTTCCCTCTGTCAGTAATCCCATAATCATCATAAATTCATAACATATGTTAAACATTGCACAATTTGAATTTTTCATCGATCAAGCACCACCGAGTATTGGCCTCTTATCTTTATCAACAAAATGACCCAGCTAGCAAACAAAACCATAACTGTTCTTCAAGAATTAGGAGATTTTTCTTGGACTTTTATCCCCGCATAAAATCCTATTAATAGCAAAGTTCACAATTGCAGCCAGAAGCTAGCATCTTCACAACCTTTTCCACCAGCTCCCATCACACCTCTCCCCATATGATCGAACCAAGATATATATAGGTAACAACATGACATCTCTTTCAATACATGGACTACAAACCAAGTTCAGTTACCAAATACCAGAGTGTTTATATTTTTAGATAAATCTTATAATATAACATTTAAAAATTCAAACAAAACCATCTTGCCATGTCCACTTTGAGGAAAAAAATTTCAGAAAATTTAAAAGATAATTAAATAAAAAAAAACTTAAATTAGAAAATAATGTAAAGAAGCAAGCTTGCATAGCATAACAAAATGCAAACTTTAAACACCTTTATTTAAACTTTTAATTTACAGATTAATATGGTGTGCTACAAAACCACACTAACCATGGACACGGGACTAAAGTAATAGTCAGAAATTAAAAACCCTGGAAGCTTTCTCCACGAACAAACATCTACTTTGATCACATCCTCTAACTTCTGCAAACAAAAAACAATTCATCAAGGTGTCGGTTCAAATTTATCCAGAAACATTCAAAAAATCTGGAAAAAGCTAAAAAGGATAAAAACAAAAAAAATGGTGACTACCTTACTCATCAATTTTGTACGAATCCAGAGTTACCTCGGATAGCCACAAACCAGGGAAAAGAGACTGCAGTACCAAACAAATTAAAAATAATCACAAAAACTAATTTGATCGGAAAAGAAAATTAAGGAGTCAATTATACCAAGAAAAGGAGGGAAAAAACTTGAAAAAAAAAAAATCAGATTTTTATCAAAAACTCTCTTACGTCTAGCTGCTTCTGAGCGATCCTCTGCCTCTTCTTAGGCCTCCGAGGGGGCTTCGTCCCCTTGAACAACAAAAAGTCCTCTTCAATCTCCTCGCGAGACAGCGAGATCGCAAACTTCTGCCGCTCCCCCTTCTCGGCGCTATCTGATCTCAGCCTGACCGGCTTTGCTACCAGGTTGCTGTTCTCGGCCGCCGGCGGAGACGACGGCCCAGCAGCCGAATTGGGGTTCCGGGGCCACCCGTTCTCCCCCGGAGCACTGCAGGCAGCCCTCCTCGTTCTCAGATTCCACGGCCTCATGGCCGCTGCCGCCGCAGCAGCAGCAGAAGAGGAGGACTCCTCCCCCTCCCCTTCCTCCGGAGATCTTTCATCGGCCTCCTTGGAGTCCCTCGCCTCCGGAGGCGCCCACGGAGGGCGGGATTTATCCGGGGAGGAGGAGGAGACCGGCCGCTTCTGGCCAGCTCGGGCGTCGTGCTGCGCGGTTGCCGGAGCCACCGACCCGGCGTTCTCGCCGGCGGCACCGCCGTTGAGGTTCATGCACCTCAGGAGCTTGTGGCGCCCCCAGCTGAGGGTCGGGAAGGAGAAGTTATGGAGGCGGGATTGCGAGAGCCGCGGCCGCGGCGGCGAGCGGGTACGGTTCTCCGCAGGCAGCTCCGCCGGCCTCTCATGAACCTCATCCTCCTCCATCGATTTCATCATCAACGGTGAAATCGGGGGCCGTTTCCGGATCTTCTTTGGATCGGCGGGGAGAGAGAGTGGGGAGGGGGGTGGAAGTTTTCTGGAAGGAGGAGCAAGAGGAGAGAGGGGAGGGGATGCTCAACGTTCATGTGGGGGCTGGTTTTTATCTCGCGGTTTATGTAAGGGGGGCAATTTAGACTTGGGGTGGGGGTGACCGGATCGCGTTTAATTTCGCCTGCACGATTCGTGGACCCGCTTTGGAGTGCTCTAATCGGGGAGTGGCAAACGGATCCGACGGCTGAGATTAGTAGATCGGGTGAACTTTCGTTTCTGATGCTCGAGGGTTTGGCTCGGGTGTTACGAACGCGGCGGATTCGGTGGAGTTACATAAGAGCGCAATATCGTGTTACAGAAATAATAGAATTAGACATTAGAATTTGATGAGTGCGTGCGGATTGGATTTGGGCCACCGCCTGAAAGGTGCAGCTGGGCCACATCAGAATGGAACGCAACTTTGTGATGACACGTGGCATCAAGGATGTTGGCATGTGATGATACCAAAATACTAAAAGAACAACTGTTCACTCAGCAGGCCAGTTTAATTTTTCGGATCAAGCAGCAAAGCTTTAAAAAGAAAATGAAATTTAGGTCAACAATTATGATTAAACAGCATGGATATATCATATATGGTACCTATCCAAGCAGTATTTACAACTATATTTATCAGGACCACAACATTGCCTCCAAACACATCATTTACTGTCCATGCAGCTACTAATCATTTTGAATGCGACTGGCCATAGCATGCAGATTTAGGATTCAAAGAATGTAACAAAAGTTAAAACTTGGCAAGTAATTTGCTGCCTTTGTAAATATTAACCATTTAGCATACAATTGGACACAGTATGGACAATGTGATGCGGCAACCGGCAAGAAGATTTAATATCATGCAGCAAAATTTTAAGCTGGTAGGTGGATTTGCTAACTTTGCAGGTGCATATTTTTTGATGTCATTTGAGATGGTTCTGAAAAATTTTATATGGTTACTTGGGATGCCTAGAGTTCAAATCTCCAGTGCAAAAAGATATGGCTATTGCAAAAAGATTCGCGAATCAAAATGAACTAGAATTCAGCACATGTGATGTACATGATTATTGAAGAAAAAAAAGTAAAAGAACAGGTGAAGGAGTCGCATGGCAAGTTTGTAGGCAAAATGGTGTTAAAAATCAAAGCATGAACAGTTTTTTATCTGGGTAGCATTTTTGGGTACGGCAAGGGGGGCTCACAGAACTCCCAAGAAAGAAAAATTTCTAAATCCCAACAAAGGAAATTAATCCTCACTGCATCAGCCAGGACATAAGGATACAAGTCTCGAGGGATTGCAAAATCAGATATAAAGTCTCTAGTGGTCCCTCTTAGTTGGTTTGCCTCCCAGTAGTCATGTTCAGCATTAGAAAAGCTTAGGGAGCCTTTAAAATGGGACATATCTTTGGATGAGAGGATGCTTTAGAGACTAAGTAGCAAGGCTTTAATGCTTGCTAATTCATCTAATAACCATAGAAGAGTCGCCTTCCATCCATATCCTAGTGTTTTTTGAACTGCTGAAATTAACCCGTGCCATGCTGCTCGTAATTCTACCTCTTGGTACAATTGGCATTTGGATTTTGTTTGGACTTTTAAGGTCCATGGAGCTTTGGCATGCACTAAATTTTGACCTCTCGGGCAGGGTTATTCGGGGAGGATGGAACTGAAGATCGCTCTCTTGCTTTGACCACCGTCGAAACGGTCACGTACAGATCCCCTACACCTGCTTCGCCACCTTTATTTCTCGCCATCGTAATATTGGTTCATTATTCTACCTATCAAAGTCATAACTCAAATTCTATTTTTGTGTAGCCACACGTGTTCAAAATAACGGCTAATATAGCTATAAATTTTTTGAAAATCTTTACATTTATATATCAATATCTGAATTTAACATCAACCATCATTATGTTGCTTTACTATTATAATGGCCGTTAATTTCAGATCCATGGAGTGGCATTTTTTCGATTTGTTTGAACAAAATAATATTTTTATGCATTTGGGTCAACTTCTAAAGTATTTTATTTATCTCTATCATTGTTAGTTTTTATTTTTAAATTATTCATTTAGAATGAAGGGTGTAAAATAGCAGTTCCCATTACACTAGTAAAAATTGGTTTTACAGAGAGCTTATGACTTTGAAGATACCACCATACAATACACCATAAATCAATATCTATATATCAACAATTAAACAAGTTAGTAAAACATTCTTCTTTCTAAATCAATGCATCCTTCACGAGCAAAAACATACAACTCTCAATTATATAATTTTTTTGTAATGTTCTCCTTCTCGTTGTAGTAAAACTTTGAGCTCATTTGTTTCGGAAGAAAAGAAGGAGAAAAAGTGTAGTTGACTGGAAAATAAAAAAAAACTTTATATTTGGTTGTAGTTTTGAAAAGAAAAAAAATAGGAAAGTAACTTTTTTTCATGAGAATAAGATTTTTATATTTAATAAAAAAAACTCATATGAAATATAAAAAAATCTAATTTCTACCGGCTAAAACTGGAATATTTTTTTACCAAAAATATTCTTGAGCTTTTACATAGAACATGAGAATATTTTTTATTAAAAACATAATAGATATTATATATATATATATATATATTAAAATAACTACTAAATTCAATATAAGTTGTCCAAAAATATGCTACTTTTCTATAATTAACTATACATGAAAAAAAATACTTTTCTAAATATCATATATTTAGATATTATATACTCTGATATTGATTTTTAAAAAAAAAATATTTTGATAAGGGAGAATTTTTACGGCAAGCTGAACGAGTCCTCAAACTTTAACATGGAAAACAAAAATAAGAAAAAGAGCTTGTCAAGCTTGGTGCACTTCACAGCCCGGAGCATCGCTCCATCTCTTACTGCATTGGCATGGCCAATCCGGTACTGCCACGTTGGATGGACTAATGGAGCACGCAAGAACGCCGTGCGAGACGATTCTTTTTCCAATTTCTAAATACATGCGGAACTGTCAAAACTATCGAAATCACTATTTACGAATCATAAAGTCCCGAAGCTCGCCGGAGTCGAGCGGCGCAAATGGAGCCTTCCGTCGGTGCCGCTCTCACACAGCCGTCCCCTTGGTGTGGCGACGCTCGGTGGTCCATCGCTGCATCAAACCCGACCCAAAGTCACGTGTCGGTCGCAGTACGTTCGAAACGAGGCGAGGGAAAGCCGGCTGAGCCAAGGACGTAAAGCCGTGCGCGATCGCAGATGGACGGCTGGCTTGCGTGCGCGGAAGCCTGCCTGCCTTTATAAAAACTCCGACGCGCGTATTTCTTTATCATTTTCCTTCCCCTATTATTTTTGTTCCCATTTATAACCCCCTCATGAGCTCCCCTCGGCACCCAACCGAACGTTAGACGCCTCTCCCCCCAAAGGTACTTCTCCTCGCCAGCGGTTTTCTCACCCCCGAGCCCTTCAAAGTTTTATGCTTCTCTCTTTTCCTGGAGGAAAAACCAGCGGCAGTCGGATCGACTCGCCGCCGACACGGTGGAATCGATGGTGATCTCGGCAGAGACGGGTTCGAGGCCGCCGGATCCCCCGTCGGCGGCCGCTACGGGGCCCTCGAGAGGGGGGGAGGCGCAGGGTAATCTGCTCCACAACTTCTCCTTTCCGGTTCTGAAGACGTGGGGAAACCAGCGGCTCCTCCGCTGCATGAACTTGAATCGTGAAGGGGATATCATCGGCGGAGGCCGGGGAACGGCGGCCGAGAGCGGGGGACCGCGGATCCGAGCTCTGCCGGCGGGCGCCGAGGGCGACGCGGGGCTGGAGGAGGTCAGGGAGAAGCTCCTCGCTCACCTCCACGAGGCGGAGGACCGGATGAAGCTCGTGGTCCCTCCTCCTTCCAGGGTCGGGTCGCCGGAGAAGCCGGAGCCGGATCCGGAGCCCAAGCAGGAGCCTTCTTCGTCGGCGGCGGTGGTGAGGCCGTGGAATCTGAGGACTAGGAGGCCGGGGTCCAGGTCTCGGATTGGGATGGAGCGACACCTGAGCGTCTCTCCTCACCGGCCCCCGGCGGCGGCGGAGAGGAGGACGGTCCGGCTTAGGTCGGAGGACACAGACCGGAGGGACCGGCCCAAGTTCTCGATCACGCTCACGGTGGAGGAGATCGAGGAGGACATCTACGCGGTGACGGGATCCCGCCCTCGCCGCCGGCCCAAAAGGCGCCCTCGCGTCGTCCAGAAACAGCTCGACGTAAGATCATATTTTCCTTGGTTTTTTTCTCCCACCATATCCCCATCTTTCAAACCGAAATTATCCGTAACTATTTACTTATTCTTCTGCAAACAACAAACAAACAAACAAACAAAAAACATTTCTTTTCGTCTTATTAATTTCTTTTGTCTATTAGGCGTTGTTCCCCGGTTCGTGGTTGTCGGAGATAACGGCGGACACGTACCGGGTTCCGGAATAGAACCCCCCAGGCCGACCGACGGACCGACCGTCAAGCAGGTAAGCTTACCCTCGGTTATCTGAACTCTTTCTCCGCTGAAGCTACGCTTGTCAGTATGGGGTCAACTGACACCATGAAAATTCGTTCCCAAAACCTTTCAGAAGAACCGTGACAAACTAAATCCCGTTCCATCTTCTATTTGTAGCCATGGCTATTCTCTTCTATAGAAGCTTATTTAGCCCCTATAGAAATATTTATTCTCTCCGTCTCCTCTATCGGTCTTTAATTATGTGAAACAGTGTTAATGTTATTGCAGTCTTTCAAACCCCTCACCTCTTCGTTTCCTTTTATGTAGTCAACATCATTTTGTGATACTTCTCCGCCCCTTCTTCTTCTTCTTCTTCTAACATGGTATATATAATGGACTTGAAGAACGTGGAAAATTGGGTCGAGGTCAAGGGGATCAAGTAGGGGGTGGAGAAGCGTATTTTATTTTATTATGGTGTTTTTCTTCTTCTTCTTTTGTTGTTGTTGTTGTTGTGGGGGGGTGACGGCTGTGGGGCGAATAGTAGTAGATGGGGGAGGGCTGGGGCGGTCAACGCGGCTGTGGCTTGCCCCCTGGTCTCCCGCTGTGCGGAATTGGGATTTGGAATGCGTCCTGCCATGACCTCAGCCGGCGTCTGTGTTGCTGCGCGGTGGCTGAGACCCGGGAGGTATCAAGGAAGGAGGGGATGGGATGGGTCTGGTTCTTTGAGACTTCTGCTATTTTATGATTTTATCATGACTCTATTGAGCCCCCCAAAAAACTAAAATGATTTATTTTGTTTCAGTATATCAATTGATATTTGTTTATCTTGTTATATGCATGCCTAGAATGCACGCGAGGAAACTGGACCTATCCCGTTATTCTTAGTATTCGAGGTTGTCTTCTATGGTGCATTACACATAGCATGGTTCTATCTTAGTTCACCTCAAAAAGCCTTCTGCCCTTTCTCTCTTTTTTCTAAGTTGTTATCGCAACTAATCTTGATACCAGTTTCCATAGAAAATCCTTATTTGTAAGTAAATCTCAGACTTCCATTACCGAATTTCACTCCTTATGCTTTCAGATTATGCTAACCAAATCAATTAGATCTCTTTGCCCCTTCCTATACTTACCAGAACCACAAAATGTCCGAATCTGCGGCCATGCGACGTGATATTTATGATGGATAGGCAATGAAGTATAAGAGGGCACGAGCAGGAATAGTACATTTGGGATGAGCAGGTGTTAGCTAAATGCAACTGTCCTTGGGCGATGGTTGTGGCCATCAAGTAATAGGTGTAGTCGCGTGTATCCCAAGGATATTGGTGGGGTCGTAATTACTTGTGATGTAGAGTTATATATAACTAAATGGATTGCTGCGGCCTCCACACAAATTTATTAATTTTAGGTTTAAATATTTGAGAGAGTGAAACAGAAGAAGGACCAAGGCGAGCGGTCAAACTAAAATGGATGCTGGGGAGCCATCAAGCTTGTGGAATATGGTGGACCGTACTTGCTGCAAATCGTTTAATTGGACTTTTAATTCAATACGTGGGCCGGGCTGGGATTCTCTATGTTATTACACTGCAATGAAATAGCTTAGAAAAATATTTTCCATGCCACAAAAGGGCGTGATAAAGGTCTGCTACACGATGGAAACAAGAGTTTTTATTGGGGTCAGACGCATCTTGATGCCGGTTTGGAAGTGAGATAGCGAAGTTGGGGTTAAATCATGCTCATTGTTTATAGGTATATTTAATTCTAGTATGAGATGAGATAAAGTAGGGTAAATTTTTTTTCCCTGATAAACACTTTTCATCCCCATGTCATGATTAGATTATACCCCGTATTTTGGATTACAAGACAAAATTGACCTTCCCTTTCCAGGTACTTTTTTATTAATTAAGTGATGTTTCGGGCATTTTATAAATTTTGATGGAATGAAATCTGGGGATAACCACAATTCCAAGGGATCTAAGAAGTAAGAACTGCCTATCTCCACTTAACCCGGGTTTGATCAAATTGTCTGTGATTTCAATTCCAGGAGTACAGGAGTCAAAACACTATGTTTGGCATTTATTATCCGAGGATCGATAACCATGGGATAAGTCACTAATTCCAGCCATTTTGCTTCTTCCAAACTGGGCCTGAGTTTCTGGATGATGGCTGCTTCAAGAAAAGCCGTCTTTTGCTCACATCGTTAATTACGTGTCACGCAGAAATGTCAAGGTTCACCTAATTTCAATGCACAAATCTTCCGCAAATTAATGCGTATCTCAATCTAAAACAAATAACATGCAAAAGGTCATCCTCAAAATTTACCATCCACACAATGAAAATTACCTCCCTTTCAGTTGTCATTTCAACATGAACATCAGCTAAATTCATGATAATATCATTTAAATATCATCTAGTTAATATCAATCTAATAAAAACATACATGCTGCATTGAAGCAGTTCACCAAGCAATTTCGTAATAGCTTTATCAAGTCCACGAGTAATAGACGCCAAGGTTTCCCAATAATATAACGAACTCAAGTTTCCGTGCCTTGGTGGACTTTGTCCTCTGGTTAGCACTTTGCTTCAACTTCATACATCGAAGGTCGTACAAACGTTGGCATGAACATATAGCATACAACTGTTGATCTATGGACAGCCCCAGCCTCGTTAGTCGTTTCAGGTGGATCTCTTCGCCTTTATTGCTTGGAGACAAGAGGGCTGTTGTGTTATCTGCGTACAGTGCTTCTACAGGAGCATCCTAAGGTTGGATGGGGACAATACAACACATACTTGCTCAACTTATAGAGGACAAAAATTATTAGCAACTACAACTATGTGAACAGGAAACAGTTTATCTCACTGCCTGCCGAGATTGCATCGTTCAAGAAGTGGACGGATACCGCATGCAACGAGATTCATGTCTTTGTGTGTAAATACAAGCTATGTAATTACTTCAGTTTCCCACCAAGACTACGTCACTTGCAGGTGAAGGGAACGGCAAAAAGAGAGCGACCCGAGTTCCTTGTCTCTTATGTTCGTGCATTAGGGAGTAAACGTTGACGTAAACCAATAGATTAGCATTTTAGTTCCTTCCAATTTTTAGTTTTGGCAAGTGCATGAGAAAATGATTATGCACGAGGTTAGTGAATAGTGATAAAACCATGCAAGACATCCACGGGGCCGCAGAAATTCAGCTGAACTGTAAATCCAATCTCTTCAGTTCGGTTTATCAGTATTTTTAAAATTCAATTTGGTCTCAATTTGACAAAGTCTTGAATCAAAAAAATTCGATTACATTTCAGTTTAGGCTTTTAGAAAACTAACTAAAACTAGCCTGACTCGTCCCATACCTATCTATCTATCTATCTATCTATCTATCTATATTTCAATTCTTAATATTTATATATTTTCTTTTATATATAAAATATAAATTTTATGTTTAGATTTATCTTAGTCTACTTAGTCCGATCCATCGAATATCAACTCGATATAAAATAGAATTTTTATATTTAGACTTAACCCAGCATATTTAGACCAACTCATTGAACAGCAACCAACTATACCGAATCGAACCAAATTAAATTTCTTAGATCAATTTCAAGCACATTTTGCAGATGATCAGTTCTATCTTAGATTTTGATTTTAAAAAATCAGTTTAAATCGATTCAATTTCGAGTATATCTCCAAACCAATCCGATCTGACTCGTGCATGCCCTTATAAACATCCATGTCATAGACTTTAACTATACATGCCAAGGAGCTTAAAACTATTGTTAAGCCAAAAAAGAAAAAAGAAAAAGGAGCTCAAGACTATTATACAAATCAAGGGAGGTACAGGTACAGCTATATTTATTTAAATATAAGTTCCTAAGAGAGGCAAGCAATATAAAATAAAAATAGGTTTGATATTAAGATTAAGAAAATGTTTCAGTTGTCAATCATAGAAAAATTTGCTTCCTCAACTCAACAAGTTTATATGAAGATTGTATTTTACAAATTACTGGGCAGAAGGGCTCTACTGTATAAGTATCCGAAGGAGCGCATAGGAGACATCTCATCATGCCTCAACTACAACAGAAAGGTCCATGGATTTGTTTCACTACATTAAAAAAATATAAGCAAAGGTGTTGAGCACACCAGATTTATATAAGCAAAGCGAAAATGAAATTTTATCGTAGTTATTATTCACCCAGCTTTACACTATATGCAGATCAAAGTCCTAATATGCAGCAGAAATATATTGCGGTTAGCAACTAAATAACCAAAAGGAGGCCCTAAGAGGTTTCTATTGAATAAATAAACTAATATTTAGATATACATAAAAAGATAAGATCAATCATAAAGAACCAAAATAATACCCACACTGCAAATCTTTAACATTATCTAAGAACCTATCTTAGTGCGGCACAACATGTTTAACTAATTAAGTGAGAAATTTGTCTTCACAAATTGTGCAATATCACCAATAAATCATCAAAAATACATATCTAAATATTCAAGCGAACAAAATAAGGGCAAATAATTAATACCAATATATGAATTAGCAGGTGATTTTACCCCACCTGCCTCAAAACAAAATAGTCCAAACCAATTCTGATAAGAGACCTCGGTTCAGGTGAGCCAATAAGGTCTCATTAGCTGTTAAACCATACACAGTGGCCACCTAGGTGATTAGCAGCACGAATAAGACCAGCTCAATTCTTTGAGCCATTATTGTACCCGCAAATAGACAAACAAATTAGGCTTTTGGAAGTTGGTACGTCAGATGTCTCAAACACTAAACATTTAACACCTGAGTAGCAACGAAAGCCATCTTTCACCAGCAATCACAATCGTGAACAACTGAGATGTGTAACCACTTATGAGGCCTTGTGGTTTATATGGATAACAACAAACAAAGAAATAAAGCTAAAGCCATTAGCACTGCAACTACTAGAGAAACTGTTTTTATACAATTGTGCCGTTTGATAGCAACAATTTCATGATTCAAAAATGAGTATACAGCTAACTCTAAACCTGGTGTCGACACAATTACAAGGTGTCAGCTCCCTACTTGAAGCTACTGCAGGTAGAGGGCCTCGGTTTCCTTTTCAAAAAGGAAATGGAGAAAATTATACAGAGGAACAGATAAAATTCTAGACCCACTTGGTTTGGTCTTTGGCTGGTTGGATTGATCTCTACCTAGTCGTAGTTCAACAAGTGGCAGCCGATTGATAAACCTGCAAAAGAAAAAGGCAACATGCTGTCAAAAATTTCCACACCAGTTATATATGAACACAAGGATTTTCAAATATGATATAATAGAATATGTACAATGACTAGCATTCATTATGCTTCCTCTTGGTTAACAGTACGCATCTTTGTGGGAAAAATATGAAGCACAAGTTTTCTCCATCAATCAATGTAAAGAATCAACAGTTTCACTTTCAAAGTTAAAGATGAACAGATGATTATATAAAGCAAACCAAAATATTTTTTGAATAAGTGGCAGAGAAACAAAACATTCTGCTTTTCCAGAAAGCATGTGAAGTAATTTTCTGTCATTCAACAGCTTACCTGCCACTTGGACATTAACACACAAAATTTCCAACTTTAACAAAAGAGAACAGGGTATGACAAAGATATAATGTGAATCAGAGGAGATGACATCTACAAACATCAAACTCAATTCTTCTTTGGTAATCACCAGGCTTGTTCAACAGCCATCTTCTTTGGACTCTTCGATCATTGCTTTGTTTTTATTTGACTTCTTTTTCTTTCCATTTTTTTTTTTTTTTTGCCTGGACTGGGGAGTGGGGGGAGGCACAGGCCAACTAGCTTGACTGGCTCAGCTCAGATAACACAATTAGAAACGAGCATTCGTCAAACTAGTGATAATAAGATAAAATAACAACTCCATGTCCCACGGGTGAATAATAATTTCTGCCAGATAGAACAAGTATCAGGAGGGCCACATCAATTGGATTAAAGAAGAAGAGACCTACGAAAGTCCGGACTGAAGGTGACATGAAAGACAAAGGCCTTTTTTGATTAAGTAATTTTTTTCCCTTCTACATGATGATTAAGAATTCACAAATGGATGGGATAAGACTTCTCCAATTTTTCACGAAAGAATCATAACTTAAAACTTTACCAGAGCCTGTGTACAACTTGATGCTACATGAATTAAAAGAACCAAAACAATGATTTAAATTAAACCCAATTCATATACTTGGTAGCTTTAAGTCAAAGCAAGCAGGAAATAATTTTTGACATCTGCATACTACAAAAACACAATTACAATATCCTATCTGGAGACATCTTCATCCAAAAAAGTAAATCAGTACAAGTGAGACCTTAAAACATGTCCACTAAGTATAAACAACATAAATTACTTTAAATTCCCAGTTTTGGAGAAACAAGGAACAAGTTTGGGAACAAACGCTCTCACCATTGATGAGGTAGCTAAAATTATCAATGACATTCACATCAGTATCAACCTTTTGCAATATGGCCTTCTGCTTCTGAGCAGCTGCTGCCGTTGGACCACTTACAGTGCTGCCTGCTCCTGCTTTGCTCAACCTTGTGGAAAAACTTGGGTCCTTTCTATAGGCCTGTTTGGGTAGTCATGAGATTCTGCCAATATTTGTGAAAAGCATAGGAGTCTAGTAGCAATCCATTAAATGCATTCTATAACTGCAGGATAATAGGAACCTAGACATTAATCGGATGGCAAAAGCATATACTTTAACCATTCTCATTAAAAAGCATGGAACAAAAGGACTGGATATGTGCGAAGGTTGGTAGCAAGATAAAGCAAAATAGCAAATAGTTATGACATCGAAGGAAAAAGATTAGTTAAGAAAAGATTGAAGGTAACTGGGATAAATTTAAAAATATCTAGAAAATAATGTTGATACACCAATAACATTAGCAAATCTTTTGATAGTTCAATTTTATATAGATTAATGTAGATCAAACAATACATCATCCACGAATTGGAACCGAGCGGCATGTCTCCTAAGTCATTCAGTGAAGCCAACCAGAAGAAAAGATAAGCCAAAGCTCCAACAAGTCACCAATCCGATATATAAAATGAATAAAGCACAGCGACTGAAGAGCAGATCAGGTAGCAAAACGTTGTTGTCACAGATATGAAACTAGAATATCGAATTTTTAGAGAATATGCATGTAACTTTGGTACTTAATTTCGTGGCAGATATCGAAACCATAATAAATGAACCAAATGTGCACAAAGGCATAGACATCGCTGGGCATTCAGATGAGCGTGCACAGCCAAATTTTTCAAAAGCAACAAAAAATGATGAAATTAAAGTGCGCGATATCCTCTTCAACGTCCTTCTTCCTTGCACATCAATTAACTGAATGCTAGGCGATGTCAGATCCTGAAAAAGAAAAAAAATGTTCCTCATATTCGGAACTGGTGGCAGCCCAAAGGGAAAAAATGACCATGCCGAATGAAAGATGCATTCGATTTGAATATTATTGACGGAAATAAATGGCGTGATGCAACAAGAGAGATGGGAGGAAACGGACACTTAGGGACGAAAGAAGAAAGGCGACGGCTGGGATGGAGAGATGAACGGATCGAGGTGCTGCCCGCCGTTCTTGGGTCGGTCGAGGAGGAGGAGGTTTGAGGAGTCGAGAGGAGGAGGGATCGGGGACTCGCTCACCTGAATGCTGCTCTGAGGATCCAAAGGACTTGTGATCTCGCCGCGCCGGCGCTTCCTGCGGAGTGGGAGTGGCGGTAGTAGAATGAATCACGCCTTGTCTTCTTCTTCAAGAACGGAGCTGCCATTTTAGGGAATAAAAATTCTATAAAAGTCCTCAATAGTATTAATACAACAAGATACAGAGGACCCTCGCTCGAGGGCCACGTCACCTAAATGGGAACCTCAAAGCGCCATCCAAGTCCCAGGGGAGATGATGGCGAAGAATTCGCCGGCGCCAGAGAAGTAGACAAGGCCGGCCAAGGTGATGGAGGAGGGGAGGCACGCGGGAGACGGCAACACACTCGCCGGCATCCAGGGTTTAAGCCAAAGGCTAGGCTCTTCTCGAAGATGAAGATGTTCTGACGGTGGTGATTGATTCGGCGAAGAAAGCCGAATCAATCACCACCGTCCACCACTAACGCCCGATGGCGCCGGCTGTCGTTCTTGTCTCCATCTTTGTGGATGCGCCAGAGCTTCTTGAATCGCTTAATACAACCAAATCCTCGAATAATCAAAATTTTATAACTGATACACTGAAGTTTAATAGAAAAAAAAAGTTGCTTAATATGATAAATTTAGAATTAATTATGTCAAAAATTTTGATCTTCCATGGGCTTTTGATTTTCATCCAATACTTTAATTTAGCAACACATTAGCAACGCTTTTGATGGCATGCGACCAATCTCCATCATGGCCATCAAATGGTTGTCACAACATGAATATCAATTATAAAATTTTGAAAATATAATAATTTGATCGTACTAATTAAAGTTCAGAATAAAAATTAAAAAGTTCTAAAAAATTGAAATTTTTGACACGATTAATTATAAAATTTTTATTTTCATTTAGATCCATTAAAATATTTCTGCTGTTATGCACAAATATTAAAGCTTATCATATATCTGCTGCTCCAAATTTGGGCAACTAATAAGTTTTTGCTCTTTATTTTTCTCCTTTTTCTTTTGGCGGGATTCCTGATATTCACTATAATTGTTGCTGATATTTTGTATTGACATTGCACCTCCATCTAGAAGCTTGTATTCTATGAGTCGCAGAGGAAATTAATCCAAAAGCTATATTATAGATGGGTATACATTTCATTTCATGTGAGCATAAATATGCCACTTAATTATTTCTCAAAAAATAAAATATTTTCAATAAATAATTCGGTACATGTCTATTAAACAAATATACTTAGTAAAATATTGATAAGCATGTTAATGATACGAAGATAATAAGTCATAAAAGACCACACTCCTATAAAATTACAGTAAATTGACAAAGCGCGGGTCAGAGTTTAGAAAGTTTCGAGTAATATAGAAGGAATTCTGAATTCCTGGGTTCATTTAGTTGGTTTGAGACAGGTACAAGCAAATGACCATCTTAATAAAAGGATATTTTAGTTTCCAGTCTCGAGTCTCCCTCGTTTTGTCTCGAATGAGGTAAGACCAAGGGGCATACTTGGTGTGTGGCAAAAATCTTTAATCCGGTGGTCAAGGAAGTTGTCATGTGTGAGTTCCAGGATACATAGTTGGATGAAGTCAAAGATTCTCAGGAGGGAGAATTCTACTACATGTAAGCTGTATGGAAATTATAAATTGGGAATAGCTGCCAGTTTTTCCATCTCCACCGGCCTTCCACGCGAGCAATGTTTCTCTTGAAACATGGTAGCCTCGTGCATCTAAGGGTACAAATGGATTAGGTCGGATTATGATTGACCCCGACCTAATTCGGTCGATCTTAATTTTGGACCTAGACTTGATCCGATAGAAGATCGGATTGGGTTGGATCGGATCTACCACTACAATTTTGACCCAACAAGCCATTCGGGTCGAATCAAGTCCATACATAATTCGGACCAATTTAAGAAATTCGGCTTCGGTTCGAATTCGATTAAGGTAAACCTATCCATAGCTTCAGAACTTATGTTTGCATTCCGGTGGATGCAAATAATATTACTGATTCGAGTCGGATCGAGTCAGGTCGTAGAATTAAAAATTTAAAATTATTCAAATTTCACATAGTTCTAGCCGTATCAGATCTGAATTTATCCGATTCAAAAAAATAAAATGATCTAATTTTAAAATTTAATCCGGCCACATGATTTTCTAAAATAGATCGGATCGGATCCGATCGGATAGGATTCAGTCACGGATCAATCTGGCCATCTGCTGCCTTTGCATCGCCACCTGTTTTCCTCCTCGGTTGCTGCAACCCTCTCTCTCCTCCTTTCTTCGAATGACGCCATCCCGACGCCCACCAGGATAAAGAAACCGGCCTTCCGAACTCGGGGCCGACTTCCATGCCTCCCTCCTCCTCTCCTTTAACCTCACATTATCTCCTTTTCCTCTCCTCGTTCTTTCTCCCACTCTCGCTTTCGCTTTGGCCACGGAGATGCACTCCGATGCCCGGGGTGTCAAGAGGCCCGTCAAGGAACGCCTCGGTACGAGCTTCTCCAGGCCACCCGCGCTGCCGGGATGCGAACATCAAGAAGTTCTCAAGCGGTAACCCTCGTCTCCCCCGATCCACTTCGTACTCACCTCTTTGTACCGAGCCAGGGTTCACGCGTTTGATCTAGCTCCTCTTACTGTAGATTTCTGCTTCTAAATGTTCCGTTTTGTTTTTGATCGTTTGGGATGCATCTTTGTGTTGTATTTATGATTTTTTCCCATTTTACAAGGGTAGAGTTTCAGGAGACCGTCCGACTAAGCTTGCTAATGTAATTCTAATAAGTGCTGCTAGGCCGTTGGATGAAGGGAAGGTGCTCTTCCACTATCGAATTATGGATCCTTCTGATTTATGGTTCTCCAGCTGCGTTCTCGCCCCTTATTGTCATACCTTTAGCTAGTCCCCTATTGGTTTAGGATTTATCTATCTTTTGCTGTAAATTCTATTGCTTAAGTTGCCTTGTTGAGGTTTTTTCCTTTTTCTTGGTGGAAATTAGTGAGTTGGTTGTATTTTAATTATCTACTATAATGAGAAGATTCAAGAAATTGTTGCTCAAAATCAAAGATTTTGTTTTCACCTGATACACTGTTCTTGAATCTACGCATGTAGTGTGCTTATGGAAAATGGAAGTTGTCATTATATATGTTGCTTTACGCTGCGTATTAAATCAACCTTGGTGATAGGTGACAACGTTTTGTTGCTCATATGAAGATTTTGTGCTGCCTATATAAAGCTACTCCCATTGTTGATTCTCATTGACCTGCTTTTGCTTTAGAACTCAGGCTAATTTTACTCTGGCATCATGTTTGAATTATAACGGGTTTCAGATGTATATGCTGATTGTACAATTAATAAATTAAAAATTAAAAAAATACGAACACACTTTACTTCCCATGCAATGATGAATATGGCTGATAAGGTAGAAAGTAAAAAAGCAGCCTCTTTTCATTTTCTTGCTGCTGGAATGCACTATGTCCAGGCTTGAATTTTTGCTGCCTTTTATTCCTGAATCCTGATCATCATTGTTTTCATCTCCCCCCTTAACAATAATGGGCGCAAAGAATGCCTTGGATTTCACAAGGATCCTGCAGAAATAGAGTATATGGTGGACTTACTAGACATGCTAGGTATGAATGCTTAAAAACACCAGATATGTAAATCAGTTGTAAAAGCGGCCACAAAAGGAGAGGAGGAGGAAACATGCTCCGTGGGCAGTATCAAAAGGCAAAACTGATGGTGGAAGGGTGAACAACAAGAGAGGTGCAGGAGTTCCTGTTTATTTGCAGTGGAACATCCTATGCACTATGGGTGCGAGTCCATTTAATTATTAAGCATAATATGATAGATGAGGTTCAGCACTTAAGATCACCACATAGGTTGCTATTATTGTGAAAATCTGCAGATTAGTTGGATGCTAATACTTATACGGTAATAGATTAATGCAAGTTCTTGTGTCATATAACATTTAATAAATCAATATCTATATCTTTAGAACTTAAGATAGATCTTTCTTGAAATCCAAATATCTTTCTCCCTCCTTCGTTCTCCGCCAAGGTGCCAGAATTGTTAAACATAATATGATAGAAGACATTCTGCACTTAATATTGCCTCATTGGTTGCTACTATTGTGAAAATCTGAAAATTAGTTGGGTGCTAATACTTATACATTAATAGATTAGTGCAACTTCTTGTGTCATATAACATTTAATAAATCGATGTCTATATCTTTAAAACTTAAGATATCTTTCTTGAAATCCAAATATTCTTTCATCCCTAAGTTCTCCTCTTGTCTAGTTAGACAGTTAGAAAATGCATGTGTGCCTGGTTCTTTCATCTATGTCCATTTAACACTGCTTGAGATTGCACTATCTGATCCCTTTTAGATTGTTTCCTACATGTCAATATTTTCTTTTATAAATCTTAGAATTCATGCTTGGATTGTAGCAATTAATTGGAATAAATTTATCTATGCATAAGAACATGTATATATATTGTCGACAAATTAATTGTCCTTTACTTTCCATTCCTATTGTTTACCCGTGTGTAAGTTATAAACATTTACTTACTATTATCATTGATTTATTTTTTTTAGTTTATTTGTTTATTTCATTTGTGCCCTAATTATTGGGCTTGAATCTATTTTAGAAGTTGCAAGCCCATAAATTTTGGCACTTAAAATGGTTGTCCTAACTAAACAAAAGAGGGGCTTGGGTATTCTAAGCGAGTAAACCCAATTGCTTCTTTCTTTTCCTCTTTCTCTTATCTTTCCTTTTCTTCCATCTTCTCTTATAATAATTTTATAAAATTCTTTATTGCTTGTATTTCCCCTTGTCAATAAGCATGTTCATCATTTTTAAGGTTTTTATAGTATTGCAGATTTTTTTTAGATGGCAGGATATTAGCAATAGCCTTTAGGGTTTGTTTGATTTGTTGGATAAAAATTTAGAATGCTCTTGTCAAATCAAAGCCTGGGCCACTTCAATCAAATTAACAATATTTTCCATAACCACTCTATGTAGTCATTGGCATGATTTTTGATGAACTACAATAATGACTTGCATGAGTTTTGAAATTGAGGACACGTATCAGATTCTCAAATTTTTATAATAGCATTAAACTGAGTTTCCAAATAAGCATAAAAGATTTGAAAATATCAGTGGAATTGAGGCAGTTTTCCACGAAATAGAGCCAAGTTATTCTTTAAATTTATCAATGCCATTATCTTCTTTGTATGAAAGACTACTTTTATGGTGTTTTCTCATTTGAAAACCTTCACATAAATTTTTATGACCTAGATGACAAGCTAGGTATTAATGTTTAGTTTTCTAAGTGGGTCCAAGATTTTTAGCATTATGGGATTCGGATGTCAGACTGCAGTCAAAACTAATTCATTTATTTTTGGTCAAAATTGTCAAACTAATTCAAAACCAGTGGTAGTTTTAAATTTTGAATAAATTGTTCTATTTGTCCAAATTATGTATTTATTGATGAATCCATTTAATTGATTTCACAAGTAATATTTCCTTGAACTTCTATTTTGCAAATTTTGAGAAAATCGGCTTGTTTAAGTGTTTGGTTCCAATGAATTTCAGAGGAAGTTTAATTTTCTTAAATATATAAAATTTTCCTTTTTTAAGTTTTCAAAGATTTGTAAGAGGAAAAAGAGAAGAGAGGTTTTGGGTCTCTGGAATAGTGGATTCACAAGATTTTAGCTTGGACTTATGAGTTTGAACTCAAATACCCCCTTAAGCTCATGTTATATTTAGTAGTTTCTCTCTTAGATATCCTACTGAACCATCATCTTCATGCGCATCTTGCAAATATGCAATAACATACAAATTGGCTATTTTCGTAGTTGAAGGTGATTTTAGATGTTTTCATGAACAAAATATATGCTAAGTCTTCACCAACCTTTTCGTATGGACTATACAACCCAATCATGTAAATATACAACTACTGGATACTCCACTCTCTCTCTCTCTCTGTGTGTGTCTGCGCACGCGCGCGACACATGTCCTAGCTCACCCACTTGTGCTCCCTTGACCTTAAACAAACATGCTCTCACCTTATGTCTCGAGTTCATCGTCATGTCCCAAAAGCTGACTTCTCAGCACCTATGTGCTGTACATATGCATATATTATGCTACAACTGCACTTCAATCACACATAATCTGTCATTGACAAACTTCACCTACATTTATCTTGCTTTTTTTGGATTAGATTGTCAGCATGAGTCTCATTGGTGCTCATAGCTTTTAGCTGTAGTACAAACCTGTACATGAGATTTAAGGGATATATCAACAAAGTTAATGAAGGGAAGATCTGAAGAAACAACTCTTGTTTTTTCCTGATCACCAAATGCAAACATTCTCTCTTGTTTTCTGATATAGAGAAGACTGCTTGAGAGAGTCTGAGTTGGATTTCCTTTATCGCTGCATTGCCTGTGCCTGTTTTTTGAGTTCTTATCAGAATTTATTGACTGGATTTCCTTCTATTTCCCACTTGAACTTCCTATTTAACATGTTTATGGGTTGAAAGTCCTATAATGGAACATCATCTTCTCTCTGTGAATAATCTTCATCATCTAATGATATCATTTGTCATCTGCTATATTGTGATCCTTACCAAATCCTTCACCAGGAGCATTCACAAGTAGATAGACATTGTGGTGTCATATTCATGTTCAGCTCTAAGTTCTTTAGCTGTCACATTTGAGCATGCTTTGGTCATCAAACCTGTAACTACAACCAATCTTAAGAACATTCTGAGGAAATAATTGGATTGGACTTTACTTTAGATGGCAGTCTTGAGTTCACACAAGCTAAAAGTCCTAATGCTAAGCTATAAACTGGAGTTTCCCAGCATGGGTAGACTTCATTACCTCATATTCTTTCTTTTTGTATTCTATGTTATCTGTTTTGAAGGTCGATACCTCACTATTATTTGCTTCTTGGGGCTTTTCTCTCTAGGAAACGCCAAGATAATTTCAAATGGAGTAATGATTTTTATGGAGTAGAAAATCATGGTAATAACAGAATTTGGACTCCTCTACATAGTGACTTGTAAAATATGAACTATTTGATGTTGATTTGTTGTCTCAATGGTTATTTTATAGAACTCAGAGACAGTGTTCCCAAAAATTTGACAAACAGTGATATGCAAAAGGATGTCCAAAGAGTCTCTAAGAGTAACATTAGCAGCACAACAAAGGTTCAGAAGAAAACTGTTGGAAATGCCCAAACTCCTACTGATATTTGTTCTGGTGTATCAAAGGGTAGGTCCACAGCAGAAGTGAACTCAGCAAAGACACCTGCTGTTCAATCTGGATCTGCATCTATGACCAAAGAAAAAAAACACATTGTGGTAATATCTAGCAATCACTTCTTCAATTTAATTGTACTACCATATTTTACTGAAATTATATTTTCAGGAATGCCTGTCTCCTGTCTTTTGTCAGTTGAATTTGTCTGTCTTACCTATTTTCCTGTAAATTCAAGAGCAAAGATTGCGAATAAATTTGAAACAGTTGGGCATAACATCTTCTATATGAGATACACTAATTATTTACTAATTTCTACCATTGAAATCATTACACAACTTTTTAAATTGTTTGACCTTCATTAAATGCAGTAATTGATGTATCGTCTCTATTTTCGGACGTGACACTTCTGACTTACCAACAGTTTGGCAGAATCTGACTGGATCAGAAACAGATTTGTTCATTGTCTCTTACCCATTGCATGATCAACGAACTGAAAATCCTAAAATTGAACTACTAGATTCTAGTACATAGGACCTAGAAAGTGTTTTCAGTTATCCTTTGTCATTAGGCCATTATAAGAATTAAGCTGTCTCCTTTTTATTCCATCTCCATTCTGTTTCTAAAAGTTTTTCAAAATCAAGGTCCAACAAAAACACTAATTGTTTTGTCTTCAGCATCTATCTTACCCATATTGGAGTTCCAGGTTCTTTGTTCCTTTTGGAGATTTTCCATATTTTAGATACCAAATTTGCTACCTTCTGCAATGTAGTTCCTAGGATTTGAAAGTTTCATTGATCCCAACTTTCTTCATGCTTTTCTTTATCTGAAGATCCTCTTATCATAAACTGAAAGAATTCTACTGAGTCTAGTTGAATCTGAATTTGATGACCTTTGATCTGCATTTTGTCCGTATTTTGGCCCTCCAAGGGTCAACTACTTGTCATGTTTGAGCTTTCCTGTCATTTTGGCTGTCCAAGAATGACCCAATGCCTTTCTTTTATATTCCAATTCTTTTATAGCTTGTTTCTCCTTATATGTCTTTAATTAACTTTAGGAATTATATATTGTGGGTCCACATCTACCTGGACTTTGGACCCCTACCATCATCACCTTCTTTGAGGTTTAGTCTTTTCTTCAAAATCTTTGGCTTGTGACACTAACATGTTTGATCTCCTTTTGTTATATTGGAATACACTCATTCTAGCACCTTATTTCTTGAGGTTTACCATCCTTTCTGCTCCAAGGCACGGTCAGCTTCCTACATTTTCATTCAAACCCTTGATGCCTTTGTCATCAGCAGTCAACCCATGTTTGTTTGGTAGATTTTACAATTGATGATGCATAATTGCCCCTCCTTGAATTTGATTCTTAATATTGTCTTCCTTGGATGCCAATAATTTTTCACTCTTGGTTTGCAATTATCTTTGAAATATCAAAGCTTCTACAATCCATATTTAGTTGTATGATTTCTCTTATATTATCCAATCGCAACTATTTTATTTTCTTGATTTGTGTTCCTAGAGATCCATTTTTTCTTTCCATGAGCATCTCTTTAACTGGAAGTTCCCCTTGCGTTTCTTCACCTTTTAAATGTTCTTTCCAATGTTCTTTTCTATTTCCCACCTATAATCACTCTTTTTTCCTTCAGTAATCTGTGGCTCTAGTTTTTTTTTTCTTAGTTGACTACCTACATTCTCAGATTTCATGTATTTAATACCAAATTTGAAATTGGCCTGACTTATGTGCACTGTTTTTTTGGTTGCTGTTGTATTCTGGGTGTAGGCTTTGAACTCCACAAAATTTCACCTCAATTATTCTGGAAATACCACTCAGCTGCAGTGAAAGGAGCCATTTTGAGTATATTATCTATGACATCATGATATATTTTCTATGATGTTATGATATTATGATACGTTACATAAATTTGATGCTTGATTGTAGAAGATTCTGCCTTCTTTCCTGTCGTCTCTTGTATTCTTCTAAAGTGTCTTTAGCATCCTCCTTATTTCAAGTTGTACGTGGAAATATATCTTCTCATGGTAATTATTTTCTTCAATCCAATACCATCTAGTTTGTCATTTTAGAACGCTGGAAGTTAATGTAAAGAAACTGTCATTTTAGCTCTACTGTGCGAATTAATTTGCAAGACTCTGGAGGAAAGAAGAGCTTAAGGAGATTTGACCAATGTACGAATGAATTAAGAAGCTCACCATACATTTCTCACTGTTGTATTGCTCATTTGATTTGCAAGAAGGGTCATCTTTGATTGAACAATCAGATATTGCCTGATGATGAGACCTTTGAAAATCCCTTTTATCTTGCTGCACCAGTTTACAACATTCTTTGGGACTTGCAGTTGTATTTACTGCTACTGAAAGTACTCTCAGAGTCTAGATTTTTTTTTCAAGAGCAGATATCTTGGTTTTATGTTGCAGGTGGAACAGTTAACAATTGCTGCATTTCTGCAAAAACTTGGCCTAAGCAAATACCTAATTGCTTTTCAAGCAGAAGAGGTCAAATTATCTAATATTTCATTTCACTGTCTCCTGTCTTCAATTTCACTCTTTATGAGCATAGATCTTTTGTTTCCTTTTTTTCTCCTTTCTTGAAGAAGAATTATGCACATAGATCTTTCATTCATGCAGGTTGACATGTTTGCTTTGAAACATATGAACAATGATGATCTGAGGTCCATAGGTTTGCCTATGGTAATTACTGCCTGCTCTTACACTACTTAATGCTGCTGTTTGTATTTGATATCTTTATAATTTTAATGATGTTTAGTCCATCCTCAAATCATCAGGGGCCAAGGAAGAAAATTCTTCTTGCCCTTGCTGCTGCAAAAGCCAAGAAGTGAAGACTTCGGGCTGCTTGTGGCACCACTGGAAGTGAAACTCGATGAAGAATTGGGCAGCGATGATTTTGTTTGTTTTGATATACTAATTCTTTTCAGTTCTCTCTTTTGGAAGGAAATACTGATGATTGATAGAGAGCAGTGAATGCTATTTTTTAATTGGGAATAAAAAATCCATGAAACGTCTCTATGTTCTTATGGGCATGCACTTCTGGGTGTATAGCCAGCGAGGAAAATACTGCTTTCTGGCTACACTTGTCTTTATGTTGTTTGATATGTTCCTGAAAAACATTATACAGGTGCTTATGATTTTTGGATGCAACGCTCACATACAAATTTCAGTCTTATTTTCACTGATTCTTTCATCTGAATATTATGCCCTGGTAAAGGTGTAAACCATGTCTGAATATTAAAAAGCAGAGATTATTAGATTTCCAAATTTAAGTTCACATGCAATGTTGTCTCCATCATATTTTCTTTTTGCAAACTCTTCCAAAGTCATTGGTTTGAGTTATGTTCCATAGACAAAACCAAAACAGGCTTGGATTAGGACGAAATTATGATGTTTCATTTGATTTCCGTGGTCACACTTTCTATTTGAATTGCAACAGACCCACTTGCTTCCAGTTGCTGCAATATTTTTGAAAGATAGCTGTCTGAATGTATGTGATATGCAAATATTCAAAAAATATAATAACGATTTTCTCACAAGAAAATATAATAACCAAACCAAGAGAGACATTGTGCATCTAAATATACTTAGGAATGCATCTAGTAGGTCACAATAGAGAACGTGGGAGGGGAGTGGAGATGGTAAAGCGGAGCATAACCGTTTCAGCTCTAAACTTGGGCCTAACTTGTGAGCTCTTGTCATTGTCTTATGGGGACCTTAGGCCTGGAGGTTATTCAAGGCCTTGTTTGAGGAGGCGGCAAGTTGGTATTGAATTAAATTAAATATTTTAAAATTTTGTGTCACGCCCCGAATCCATCACCCGGGTCCGGCACGCGACCGGCCGCATGAGTCCTAGAGCAATGCCCTAAAGATCATGCAAGGCCTAAGATAAACAACAATTCCAATAATTCCAATAATTCCATAAATGCCAAAATCAAAGATTGATGTAATTCAATCAAATCCAGCTACAATGTGCTGATTTATTACATAATTTCAAATGTCCATAAATAAAAGATAAATTGACTTCTAACTATCTAGCAGTCTGACTCCAGATCGAGCTCACTTCTTGTCCCATCCGACGGATTCTACGAATCCAGTGCCTCTGAAAAAAAATAGAAGTGTAGTATGAGCTTTTCCAGCCCAGTAAGAATCCCAACAGCCACACACAACAAAATCATAAAATAATCAAGTATCAAAATATATATATCATTTCATCATTTCAAAAGCTCAACAAACAACAAATATATGTAATCAGTACATATACACAAATCCTTTTTCACATTATGTGATCCATTCCCGTATTACTCAAATTCTAAAGTTTTCAAACTTTTCATTTCTGGCGTTGGACTAACCAAGATCATGTCCCAGTCCAAGACTGCACAAATCCCACGCATAAGCTCGTGGCAGCTATCCCACGCGTAAGCCCGTGGAGGCTATCCTACGCATAAGCTCGTAGAGGCTATCCCACGCGTAAGCCCGTGGAGGCTATCCTACGCATAAGCTCGTAGAGGCTATCCCACGCGTAAGCCCGTGGAGGCTATCCCACGCATCAGCTCGTGGCCGCTATCCTACGCATAAGCTCGTAGAGGCTATCTCACGACAAGGTTAGTCCAACCCATATTACATGTCTAGTTTTACATGTTCAATCACATTCCCATCACATCACATATTTTCATAAATTTTCAAAAAATATGTTATTTCTTCCCAAATGAATTTATCTCAATATTTTCATTATAAACAACATGCACGCCTCATAGGTGCCGTATCAACTCATAAACAATAACAACATAATAATGAAAATATGTTGATAAAAATTCGTCTCATATGTATCATATCAACTCACAAGCAATAACATCAAAATCGTAAATAAATCCAACGATAAATCAATATATGCATAGAAGTGCTCAGATGTAGGGATTCTTACCGAAATTGTAGACTGACTCAAATACAGTCCGAATCACAACCTACGCGCTAGGGTGCTGAGTCCCCTGATCAAAACTTCCTGGCTCTGCCGACTCTTCCTCTACAACATCAATTACAAATCACAAACTAAATCATTTAATATTTAAATATTCCAAACCATAATTGATATTTACTATGGGGTCCATAACCAGATCCCCAAACATCTCAATCTCTCCAAGTCTAGGGCAGTCGGGGTGGCCCGACTCCCACCCTTGTACCACCGGCCCATGTCGTCGCCAGCCGTGGCCGGTTCCGATGAAAAGACCAAAAGAAGGGTGGATGATAGAGAAGGGTTCTTCCTCCACCTCTTTGGTCCAAGGCAACAGCCGGGGTGGCTGTGCCCTCACCTTCCCCACCCTCGGCCACCATTGGCCGAACCATCGCCGGCCGCCCCTGCTGCAGTCACCGGCGATGGTGGCCGGCCAAGAGAAAGAGAGAAGAAGAAGTCTCTTCCTCTTTTTCTTCTTTTCCTTCTCCTCTTATTATTATTATTATTATTATTATATTCTTATTTTCCCTCCTTCTTTTTCTTCTTCTTCTTCTCCTTCTTCTTCTTTCCAACCGACACAGACCCCTCCCCCTTCCTCCATTTCTTCCACGGAAAGGCCACCGTGATGGTGGCTCGGCCCCCAACCGACGACACCCAGCCGCCGTCGCCGCCGCCGGTGGCCAACCGACGAGGGGAAGAGGAGAGGATGGGATCCCGAGGAAGAAGACCTCGGATCCACCCTCCCTCATCACATACACAGCCTAGAAACCCTCTCTGACCCCCTCACAGACCCGACCAATTCCAACCGCCATGAATCCCGGCCATCTCGGCGGCCGGCGGCGGCCAAAAACCGGAAAGAAGAGGCCGAAACAGGGGTACCCTGTTTCGGCTCTTCTCCGACGATTCACCGGCTAATAACCCCTCCATCTCCACCCAAAATCCCAGACATGAAGCATAAGGAAGGAGATGTACTTACCTCAGCCCGACGAGGTGCTCTGGTGATGTTTCCGGCGAGGAACCGACGGAAAAACTTGTGAGCAACTAGTGGAGGGTTCTCACACCAAAGGAAGGAGGAGGGCTTCACCGCGGACGGCCGGATCTCGGATCTCCGGTGCTCGGTCTCCTCCGGCGAGCTTTCTCCTCCGGCAGCCAATCCCTCCGACGCCGCCACCACCGGTCCCCCCCTTCTTCCCCCTCTCTTCCACGATCGTGCCCTAGGCACGATCGTTTTAAGGGGAATGGGCCCGGTCTTTTCGGGCCAGCCCATCCGCCCTCTTTTTTTTTTTTTGTTGCTTTTCTGGGGTTTTACATTTTGAAAACTAAATTAGTCAACGGCGAAGTGGCAAGCATCCAGCGCAAGAGCAAATATGGAAAAATTCTCAAAAAAAGCAAATCATGACAAGTGTCATGCATCCAGCGCAAGAGCAAGCATGGAAAGGCTGCTCGAAGAAGGAAAGAAACGTGGACGGCCAAGATGCAATAAGCCGAAGGATCAAAGGAGCACAAGAAGACACGTCATCAATCCGCGGGAGAGGAATCTTCTTCTTTTGACGCGCCTGAGCCTATATAAAGGGCTCTAGGGATCATTTTAAAGAACAATCAAAATTTTCTCTTCTCCGTATTCCAAGAGTCTAGATAAAAAGGGCTCTAGGAATCATTGGGGAGAAAAGAAATAAAGGAAATTTTTCTTCTCCTCCTAATTTTTCTAAGTTTCTTTTGAGGTATCTGCAAGCGTGAACGTGCTCTTCTTTTTTCTCTGGAGGCGCACTGACGGAGAAGACGTGGTTCTGTATTGGGTCGTCGTATCTCTAGGAGATCTGTGCCAGTAGACCTGTGCGTGGGGGGCATAAACTTTCCTGGGACAACGCATCAGCGTGCTTCGATCCATAGGCCACCTTCTCTCTCTTTCTTCATTTTATTATTATATTGTCAAGCTAATTATTTGCTAGTTTATTCTTCTTAATTATTGTTTTTGAATATTAGAAATATTTAATTTATCAATTATATTTGTGCATTTAGGCTAACAATCCAGAAAAGTTTATGTACTGTTTGCACTAGATTTTAAATTGCTATATTTATTATATAATTTGCTGCATAATTGTAAATTGTTATATTTTAGCTGCTACACATTTGTGCTAGCTTTACTTTAGTACTTAATTTTTCAAGCAAAATATTAGATTGCCTAACCTCCAAGAGGTTTATTAATACCTCTATTTGGACTCCTCATGGAGTAATTTCCAGATTCCATTCAAACAAAAATTCAGAAATTGGTTAATTCATAGGATCTAGCTTAATATTGCACTTAGAATAAAATTGAACGATATCTAGTAAAATTATCTATTGAATAACGGTGTCTAAGAAAAGCTTGTCAAAAAGGCATACGTGCCTAAGAAAGGCTGGTACTTAAGTGAGCCAAGTGCTCCACCACCGATCTGGAGCTGATCTGGCTGTTATTCTTTGGATTTTTCAATTAGACATCTAAAGTTCAAATTAGATATCAGTGCAATAATTTGACATAAATCTTCTTATTTGTACATGTGTCAAAATTGTGTTAAGATACAAATTAATGGCTTCCCACACATTTGAAAATCTTAGTGCTAAATCTGAAAAGTTTGATGGTCAAAACTTTAGGAGGTGGCGGAATCAAATACTGTTCTGGCTCACTACCCTAGGCTTGATTTCAGCCATTGGTGAGAGTACTACTACTAAAGTCAATAATAGGTCTAACCATTTGCTCACCTTCCCTATTTGATTATCAGCATGTGCGCTGCATAGGAGAAGTTTGAATTTGAATTTGAATTTCTCCCCCATGTGGCTGATTAGGAAGTAGTTTTAATTATCCCGCCAACAAGCCATGTATGGCACATGAGTCTTAAGTCTATATAAGAGAGTCATAGACCTTTTGTGAGAATATATGTTTGATCATTATATTTGATTTTTAATGCACTTGAACTTAATCCCAAAATCAGAACTTAAAAATAATGACAAATGTGAGATATGTGTAGAGGCCAAATTACCTAAAAGATCCTTTCATTCTGTAAGTAGAGATTTTGATCTCCTTGAACTCATACATAGTGATGTATGTGACTTAGGAAGAACCTCAAGGGATAGAAATAAATATTTTGTAACTTTCATAGATGACCTTTCTAGATACTATCACCTCTATCTTATTGAAGCTAAAAATGAAGTCCTAAATAAAAATCAAAGTCTATAAAACAGAGGCTGAAAACCAACTAGATAAAAAGATTAAAATCTTAAGAGGTGAATATACTTCATTTGAGCTGACCCAGTTCTGTGAAGAACATGGAATAATTCATGAAGTAACAGCTCCTTATTCACCCCAATCTAATGGAGTAGCTGAGAGAAAGAATAGAACCTTAATGGATATGGTTAACTCTATATTAATTAGTTCAGGTGCACCAGAAAATCTTTGGGGGGAAGCACTAGTAACTGCATATTATATCTTGAATAGAATTCCATTCAAACATAATAATAAAACTCCATATGAAATATGGAAACATAGAAAACCTAACTTAAAATACTTAAAAGTGTGGGGGTGCTTAGCTAAAGTAAAAATTCTAGAAAATAAAAGAAAGAAAATTGGACCCAAAACAGTAGATGCAATATTTATAGGATATGCAATTGAGAGTAATGCTAATAGATTTTTAGTGTTTAACTCTCAAATAAATGAAATTAATAACAACACCATAATGGAAGCAAGAGATGCAATCTACTTTGAAAGTATATTTCCTTTTAAAACAAGGATAAATGATAAAATAAATACCAATAATAATTTAGGGACTAGTTCTAGCAAAACTAGATTTAGAGAAGAAGAAAAAGAAACTGAACCTACAAGAAGTAAAAGAACTAGAGTTGAAAAGAACTTTGGAGAAGACTACTACACATTCCTAATAGAAGACTCTCCTACTTCTTTAGAGGATGCCTTGAAATCTCTAGATGCCCCCTTCTAGAAAGAAGCAATAGATAATGAAATGCAAGCCATAATCCAAAACCACACTTGGGAATTGGCAGATCTACCTCCAGGAAGTAAACCCATAGGGTGTAAATGGATCTTTAAGAAGAAACTTAGGCTAGATGGAACTGTAGACAAATATAAGGCTAGGTTAGTAGCCAAAGGTTTTACTCAAAAATCTGGGATTGACTTCTTTGATGTTTATGCCCCTGTAGCTAGAATTACTACCATTAGGATTCTTGTTGCCTTGGCTTCCATTCATAAGCTGGTTATACATCAAATAGATGTTAAAACTGCTTTCTTGAATGGGGACCTAGATGAAGAGATCTACATGAACCAACCCGAAAGTTTCATTGTCCCAGGTCAAGAGAAAAAGGTATGTAGGTTGATTAGATCTATTTATGGTCTAAAACAAGCCCTCAAAACAATGGCATCTTAAATTTGATGAAATAATCCTAACTAATGGATTTAAAATTAATAACACAGATGAATGTGTATATTATAAAAAGAAGAATAACAAAATTATAATCTTATGTTTATATGTAGATGATATCCTAATTTTTGGAACAGACTTAGAAATTATTAATGAAGTAAAACAATTTTTATCTCTAAAATTTGACATGAAAGATTTAGGAGAAGCAGACCTAATCCTTAATACTAAAATCATGAGGAATGAAAATGGAATAACTTTGTCCCAAAGCCACTATGTGGAGAAAATTCTTAAAAAGTTTCACTACTCTGATTGTCATCCTGTATCTACTCCTTATAATCCATCTCTTCATCTAAAGAAGAACTTAGGTAATCCAGTCAATCAAAGCTTGTATGCCCAGATCATTGGTTCTTTAGGATTTCTTGCAAATTATACCAGACCTGATATTGCATACTCTGTGAACCGACTGAGTAGATATACTCACAATCCTAATAATGATCATTGGACTGCTCTAGAAAGAATTCTCAGGTACTTTAAGGGTACCATATCTCTAGGATTACACTATTGTGGTTATCCTGCTGTTCTGAAAGGCTATAGTGATGTCAACTGGATCAGTGATACAGTTGACACCAAATCCACCCCTGGTTTTGTTTTCCTTTTAGGATGTGCAGCTGTATCATGGAAGTCTACCAAACAAACTGTAGTGGCTAGAAGCACCATGGAATCTGAAATGATTGCCCTAGATACTACTAGCATTGAGGCCGAGTGACTTAGAGATCTACTGATAGATTTATCTTTTGAGACTTCACCATTACCTTCTATATCTATTCATTGTGACTGCAGATCTGCTATAGATAAATGCAATCAAGAAAATACAAATGTGAAAATGAATAGGCACTTGAAAGTGCGCCATAAATCATTGAGATATAAATTAAAGAATAACTTGATTGCACTAAACTTTGTAAGATCCGAAAGGAATCTAACTGATCAGCTTACCATAGGATTGTCTAGAACAGTAGTTCTAGAGTTGTCGAGGGGGATGGGGCTAAGCCCATAAGTAAAGTCACCACGGTGGTAACCCAACCTGAAAAGGTTCAAAGGGTAGAAACAAGCTAGATAGGTGACTAATGAGGAGCACTATTTATTTTTCCCATCCCTAGGGCAACAGTGCTCATAAAAAGCAAGAGTTAGGTTGAGTTTTTACTCTTAATGAATCCGAGACCCATGAGGCAGGGTACCTACTTGCTCGTACCCTTTTTAGGATTCACCTATATGCATGTAGTCGTGAAGCCGCAACTGTGGGAAGTGGGCTGTTCCCTAATAACACACATGAAGAGATACCTGCGCATGGCCGTAAAGCGCAAACCCGCTTCGAGCATGTTCACGCTATATTATGTGTGCTGTTGATGAAATTTGAGCCATAGACCAAGGTTCAAGGCATAGTCCACCTTGGCTCCACAGAGGTAATCAATTGTCACTAAGTGAAGGTTCAAATCGAAAGGTACCTACACCTATTACATAATATAAGATACTCAGCATTTTATTTTATTTTATTTTATTTTATTTTGATTTTAATTTTTTAAAATATTTAATTTATGTGGGGGATTGTTGAATTAAATTAAATATTTTAAAATTTTGAAAACTAAATTAGTCAACGGCCAAGTGGCAAGCATCCAGCGCAAGAGCAAATATGGAAAAATTCTCAAAAAAAGCAAATCATGACAAGTGTCATGCATCCAGCGCAAGAGCAAGCATGGAAAGGCTCCTCGAAGAAGAAGGAAACGTGGACGGCCAAGATGCAATAAGCCGAAGGATCAAAGGAGCACAAGAAGACACGTCATCAATCCGTGGAAGAGGAATCTTCTTCTTTTGACGCGCCTGAGCCTATATAAAGGGCTCTAGGGATCATTTCAAAGAACAATCAAAATTTTCTCTTCTCCCTATTCCAAGAGTCTAGATAAAAAGGGCTCTAGGAATCATTGGGGAGAAAAGAAATAAAGGAAATTTTTCTTCTCCTCCTAATTTTTCTAAGTTTCTTTTGAGGTATCTGCAAGCGTGAACGTGCTCTTCTTTTTTCTCTGGAGGCGCACTGACGGAGAAGACGTGGTTCTGTATTGGGTCGTCGTATCTCTAGGAGATCTGTGCCAGCAGACCCGTGCGTGGGGGGCATAAACTTTCCTGGGACAATGCATCAGCATGCTTCGATCCACAGGCCATCTTCTCTCTCTTTCTTCATTTTATTATTATATTGTCAAGCTAATTATTTGCTAGTTTATTCTTCTTAATTATTAATTTTGAATATTAGAAATATTTAATTTATCAATTATATTTGTGCATCTAGGCTAACAGTTGGTGCCTCTTGCCCGCTTGTAGTGGCTACGGCTAAGCTCGAGATTTTTTCAGCATGCTCGTACTTACATAGAGGTGGCAATGCTTAACTGTTTAATTCTTTTAACTCGATACGATCCATCGTAGATTGAGTTAGATTATCTGTGTAATAAAATTTTAGTCAAATTTGGACCCGTATTATCTGACCCGATTGCCACCTCAGCTCAACTTTATCTAGAATAACCAAATAATTAATATGTTATATAATACAATATTTTAGTTATTATGAATAAAAAATAATATCTTTTATAGAGAAGAGTGCCACTCATTCTCTATATTGAGACCTAAATTAAAGTAAGCAAAAAAAATAATAAAGTAAGCCCCAAGTGCATGAACTACCCAATGGTGGATAGCTTGAGCTCAGTTCCATTGTAACATGAGCTGAGCTTGGGTCATATTTATATGCACCCATGTTGGTAGCCCAAAACAGTTCCTCGTGGAGAAAGAATAATAAAATTGAGGAAACAAAAACCCAAGGTCAGGCAAATAAAGGGCTTTGCCGGCGTCAGATCAAACCAAACCCTCAAAGGCAACATATTAGCAATGGATTGTTGGCTAAAGCAAAGAACATGGTGAAGGAACCTTCTGAAACTAAAACATGCCTAACCTTTTATGTGATCAAATCATCAAGTGCCCATATCCTTTATTACATTAAAACATCCCCCTTTATAGTAACAAGTGCTTTGGTTTGGGTGCTCATTCTCTTTACAATAAAACATCCCCTTTAAAATGCTGTAATCCTCTTTTCTGTGTCCTTTCCAATCAGCTGCATCTGGTCTGTCTTCCAGTGAAAATCCTGCTAAAATTCCCATTGTTGTGTGATATTCCTTTACTTCCTGAGAGAAGCCTTACCATTTTTAATTTCCATCCTCTTGTACGCATATTAACCTGTGTTCTAACTGATACCCCTTTTAAACTGTACGCTAATAGAGATTTGCAAATTGCCAACGTAGGAAGTGCTTCCAAGTCTAGCTATCTTCCCAGAATGGATTTGTCTGCCATTCCCTAGTCCATAACTGATTAGATTCCACCATGAAGGCAAGGATTCTTCTTCTTCTTCTGTCATTACATGGCTTTATCTTTATCCTTCTATGATAAGCCTAATCACCTGTTGCCTCCAAATACTTTCGTCATTACTCGGACACCTCCATCCCCATTTGGCTAGAGGCGTTTTTCTTCCCCTGCCAAGCCACAACATCAAGCATGATTAGACCCCCACCAAAGGATACAGATATCACTCTACTAACAAGGGTTTTTATCTCCTAACTCACAATATGATGAACAGTAACTTTCTATGCAGTGCATTATCACTAGGGAGAGTTCAAACAATGACTGATATGGTGCGGCAAAAGGATAGCTGGTGAGGCAACTTATCATTTGCACAGGGATTTATAACTGTTACGGGGGAAATAAGCCGCCATGCCCCACGTGACCGGCACGCGCGCCCAGGAAGACTACGGCTGCCCTTTGATCCAGCAATCCGACCCCGAGTCGGACATCCTCGGCTCCGCAGCCCGACCCCGAGTCGGCTGCCCTTTGATCCAGCGCTCCGACCCCGAGTCGGACGTCCTCGGCTTCGCAGCCCGACCCCGAGTCGGCTGCCCTTTGATCCAGCAATCCGACCCCGAGTCGGATATCCTCGGCTCCGCAGCCCGACCCCGAGTCGGCTGCCCCTTGATCCAGCGCTCCGACCCCGAGTCGGAGATCTCTTGATAACGACAGGCTATTCCCCAGAGGCACGCCGCGGCCTCCTGCTCCACTACTCCCTGCAACGGCTGTATCCGATGCTGCTCCACGATCTCCTGCATCAGCCGTACAAAGCGGAGCCCCACTATGCCCTGACGTGGCCGTACCCGGTGCTGCTCCATGACGCCCTGTAACGGCCATGTCAGTGGCCACACCATCGTGCCCCACGATAACGAACCCCCCTGAGAGACCCCCCAGCCAGGTATATATGCGGCTGGGGGGAGAAAGGGGGGGGGGTGAGCAATATCTCCCAGAGCACTCTCTTACTTGCGATTATCACCTCTCCTCCTCCTCCAATCTCCTCTGACTTGACCGTCGGAGGGCCATCACCACCCTGGTGGTGGTGCAAGGCTTGTTTGCAGGTTTCTTGGCGGAAGGTGGAGCGCAACCAACACCAACTAAGACAACTCAGACGGAACCCCGTTCACACCGCAGTGCCAATCGTTCTCGGTTTGGACCACCAGCAACAGTTGGCGCTAGAGGAAGGGCCCGAATCTTAGAACGATCGTAATGGCACGGCGAGGTGGTCGTGGAGCTTCCAATGCTTCCGGTCGCGGAGCCTCTCGCGCCTCCGGCCGGGAGGCTGCTGCGTCCCCAACGCACTCTCAGCAGCACTCCACCGCCCCTTCTCCCATTCAGATGGTCGAAGCTGCTCAGTTCGACCAGCTAGCCCAGCAGGTTCGCACCCTCGCGGAGGCAGTGCAGAATCTGCAGGGTGTGATCTCTCGGGTGCCGCAACGGGCTCAGGAGCCGCTGCCCCCCGAGCACTCGCCTCTTCCTCACAACCCGCGCTCCTTCCTCTCCCATGGAGAGGAGCGCCGGCGCGAGGAGGATTCTCGAGTGCGGTCCATTCTGCCAGGACCTTCTCATCGGAGCTGTGCGGGGTACGAGAGGCGGACCCGGGCGCGTTCTCAGACACCCCAGTCCTCGAGGGGCCCGCACTCCAGTCGGTCCCCCTCGCGCCGCTCCTTGTCCCCCACCCACCGGTCGCGCTCCCTGGACCGGCGGGTGGACGATCTCCACAGACAACTCCAGGTCCTGAAGGGCCACTCCAAAGATCCCTTCGCTGACTTGGAGATCTCCTCCCAGCCGGCGCTTGCCTCGAGGATCCTGCGGACCCCGAACCCGCCGGGGTTCAAAATGCCGGCGATCGAACCCTACGACGGGGCGGCGGACCCGCGGGACCACGTGGAGAGTTTCAGGACTCTTATGCTCCTCCATGGAGCATCGGATCCGCTCCTCTGCAAGGCCTTCCCGGCGACCCTCCGCGGCCCGGCAAGGGCATGGTTCGCCGGCCTGGAGGCTAACTCCATCCAGTCCTTCGACCAGTTCACCCGCTTCTTCATCAGCCATTTCGCCGTCAGTAGCAGGCGGCGACTGGTCTCCGACTCCCTCTTTGATGTCCGGCAAAACGAGGGAGAAAGCCTGCGGGATTATCTCACCCGCTTCAACAAGGCTACACTGGAGGTCCGGAACCTGAGCCAGGAAGTGGCTCTCTCAGCCCTGAAGCGTGGCTTCCGGAAGGGCAGACTCACCTTCTCCCTGGACAAACGCCTGCCGCGGAGCTTCCCGGAGCTGTTATCTCGGGCAAACCAGTATGCAGATGCCGAGGAGGCAGCCTCCCACCGGAACAAGGAGGCCGCCGAGGCCCTCTAAAGCCCGGGAAGAAAAGGCGAAAAGAGGCACCCCAGAGGAGGAGCCCGACGCCTCAACGCCGGCGCAGAAGCCCGTCACCAGCAAGGAACCACGGCGCCACACGCCCTCGTTCTCCGCACCGACGCTTCAACCGGTACACCCCACTCCTGGCCCCCCGGGCCCAGATCCTCATGGAGGTCAAGGGGCGGGAGGACCTCCCGGTCCCGAGGCAGATGAAGAAGATCCCTGGGAGGAGGCCTTCTCGGGCGTACTGTGAGTACCACCGAGACCACGGCCACGATACCGAAGACTGCTTCCAGCTTCGGGACGAGATCGAGGCTCTCATTCGCCGAGGGCATCTCGGTCGATATGTAAACGACCGACGTCCCCCGGCAGACCCGCGTCCGGCCGACCCGGCCCCTCAGGAGCCTCGGGAGCAGAATCGACCCGTTGCGGGAGTGATCCACACCATCACTGGGGGCTGCTCTCGGCCCGTGAGGAACGCAGGGGGCTCGGCGGAAGCATCAGGAGTGGCCGTCGCGAAGAGGCAGCGGGTCGGAAATGTAATCGCTTTTTGTGATGAAGATGTAAAGGGGGTTCAGACTCCCCACGATGACGCCATGGTGATCTCTCTCACTATGGCGAACTATGATGTAAGGCGTGTTCTTGTGGATAGTGGAAGCTCAGCTGATATTTTGTATTACGAGGCCTTCCAAAAGATGAGCTTGTCCCGACAATTGTTGCACAAAACATCCACCCCCCTCATAGGATTCACTGGAGACGCTATCTCGGCCGAAGGTGTCATTGAGCTGCCTGTGACTGCGGGCGTTGCACCCGCAGAAGCCACGGTGCGACTCGGGTTCTTGGTCGTCCGTGTCCCCTCGGCCTACAACGCTATCCTCGGACGACCCGGACTGAACGCCCTTCGCGCGGTGGTTTCTACCTACCATTTGCTCATGCGGTTCCCCACGGCGGCCGGGATTGGAGAGGTCCGAGGTGACCAACCAACCGCACGGCAGTGTTTCCTAGCAACTCTCAAAGGGAAGAAGCCCATGGAGGCCCTAAGCGTCGAGTCCCTTGACGCCAGAGACGAAGTGGCCTTGCGGCACGGGGAGCCGGCCGAGGGCGTAATCGAAGTTCCCCTCGAAGAAGGCCGCCCGGACCGCACGGTCCGGGTCGGTGCCAACCTCGACTTGGAAGCTCGGCTCCGGTTAGTGGAATTCCTCCGAGCCAATGCTGATGTGTTTGCCTGGTCGGCGGCCGATGTACCTGGGATCGACCCGGAGGTCATTTCTCACGCCCTCAACGTCGACCCGACCCACCGACCAGTAAAGTAAAAGAAGAGACACTGTGCCCCGGATCGGATCCGGGTGGTCGACCAGGAGGTAGACAAACTCTTGGAGGCAGGTTTCATAAGGGAAGTGAGCTACCCCGAGTGGCTGGCAAACGTCGTACTTGTCCGGAAGGCGAGCGGGAAGTGGAGGATGTGCGTCGACTACACCGACCTGAACAAGGCGTGCCCCAAGGATAGCTTTCCGCTTCCGCGAATAGACCAACTGGTCGACGCGACTTCCGGATATCAGCTGCTGTCTTTCATGGACGCCTTCTCCGGCTACAACCAAATAATGATGGCTCCACAGGACGAGGAGAAAACGGCCTTCATAACAGACAGGGGGCTGTACTGTTACAAGGTAATGCCCTTCGGTCTGAAGAACGCTGGCGCTACTTACCAGCGCCTCGTCAATAAAATCTTCAAGGAGCAGATCGGCCGGAACATGGAGGTGTACGTGGACGATATGCTGGTAAAGAGCCGCCATGCGGATCAGCACATTACGGATCTGGAGGAGACCTTCGCCACCTTGCGGAAGTTTCGTATGAAGCTAAACCCAGCGAAGTGCGCCTTTGGTGCTTCGGCCGGGAGGTTCCTCGGCTTCATTGTCAACCAGCGGGGGATCGAGGCCAACCCGGACAAAATCAAGGCCATCCAAGATATGTCCCCTCCGACCAAAGTGAAGGAGGTTCAGGAGCTCGCTGGAAGGGTCGCCGCGCTTGGACGATTTGTGGCAAAATCGGCCGAACGCTGCCAACCGTTCTTCAAAGTGTTGAAGCGCCCGAAAGACTTCCTCTGGACGGCTGAATGTCAAGTGGCGTTCGACCAGCTCAAGGAGTACATGGCGTCTCCTCCCCTGCTGTCCAAGCCGCAAGAGGGGGAGATGCTCTACCTTTACCTGGCGGTCTCCCCAACCGCAGTCAGCGCAGTACTGGTTCGGGAAGAGGCAAAACTTCAGAAGCCCGTGTACTACACCAGCCGAGTCCTCCGGGATGCCGAGACGCGGTACACGAAGGCTGAAAAGATCGCCTTCGCGCTGCTGACTGCGACCAGGAGGCTTCGCCCCTATTTCCAGGCTCATTCTGTCACCCTTTTGACCGATCAACCACTGCGGCAGATCCTCAGCAATCCTGAGAATGCGGGACGGCTGGTGAAGTGGGCAGTAGAACTTGGTGAGTTCGACATCCGCTACCAGCCCCGGCCCGCCATCAAGGCCCAGGTGCTCGCGGACTTTCTCGCTGAGTGCACTGTGCAGGAGGCGGAACCTAGGCCGCCGGAAACACCCAGCCTCGATCTCCCGATCTGGACGCTCCACATTGACGGGTCGTCGAACCCTGAAGGTGGAGGGGCTGGGCTGGTCCTTACCAATCCCGATGGAGTGATAGCCGAGTATGCCTTGAGGTTCGGATTTCCAGTGACCAACAATGAGGCGGAGTACGAGGCCCTAGTCACGGGACTCAAACTCGCCAAGGAGCTCGGCATCCGGCGTCTGAAGGTCTTCACCGACTCCCAGCTGGTGGTCGGGCAGGTTCGAGGGGAGTTCGAGGCACGGAGCCCGACCATGCAGAGCTACGTCCGGAAGGTGCAAGCACTCATTCCCGACCTCGGCAGTATTGACATTCAGCAGGTCCCAAGGAGCGAAAATGCTAGGGCCGACAGGTTGTCCCGCTTGGTGGGCGCTGAGGCACACAACTTGTCAAGGGCGATATGCCTGGAGACCCTAGATGCCCCGAGCATCGGCGAGGCTGAAGCGGTAATGGCAATTGATCCGGAACCATCTTGGATGGACCCGCTTGTAGCTTACCTCGCCGAAGGGATCCTCCCCGAAGATGAAGATCAAGCTCGGCGACTTGTTATGAAGTCCGCCCACTACGTACTCTACGAAGGGAGGCTGTATCGGACCTCGTTCACCGCCCCCCTCTTAAGGTGCCTCCGCCCTTCGGAAGCGGCTTACGCCCTCAGCGAAGTCCACGAAGGCATCTGCGGATCGCACCTGGGGGCTAGGTCCCTGGCACATAAGATCATGAGGCAAGGCTACTATTGGCCGACCTTATTGGAAGACTCAAAGGATCACGTACGGAAATGCGACGCCTGCCAGCGCCACGCCAACATCCAGAGAGTCCCCTCTGTTCCCTTGGCGCCAATCACCGCCCCCTGGCCCTTTGCACAGTGGGGAATGGATATCCTCGGACCATTCCCCATCGCTTCGGCCCAGCGGAAATTTTTGATTGTCGCCATCGACTACTTCACCAAGTGGGTGGAGGCAGAGCCACTGGCCACCATCACGGAGGCGCAAGTCCGGAAGTTCGTAAAGAAGAACATCATTGTCCGATTTGGGGTACCTCGGGTCCTCATCTCGGATAACGGTCGACAGTTTGATAACAAGCATTTCCGAGACTTCTGCGAGGAGTTCGGGATCGAACATCGGTTCACGTCCGTGTCGCATCCCCAAACCAACGGCGAGGCCGAGGTCACAAATCGGACAATCCTCCAAGGTATCAAAGCGCGGATCGGACGGACGGGGCAAGCTTGGGTCGAGGAACTCGAGAATGTCCTTTGGGCGTATCGGACCACGCATCGGACTCCTACCGGGGAGACGCCTTTCAGCCTAACCTATGGCACGGAAGCCGTTGTCCCCGTAGAGCTCGGACTTCCCTCACCTCGGGTAGCCGCACACCGACCCGAGGCCAACTCGGAGCAACTCCGAGGGAACCTGGATCTCTTGGAAGAAGCAAGGGAAATGGCGCAGGTTCGGATGGCAATGTATCAGCGGAGGGTGGCCCGATATTACAACTCCAAAGTCCGACCGAAGCTTTTCAGAATTGGAGATCTGGTGCTGAGGCGAGCTAAGGCATCTCAACCTACGGAAGGTGGGAAGCTAGCGCCGAATTGGGAAGGCCCGTATAAAGTTCGTTGGGTAAACCGACCTGGCTCCTACCAGTTGGAAGCCCTAGATGGCCGAGAAATTCCAAGGGGCTGGAATTCCGCTAACCTGCGGATGTATTACCAGTAGAACAACAAGGCCAGAAAGACAATTTGAAAAGGTGCAACACTTTTCATTTCAATAATTTCTGGTTACAATGGCGTGCTCGTGTGATTACAAGAAATTCCCAGAGGAGAATTAGGGAGTAAAGAAAGCAAAGAAGAGGTGGAGAATCCGTGGAGCTGAGGACCGAGGATCCCAAACCCTCAACCCAAAGCAGCTGCAATCCCACCGGAAGTGGGTGCTTCTAACCGGAGGCGCCATCCAGCACCTCACCAAAAAGACGAGGAGCCGCCGCAGAAGAAGCTCCCGCTGCCCCCAGGGGAACGCCGCCTCCAAAGGATATTCCCATCCTCCCCAGTGGTAGGAAAGAGAAGAAATTCGAGGGGGAAGAGCATATGGAGGCGCGGTCCCGGACTAAGCGTCTGGTGCAGAGCTCAATCGGGAGGCTGAACTTCAAGGAGGGGAGATGTGATCCCGGATGAAACGCCTAGAGCGGAGTTCCGCCGGGAAGACCCTCCTTGTTGATCCCAGATGAAACGGCTAGTTGGCTGAAGTCGCAAGGGGAGCGCCTCCCCTTTCCTTCAACAGGAGTCTCTCAGTCATATGCCAAGGAGGAGGTCCGCGATCCATGGCAACCTGAACAGCTCCGGCTTGGCAAACTCCATCGTACCTGCACCTGTATTTATAGTCAAACTGCGGCCCCCTGGTCGTTCCGATGCGGGTGGCTCCAATAAATGCAGGCGCATTGAAACCGGAGCCGTTCCGGCTCCCGAGGCGTATCTCCCCGCGATTTCCTAAGCGTCATTCTCCTTAAACCGCATTCTTTGTGCAGGACAATCCGGGTGTCATGTACCCCTAGGTCCACATATCTCCGTTCGCGCCCAGGCCGTATCCTCCTCGAAGAACCCGCGTATCGCGGCCGCTCAACTAACACTCCTCGCAAGCAGCAGCTGGCGATCCGATTTCCCAGGTAACGCATTAATTAGCGTTTAATGCCCTTCTCGTGTTCCCCCAGGCAACGCTTAGAGAAAAGGAGAAACATGATCGCGGCTGGCCACGGAGAAACCCCGTCGGGCAGCGAGCGACAAGCGCACGACCAGCGAGCGGAATTTCTCGAGGCTCGGCCCTCGGATGCCTGGCTAGCCCGATGATCATCCCGGGAGCAGACTAGCCAGAAGCCCCGACCGGTCGCCTCGGCTTGCGCCAGCCTTGGCCGACCAACGAGCGGAATGTCCCGAGGCTCGGCCCTCGGATGCCAGGCTAACCCGATGATCATCCCGGGAGCAGACTAGCCTGAAGCCCCGACCGGTCGCCTCGGCTTGCGCCAGCCTTGGCCGACCAACGAGTGGAATGTCCCGAGGCTCGGCCCTCGGATGCCAGGCTAACCCGATGATCATCCCGGGAGCAGACTAGCCTGAAGCCCCGACCGGTCGCCTCGGCTTGCGCCAGCCTTGGCCGACCAACGAGCGGAATGTCCCGAGGCTCGGCCCTCGGATGCCAGGCTAACCCGATGATCATCCCGGGAGCAGACTAGCCTGAAGCCCCGACCGGTCGCCTCGGCTCGCGCCAGCCTTGGCCGACCAACGAGCGGAATTTCCTGAGGCTTGACGGCCCTCGGATGCCTGGCTAGCCCGATGATCATCCCGGGAGCAGACTAGCCGGAAGCCCCGACCGGTCGCCTCGGCTTGCGCCAGCCTTGGCCGACCAACGAGCGGAATGTCCCGAGGCTCGGCCCTCGGATGCCAGGCTAACCCGATGATCATCCCGGGAGCAGACTAGCCTGAAGCCCCGACCGGTCGCCTCGGCTCGCGCCAGCCTTGGCCGACCAACGAGCGGAATTTCCTGAGGCTTGACGGCCCTCGGATGCCTGGCTAGCCCGATGATCATCCCGGGAGCAGACTAGCCGGAAGCCCCGACCGGTCGCCTCGGCTTGCGCCAGCCTTGGCCGACCAACGAGCGGAATGTCCCGAGGCTCGGCCCTCGGATGCCAGGCTAACCCGATGATCATCCCGAGAGCAGACTAGCCTGAAGCCCCGACCGGTCGCCTCGGCTTGCGCCAGCCTTGGCCGACCAACGAGTGGAATGTCCCGAGGCTCGGCCCTCGGATGCCAGGCTAACCCGATGATCATCCCGGGAGCAGACTAGCCTGAAGCCCCGACCGGTCGCCTCGGCTTGCGCCAGCCTTGGCCGACCAACGAGCGGAATGTCCCGAGGCTCGACCCTCGGATGCCAGGCTAACCCGATGATCATCCCGGGAGCAGACTAGCCTGAAGCCCCGACCGGTCGCCTCGGCTCGCGCCAGCCTTGGCCGACCAACGAGCGGAATTTCCTGAGGCTTGACGGCCCTCGGATGCCTGGCTAGCCCGATGATCATCCCGGGAGCAGACTAGCCGGAAGCCCCGACCGGTCGCCTCGGCTTGCGCCAGCCTTGGCCGACCAACGAGCGGAATGTCCCGAGGCTCGGCCCTCGGATGCCAGGCTAACCCGATGATCATCCCGGGAGCAGACTAGCCTGAAGCCCCGACCGGTCGCCTCGGCTTGCGCCAGCCTTGGCCGACCAACGAGTGGAATGTCCCGAGGCTCGGCCCTCGGATGCCAGGCTAACCCGATGATCATCCCGGGAGCAGACTAGCCTGAAGCCCCGACCGGTCGCCTCGGCTTGCGCCAGCCTTGGCCGACCAACGAGCGGAATGTCCCGAGGCTCGGCCCTCGGATGCCAGGCTAACCCGATGATCATCCCGGGAGCAGACTAGCCTGAAGCCCCGACCGGTCGCCTCGGCTCGCGCCAGCCTTGGCCGACCAACGAGCGGAATTTCCTGAGGCTTGACGGCCCTCGGATGCCTGGCTAGCCCGATGATCATCCCGGGAGCAGACTAGCCGGAAGCCCCGACCGGTCGCCTCGGCTTGCGCCAGCCTTGGCCGACCAACGAGTGGAAGGTCCCGAGGCTCGGCCCTCGGATGCCAGGCTAACCCGATGACCATCCCGGGAGCAGACTAGCCTGAAGCCCCGACCAGTTGCCTCGGCATGCGCCAGCCTTGGTCGACCAACGAGTGGAATTTCCTGAGGCCTAACCCTCGGATGCCTGGCTTAGCGCCGGAAGAGTTTCCTGGGGCCTAACCCTCGGATGCCTGGCTTAGCGCCGGAAGAATTTCCTGAGGCCTAACCCTCGGATGCCTGGCTTAGCGCCGGAAGAATTTCCTGAGGCCTAACCCTCGGATGCCTGGCTTAGCGCCGGAAGAATTTCCCGAGGCCTAACCCTCGGATGCCTGGCTTAGCGCCGGAAGAATTTCCTGGGGCCTAACCCCCGGATGCCTGGCTTAGCGCCGGAAGAATTTCCTGAGGCCTAACCCTCGGATGCCTGGCTTAGCGCCGGAAGAGTTTCCTGGGGCCTAACCCTCGGATGCCTGGCTTAGCGCCGGAAGAATTTCCTGAGGCCTAACCCTCGGATGCCTGGCTTAGCGCCGGAAGAATTTCCTAAGGCCTAACCCTCGGATGCCTGGCTTAGCGCCGGAAGAATTTCCTGAGGCCTAACCCTCGGATGCCTGGCTTAGCGCCGGAAGAATTTCCTGAGGCCTAACCCTCGGATGCCTGGCTTAGCGCCGGAAGAATTTCCCGAGGCCTAACCCTCGGATGCCTGGCTTAGCGCCGGAAGAGTTTCCTGAGGCCTAACCCTCGGATGCCTGGCCTAGCGCCGGAAGAATTTCGGGAGCCAGGAGTCAGCAAGACGCTACCGAGAGTTAAAAGAAAAAGAAGGACGAAGGCGAGATGAAGAAACATTCAACTTGCATTAATTTTCATTGTTTCAGGGCCGAGGCCCATACAATTTGGCAAAACGCCGGTATGCAAAAAAAAAAAAAAAGAAGACAACGAAAGGTACAAGAGGTCAGCTTGGAGGAACTCCCGGGTCGGGAACGTCGGGCTCGTCCGCAGGAGGTAGGGAAGCAGCAGTAGAACCAGCAGGCAATGGCGCCGGAGAGGAGTCGAGAAGGGAAATCTCGCTCAGGTCAACTTCGGGGTACTTAGCCGACACCCTTGCCAGGCCCTCCTCGAAGCCTAAGACAAAGGCTTCGGCCCCCGCGTCCGACGCGTCACGGACAAACTCGTCGGACTGACGATAGGTCTGTACTGCCTCCGACATATCATGAGCGAACTCGGCGGACTGGCGATAAGCCTCTACCGCCTGACGCCCGATTTCCGCACTCCTCTCGGCCAGCGCCGCCTCTGCCCGCTCCATAATCTGGGCTTTCGCCTCCAAGACCTTCGCCACAATCCGGCCTTCCGCCTCGGTGGAGACCCTCAGCAGCTCAGCCCGAGCCTCCTTGTGCTTCGCTTCGGCAGCAATGCGAGCAGCCTCAGCCTCCGTCAGGCGCGAATGAAGCTCCTGATCGCTCGCACGGGACTTCTCCAAGGCCGACTCCAATTCGCCCAGCTTAGCTTCAAGAGACCGGGTTCGGTTGCGGGCGTTGTCGGCTGACCGCTGGGCCTTCTCCCACCTCTCCCGGTAGTCGGCAGCCTTCCGGGACTGCTTCTCGGCCCGCTCATCCGCCTTCTTGACCTCGCCCTCGAGACCCGAGGCAACCTTGAGCTGCTCCTGAGCCTCCAACAGTTGCTTCTCGAGGGCAGCAAAGCCGAGTGCCCGCTCTTCGGCCTCCCGGAGCCTCGCCTCGAAGTCCCCGGTCGTCCTGCCTGCCACAGCCTGGCCTCCCTTTTCCACTGCTTTCAGCCGGTCCTCGGCCTTCGCCAGAAGCCCCGCCTGTTCCTTGTAGCACTCCTCCAGACGGATCATGTACTGGGCGAGCTAAGAAATAGAAAAAATAAGGGAGTCAGGCGGAGAACAACAGAGCCAATAAATGGTGAAAAGCAGCCAGAAGAACACTCACCGACATGAAACAGACACAGCTGGCAGCCCCAACGTCAGAGACCTCCAACTCCCGGACCCGCCAACGGTCCTTCTCCAGCAGCACTGTTTCGATGAGATTTCGGGCGCCATCGGTGGTGAAGGCAGACCCCGATTTCTCCCCAGAGCCGGACGGTGGTTCTGCAGCCTTACCCCTATCCATCGCCTGGGGAAGAGTCCGGCCGATCGCGCTCGGGGCGGGGGTCACCCCAGGAATTGATAGGGTCCCGCTCGGTCGGGGCCTCGGCGCGTCCCTCCTCGAGTCATCAGGAGCTGACCGAGTCGAAGGCCGGGTCGGGGACCGATCACGTCCGACCCGTCCGTCTCGGGCAGGCTCGGATGATACCTCCGGAGTAGCGGCAATCTTACCACCGGAGGGCTGATACAGCGTCAGCTGCCGGTCCGTGCCCACGACGTCTCCCTGATCGGTGGGCCCGGACTCGTCGGTCGGCGTCGGAGGCACCTCCTTACGGGACTTCTTCGCCGGTGGGGCCCCGCTCGGAAGAGCTCGTTTCCTCCTCTGGGCTGCTTCCAGCAGGGACGCCCTACCAACAGCCTTTGTCTTCACCGACCGCATGACGTCGTCGATCTCTGCAAAAAGGACGGGATAGTCGGAGACGGAGAAACCAAAGGAAAGAACGGGACGAAAAAAGGGAAAAAGTCAAGAAAGAATCGGTGGCGGACTCACGGTCGGTGGGGACCGAGCTCAGACCGACATTCACCAAAGTATCCTCGGAAATAAGGCGGGCCACCGGGGGGAGCTGGCCCTCGGCAACCAACCCCTTCAAGGCGGCCAAGCCATCGGACTCCTCCCTTGACAGTCTCGATAGGCCGATCGGAGACTTCATCGGGGTCTCCCAGGTCGCCCTAATTTCCCAAGAGGGATCTGCATCAACAAAAAAGAAGTGCTCCTTCCATTTGTGAATGGAGGTAGGAGCCTCCTTGACAAGGCCGCATCCTCGCCGTGCTGCGAAGCACCACCACCCTTTGTCCTGGGGGTGGCCGCTCAGGCTGTAGAACTCCCAAAAAACATTCAGGGTGGCGGGGATCTCGTGCATACGGCAGAGAACCTGGAAGACCGTCAGGGCCCGCCACGAGTTCGGCACCAGTTGCGTCGGTGCCACTCTTAAACCCCGTAGCACCTGCATGACCAAGTCCGAAGGGGGAAAGCGGAACCCGGCCTGGAGAATGCCCTCATTGATGGCGATCTTCCCTGGAGGAGGATGGGACATCCTCTCCTCAGGCCCCGGGAGCGTGGCGTTGCAGGCCTCGGGAAGGTGGTACCGAGCCACGAGTCTGTCTAAATCTGTGGCGACCAGCTCCGACTTAATTTGGTCTGCTCTCACTTCGCCCATTCCTAATGGCCAATAAACCTACGGTCAGGACGGGGACAGGAAGGGGGGAAAGACCGGAGCGACTGGAGTACACTAGTATAAGAGGGGAAAGTATGGAGAGCCCTAAGTAGAAGAATGGGGAAAACTCACCGGAAAAGAGGTAAGAACGGCTCCGAGAGCGCCAAAGGAGAAACAAGTGAACAGTCCGACGGCAGCAACAGCTGCGCAAAGGGAAAACTTGAAAATATCTGTAAAGAAGAAGACGGACGGGGAAAGGCCCCCGATTAAATAGGCGGAAAGGCAAGTGACGCCTCGATGACGCCAGAGGACGCCTGGCTGCCGAAGGGTCGCTCGCGCCCCAAAGGCGAATCGACACCATTAAGGAAGGATGTCCGCCGAAATCCTCAGACTGCCAGGTCGGCAATAACCGCCATACGCCATAAAAAGGGCGGGGAGCTCGAAGCGCGCGCGCCTCTCCGAGGAACGGCGGCAATCCCGAAACATCACTCCCTTCACCTGTTCCCCTTCTGGTTCCAGGCTCGGAAGTGGGGGGCTACTGTTACGGGGGAAATAAGCCGCCATGCCCCACGTGACCGGCACGCGCGCCCAGGAAGACTACAGCTGCCCTTTGATCCAGCAATCCGACCCCGAGTCGGACATCCTCGGCTCCGCAGCCCGACCCCGAGTCGGCTGCCCTTTGATCCAGCGCTCCGACCCCGAGTCGGACGTCCTCGGCTCCGCAGCCCGACCCCGAGTCGGCTGCCCTTTGATCCAGCAATCCGACCCCGAGTCGGATATCCTCGGCTCCGCAGCCCGACCCCGAGTCGGCTGCCCCTTGATCCAGCGCTCCGACCCCGAGTCGGAGATCTCTTGATAACGACAGGCTATTCCCCAGAGGCACGCCGCGGCCTCCTGCTCCACTACTCCCTGCAACGGCTGTATCCGATGCTGCTCCACGATCTCCTGCATCAGCCGTACAAAGCGGAGCCCCACTATGCCCTGACGTGGCCGTACCCGGTGCTGCTCCACGACGCCCTGTAACGGCCATGTCAGTGGCCACACCATCGTGCCCCACGATAACGAACCCCCCTGAGAGACCCCCCAGCCAGGTATATATGCGGCTGGGGGGAGAAAGGGGGGGGTGAGCAATATCTCCCAGAGCATTCTCTTACTTGCGATTATCACCTCTCCTCCTCCTCCAATCTCCTCTGACTTGACCGTCGGAGGGCCATCACCACCCTGGTGGTGGTGCAAGGCTTGTTTGCAGGTTTCTTGGCGGAAGGTGGAGCGCAACCAACACCAACCAAGACAACTCAGACGGAACCCCGTTCACACCGCAGTGCCAATCGTTCTCGGTTTGGACCACCAGCAACAATAACAATGATGAATCTACTGCCACAAATAACACATGCCATTGCTTACAGGTAAATGTATTCTCCAACTGAGCATGAAATTATTTGGACAGATTCTTATCTGGCCTAAACCAAGTAATGAATTAGAGACTTTACCAGCGGTATAAGATACAAGCTAGTCTCTCCATCAGGAGAGGAAGCTACACCAATTAGTTACTACGTGCTGACTATATGCATTACTTCACTAAAATTTAGAAGGCAATTGCAAATTTGGGTGGTTTAAATGAACTAACTAGTTCATATAGGATTCAGTTTGATATGAACAACAAACAAAGAGAGAGAGCAAATTCATAAATCTGCTTGAAGGATTATTTGATTAGATTTTGAAATTTCTCACTTAGATCCTTCAAATTGTCTTTGAAAATGATCCTATAATGTTTAGCTCATCTACCTTAACGAATCCAAATCATGTTTTTCAACAGACTTTGCATTCATGAAAATAAACTTTCTATTCTGCTCTACTCAAAGCTGACGAAAGAGGAAGCCCTGAATTCTGCATTGATTTTGAAGTCTGAACCGGCCACTTGATTTTCCTGAGCATGAGGCAGTCCCACTTGACTTTCTCGAGCATGGTGTAATCCTAAGCTAAAGAAAGTCAAGTAGTTCAGACTTCAGAGTCCCCCCATAAAAAAAAGAAGAAGACTTTCCGAAGCATAAGGCATACAACCTATAGTTTCAGTTTGTGACCTAATGTATCCTCCATGGTTCTCAGTTAATGATTTAGTCAATCATCAAATAACCTCCATGATCTATTTTCAACCACTATGGTGATATAAGTTTATTTTTTTCCTTAAGAAAGAAGCAAACCTACAGTAAGGCAGAGACTTGCCCGTTAATCTAGAAGTTGGGATGGCTCAAAGACTTCTTTTTTTTTTTGATGAAAATGGCTTAAAGACTTTGCGAACTATATATATATACATATATATTCATGTTAGGAAAATCGCAAGCTGAGTATCCAAAGAAACTTCATTGATTGGAAGGCCCATGGCAAGGAAGGTGGCGAGGGCCGGATGGTCTCAAGGGCCAGAGACGCTCCATCAAAACATCAACACACGCGCATGACTCAGTAAACACCATTTGATGTTAAGAAAATACGTCAAGCCAAGTTGAGCGTCTGTAATCTTGTGAAAACCCCCAAGTGTCCTTTATATTTTTAATTACTCTTCCTCTGTGGAGAACAGAGAAAAAAGTTTGAGGCAAAGAACAAGTACGTCTCAATTCCTGGACGACAATTATTCTACGTGTTTAACATGGGGGGGAGAGAGAGGGGGAGGGTATTATAAAACTGAGTTCAGGTGGTTTAAATTAAGTGGTGCGAATCTCAGGATGATCATCCATCACTTGCTATCACTGTACACATGTTGACTTATTAATCATACTCAGTAAACAAAGGATTAATTTTTTAAGTTACAAACAAAGGATTAATTAATGATAAGATAAAAGGAGCCAATCAGATATGGATAGACGTCACTGCCACCTGTACTTCCTCCATTTTATATGGGGTATAGGATCGTGACCGCCGTCGTACAGGGCCAATCACCGCTTCATACAACGCCAGCTGCAGGGGATTCACGGAACGTGTAATGATTCCCATTACGTGTCAGGCGCTGAACATCAAGTTCCTGTACACGTCCACTCATCTCACGAAACGTATTATCGCCAATTCCCGTGCTCTGGACCTGGCTCCCGAGTCTCTCACTCCACGAGGCCGCCTGGTTAGAACTCAGGCTGACTCGTGCTCGAAGAATTGTTTTCCCTATGTGATTGCATGGGTGCAAAATTCTTGGAAATATATAAATATCCACCACTCATTCTGTCCCAGGAGTAAATCTCGCAACCTGCATATATAGAAATTTATCCTATGAGTTAAACAGACCAATTTTTGAGATGTTATCATAAAAGTTAGAGGAACTTGGAGTCTGTTTGGCATTTATTTTATTTTTAAAATAAATTATAAAAATTGACATAAAATATATTTGATGTTATTATTTTTGGTTTTTTTATTTCTAAAAGAAATGAAAATAAAATGTTTTTACTCGTATTATTTTTTCTCAAACAAAAAAATTATATTTTCTACAACCATCACTAACACATCCACCAACACCACTGTAATTTTCAACACCACCATCACTGTCCCTATATGGCCTCCATCATCTCCACCATCACGATTATTACTATTACCATTATCATCGTTATTTCTAGTACCACCATTGTTATGTTGCCGTTATCTCTACTATGAACATCACTACTGTCATCATCGCCTCCGCTGCAATTGCTCTGTCGCCACCCCCATCATCTTTACCACACCACCATCGCCACTATGGTTGTGCAACACCACCACCTTCACCATTATTGCTGCCACCAATATTGTTGCAGTCATGTTACTAGCGTCCCTTGTTTCCATCAGTACCACCATGACTTCCATAGTCTCCTCCTATCACTATTATTATCTTAGCCACCATAATTTTAAAAAAATTATACCAAACATATTTATATTTTGAATTTTAAAAATAGAAGTAAAAATTTTATTTTATTTCTAAAAATAAAAAAGATGCCCAACAACATCTTTACAATTGATTATTTATTTGATTGGAATTTTATATTTAGCTCTTGTACAATTACAATTTTTTAATATTTGTACTGGTACATCAATTCTCTTGCCCAAAATTAGATTAAATTTGACATACAATCATGGTCATTTAAATACATAGTTATATATGATTTTTATATAATGGCATGTAATTATATACAAAACTGGGTAAGAAGCACAAAAAGCTCAACAAAATGAAATAAGATTTTTATGATTAATTAAAGACAAAATGGCAATCTTGCGAGGGATGGATTTAAATTGCTCCTAAAAATTATATAAAAAACTCAACAATAAATAAAAGTCATAGGGATATTAGCATAAAAATCCATGAAACTAAGCACCATCATTTCGTGGAGGCAAAGTTAAAATGAAAATTATAAATTTGAAAAATATACAATGATTATCTCCTCCAAATCAACAGTCTGATTGTCAGCCTAACAGGGAACCGAGTCAGGACGAGTCTAGAAACCGAGTCGCGATCCGGCTGGGGCGAGGCTGAGCTGGAGGTCCAACCCGACCGCGGCGTCCGCGCCAGCCGAGTCCGACGCCATCGCGTTGGGAGCCGGAACGGTGAACCTCGCGACCGCGGTGGGTGGACGGTTCCGGTCTTCGCCGTAGAGGAGGGGGACGCCGCCGCCGCCGCCGCCGTTGCTGGCGGGGGAGTAGGAGTATGACGGGTGCGCTACCCGTGCTGAGGGGGGGAAAACGCAGCCGTGCGACACGTGGAACGACGGCGTGGCGTGGGAGAAGTAGACCCAACCTGTGGGGCCCGCTCTGCCGGCAAGCGGGGCGGCGTAGTCCGGGAGGAGGTGGGGCGGCGGGGCGAAGGCGGAGACCATGGGTTTGGCGCGGGTGTGCCCGGGGGGTGACGGGAGCCTGCTCCCGGCAGCCAGCTGGACGAGCTTGAGCTGCTGGCGCTCCTTCTTGTGGGCGTTCTGGTGACCACCCAGGGCCTGGGAGTTGGCGAACTCGCGGCAACAGTACTGGCACTCGTACTTCCGGCCTTCGGCACTGCCGGAGGCCGGGGCGGTAGTGGTGGTAGAGGAGGAGGAGTCGGACCCAAGGCCGGCCTCCCGCTGCAAGGGGCGGTCGCCGGACTCCTCGTCCTCGGACACATGGAAGCCGAATAGCTTGAGGCGGGGGCTGGTACTGGCTTTGCTTTGGCACTGGATCCCTGACATGTTCTCCTTAGGGCTCCTTATTTCCACCTTTACCTATCTCTTATATAGAAGAAGATAGAACTAGAGAGTTATGGAAGAAGAGAAGAGAGAAGAAGACGGGAAGGTAAAGGAGGAGGAGGAGGAGGAGGGTAGAAGAGGGGGAATTGGACGACTGAGTGTGGGTTCATCCCCGTTGTCTATATATATATATATATATATATATATATATATGGATACCATATATGGGTTTGTTTAATGTAGTATTGTAGTCAAGGTTGGGAAGAGAAAACGGTCACATCTCCACACACAGAAAAATCGAAATGGATCAGATGAATGATTCGAATAATGCTAGTTAGTATTTTAATGGCATAACAAACTCCATAAAATTTTTTTGTGAGAGAGAGTGTATGGTTGCCGACATCCCAAGGAGGAGGGGAGTGGTAGAGATACAGGGAACAGAACCTAGATTTTGCGCTTGTCTCGGCCTCTGTTGAGGGGATATTTATTGTTTATGGGATTGTTTTCATGGGCTTCTGCGAGCGTCGGGAAGAGCCTGGCTATATGTAGCTCAAGTGGCAATTATTTAAAGGGAGTTGTATTGTATACGCGGATTATGGTATCCAAGGATGCGTGCTCGCCATAATAGCGTGCGATAATGGTCCATTAATTTGTGAGCGAGTGGGTGCCACCTTGCTTGAGCTCTATTAGTTTGTGTGGTGGGTGAGACGCTAACGACTCCTGAAATAGGAACCAGCATAACAAGTGATGATGATGTGGCAGCTCCAGGTGGGTCCAACACTTGCACTGAGGCCCACTCCTCATGGCCAATCTGTTGGGGGTCATGCATGGATGCCTCGATCGGCTTCTCTCCCTTTGTTTGTAGCATTTGGTGCGTGGGGTGTATATATAACATGGGGAAGAATCAAATTTGAGATGCTCTAACAATGTACCATATTGCAAGAACAACAAGCTCTAACTTGATATTTGGATTTGTTTTATTATTGTTTTCTTTGCACTATCTACCTAAGGGCTAAATTTGTTGTCCCTAAATGTTTTTCTACAAGATCTCCACCTACTTCTACGTGGAGATGTCTTCTCGCAGCTGCTATCCCTTAAAAGGAATATAATTGCCAAAAGAATGGTATGGATTAACGAATATAATTGATCGCCTTCTTATTTGTTGTGATTTTACCCAAGCTTGCTGGTTTGGTTCGTGATTGGCTTCAGAGTTTCCGGGAATAGGAAATCAGTTTATGATTGGATGGCTGAGCGGCAATATTCTCCATCTTGTTCAATAATGATGATTGCTCAAATCTGTTATGCTGCTGCACTCATGTGGTTTACTTGAAAAGCTCGCAATGAAAGGGTGTTCAAAGGCATATCTTTAATCCCTAACCAAGTTATTGATGAAGCTTCTATTGATCATAATGAACTGGCCTCTTTCTTTGCTCCAACCGAAGAACCTATCGAAGAGGATCCAACAGTAGCTACACCATCCATTAATTTTTGGACTCCTTTAATTATATCAAAGTAAATGTTGATGGAGCACCTTTTGCCGTTCGAGGGGCTGTTGGTTTTGTAGCTCAAAATCATCAAGGAAACCATGTAACCAGCAAATCACCCATTGTTCCCTTCCACTGCATTGAAGATGTTGAAGCAATGGCATTTTACGAGAGCACCAAGTTCTTGAGTTCGCTTCATCCAAGTCGAGGGATTGTTAAAGGTGACGCAGTGAATATTGTGATCGATATTTTTTTTAGTGGCTTGTTCTACTCTTAATTTCTAGGTGGGTCCGGAATGCGATTAGTGATTGCAAATATCTGCTTCAACAATATTATTTACATTATTATTGTATTATACTCTAAAAATTATATTATATCATAATACATTAATATGTTATAGTAAATAATTTAATATTATGTTATATTATACCATAATTATCGAGAGGATAAAAAATTAATTTATGCTAATAATTATAGTATTTTATATCTTTATTATTGTATTATACTATAAATATTATATTATATTACATTATATCATAATATCTTGATATGTTATGTTAAATAATTTAAGATTACATTAAATTATTATGCTATAGTATACAATATTATATTACTATATTATAATAATATTATATTATATTACATTAATATTATACTTCATCATATATTTGTGTATTGATACATATTATATTTTATTAAGCTCTGTTGTATAATACTATGCAATGTCCTTTATGGTCATTTTATCATACTAAAAATACATTCTCAATTTGTTTACGAAACACATGTTAAAGTTTCACAACACTTTAGAAATGTAGTTACCAAACAGCGGACAACTTTTTATAAAAGCTCTACTTTCAAAAAATATACTACCAACATCTCCCCCAAAAATGGCCTAATTGGTTTGCCCCTCTTTCCTAAGAACTTGCCCTTGGAAGAGGTCTAAAAAGTCCCGAATCCCGGAAAGCAATTATCCTAGTTCGCGTTCAAAGCTTGATTTTTTTCAAAAAGGTAAAAAAAATCTAATAATAAAAAACAAATATTGAGAGTAGACAACACTTGACATATTATATATTTTTAAAGAATGGCTAAATAAAGTTTGCATCCAATAGTATCAAGGTAATAAAATTGCAAATATAATGTAAAATTGGCCTTCTAGGAATTTCCATATTAGTGGAATTCTAGGACCGATGCTTTCATATTCTTAGTAGACCAAGAAGCTATTTTTCCAAACTCTAATTCCCTCGCCATATTCTGAGTCCCAACTTGATGTTCCTGGTTTACCATTATGTTGGATGATTCTATAAGGCCTCAATAACTTGGCCATGAAGTCTATATCTATGATCTAAATAATATATATTAATGTGGTTTTCAAAAAAAAAAAGAGAGAAAGAGATATAGTTATGGTAGAAGAGTTCAATCGATAAAGTAAAAAAACAAATGTGGTTGTTGGTGCTGCCACCTTAAAATGGTTTGGATGCAAAAGTGTAAATAGAGATGGGTGGAAATTTGGTGGAGCCGTGTAACAGCTCAAAGCATGTTTGGTAGCATAGAGACGTCAGCCCTAAGGCTAAAGTAGTTAATTTGCATATTTCTTAAAGAGTTATATTGATTAAGCTTTATGCATTGGGCTACCATGCAATTGCATTCTGAAGTGCATCCTGCAATGGGAGGTCCTCATGTTATATAGCAGACCCGTCCAAGTTTTGCAGGTCAGAGTTGTTTTAGATTAGTTTGAAAGAAGTCAAGTAGGATTAGATGATTTTATATAATGGGCAAAAATTTTCATCATTTTAGGCTGTTAGCTACTTGTAACCTATATACAAGAAACATGACAGCATTTGGTGTACATGCATGCAATACATGTAATGCAAGAGAGCATTAGGGGTACCTGCAATGCATGAAATGCTTTTTCTTTTATTTCTTGTGATGCTTTTTGAGGGTCTGTCAAGCCTAACTTGATATAATACAAAAGGTAAATGCGCGTTTTCTACTGAATTAATATTAGAAAAATATTTGCGTATAAAGTCTAGCATGGATTTGGTAAATCAAAATCATTTTAACAGGAGTAAAAGCTAATAGGTGAAGTCGCCACAATTGACATCAGACCTAGTATTTGTGCATATAATCTACATTTTCTTAGTCTTTGTTTCACCAACTGAAGAGAAATCTCTCCGAATCTTACTAACTATAAGGAAATGACATCTCCACCGTAATCTCCTAAAATTTCCAAACTCCTTTCCTCCGAAGTCTTCCCCCAACTTCCAAACAAGGCCCACCTTGTCCCCTTATCTTTTTTCACACCAATTTCCTTCATTAATTCATTAATTAATTTAAAAAAATCCTTCTGAGTCAGCCAACTAGGGCCAAGGTTGAAGTATAATTTTTGGAACGCCTTGGTGGATTGATGACATCCGGGTAGGCTGACCTTTTTTATGTTGGTTCAGGCGACATTTTTTCTATTACATTATGGCTGAACAACTAGTGAGAGAGAGAGAGAGAGAGAGAGAGAGAGAGAGAGAGAGAGAGAGAGAGAGAGAGAGAGAGGAAGGAGAGTTTTCATAGTATTTGATCACCACAATAGTAGTAACAAAATAATGATTTAAATCAGACTGAAAAAATAGAAGAGCGGGACGCATCATCATCGTCCAGTTGCTATACTTGAACGCATGCATCAGTGTTTTGCCAACATGTTTGACATTTATAAATTGGAATCTTCCAATTTAATTATTTAATTAGCCATAAGAACAACAAATTATGGTTTAAATTTTGGATTAGGTTTTGATAAGAATGTACCTAAAGTATGCTAATGTGCATGTCAATGCAAATGGCTCGGGGATATTCAAAAACCAAAGCTGGCGGCATTAGCTGCATAGTCTACATCAGTAATATCCCCTTAATTTGCACATAAGACCATTTAACAATTTAAAACTTAGCTCCATTACTTATAAATAATTACAGCAAATAAGACTAAAATGACCTTTGCTTGTTACCTTACAATAAACTATGAATCTCGGTATACCTATTTCTTCACTGATATTGGTGCATTGAAGTAAAATCATCGCTACAATAGCAATATCAAGAAACCATGTAAGTTTTAGAGTCCTGTGGAGCCAAGTTTGTTGGAGGTTTTTATAGCACTAGATTGGAAATACCTAACGACTTAATCTTTATTATTGGTGCACTTGGAGAGATCTTCAGGTGCATTATTTGGGTCTAATATCTATACATCACATGTCAATTCAATGGCAAAATGTTGCATAAAAAATATGCATAATATTAGTTTTAGTCAATGCTATAATATACTGTAACAATGCAAGTCGCTAGTTAGAAGGTTTTACTTAAATTCTTTAACCCTATGTAAATATCCAAGATTTCCTTAGTACGAAATTGTATGAGATTAAATATATGCATGCACATGCTCTTACATGCAATCACAATCAGTCCAATCATAAATATTACTATTCGCTTGTTGTTAGTTCTAAGCAGCCTATGCTGCAGTATCTTCTAGTTCACGTGAATTGTAGGTCAGATTTGTTCCGATACCATTTGTGACAATTCAAAATTTTACTTAAAAATGCTAGCATTTTTAAGTCTTATATAAGTATTCATGTTGTCCACAGTCAATGTGCAACAGATGCATTCGCATGAATCCTCATGTATAGATCACTAGACAAGAAAGAAGAAGCTGATATTTTGCACAGCAACCATGCTAACTATATTTTGAGCTTTTGAGTTCCTAAGGCCCTTTTTGGTGGTACACACTCAATCTTCTAGGTTGGCAAAAAAAATTTGATGGAGGTTTTAGTTGCAGTTGATGGTTGCAGATATGTTTAACACGTGACATGATGATGCGGGCAATGTACACCATCAATCAGTCATCTGGGGATTCGAAGGCTACCTTCAAAATGATTATCATGATAGTTAGGGATATGGTTGTCGCAAGCCACGCGATAATTTAGGTTTCTGAGCTCCGGGGCCCATTCGATATCAGTGGTCTCTCTCTTAACTCGAGTTGGCCTGGGAGTTCAGGTTGATCTGAGTCTCTCCTACCGTGGTTTTTTTATTCCCATGGAAAGTAGTTGAAGCGACCCTTTTAGAAATCAGTCATGGAACTCATCTACCACCCTAGCTTTTAGATTCCTTTAGGCTTGGCACAGTGAGCCTACTCAAATACCCTATGGAGGCAGGAAAACAATGCCACATTTTAAAATTAATTTTATAAGTTCAAGGTCCTTTTCTCCTTGTTCTTTCTTTTATTGTTGCAAGTTTTCGTATAAGATGAGAAACTTAACGGGTCCCCTCCCCCCACCAACTTTTTGAAAACATGCATTGTATTATGGGTCATGTCTAAAGCAAAAATTATTTATTGGATCAGATTAGACTGTAACACACAATTAATTTATCTAAGATAATTATTCGTAGACTGGATCTATGTTTGTTTTATATTTAGAGACGAAAAAAGAAACCAGCCCAGACATCTGTAGAAGTCTAGTCTAACCGTGAAGCAACATGCATAAAAATGTACATAAAAAGAAAAAATTGGGATACACGTGTGTTCCACCAGCTCGACCTGGTCCAACTAAAAATTTTATTGTCTAAAGGTGAACGTCTGTGTGCAACTGGTAAGGATTTTATAGTCTTTGCAATGTTGTAAAGTACATGGCCTTTCCCCTTAACATATAGAACTATTGGAGAGCTTGAGTTCATGCATGTGAAGCATCTAAGATGTCTCCGGGGTATTCAATCTCATACTCTAATTGCAAGAACTCCCATCCGTTGAGCTCGGAGATTTGCAAAGCGCAAAAGGTAGTGAAAAAGCCAGAGCAATTCTTTGCCATCTCCACACAGAGCCCATTCCAAAGATGATTCTTTCCAGCTCGTATTTTAGATGGCCGACCCACCAGGCTTCCTCCTTACATTTCTTAAACATTTTTCCCTTCCAACATTATAGTTTAAGAGCAACTTAGAGTCATTGTGTCATCCTCATCTATCTCTTTAGCTTGTGAGTATCCAACAAAAGAACATCCTCATTTGGGCGTCCAGCGGGTCAACAGCTTTTTCTTGTCGCAATGGTCCCTGCCTTTCAATATAAAATTCTCGAACGTAGAGACCTGAATTATGCCCTGTTTTGTTGTTTGTAGAGAGAATATGGTTGGCAGCAATTAAGATTACCCGAATCGCAAGTGAGGTCCACCAAGTTGTGCTCCGGAAGGAAAATATTTTGCTCGATGAGACGTTAAAAATATTTCTTGCACGAGATGATGTCACCCCATTTCTTATTCAAATATTATCACCTTTGAACTTGGCAGCCCTCCCTCTTTCTTTTGTGACAAATTGCTTTTGAAGATCCCATAAATATTAGAGTAATCAACGAGCGTCAATAATTGAGCTGGTATCTCCTTTTAGAATAAGCTGAAAGCATATTAACAACCCCAAGCAATATGTCCAAGATGTTCGAAGCAGGCCTTTTGATTCCAAGTGACATTACCTACTCCAATAAAAGAATCACTGGAGATTGGGTGGATTTCACTTAAAGTCATGTGAGGTGATTCTGTAGGCATATTTAATTGAGCAACGACAGAGGAACTAAACCTAGCTGCAGTTTAGAATGTTTAAGGGTGTCGCAAGCATATCGTTACTCTATCATGCGAATTTAAAACACCATTAGCTAGCCTGTGAATTAAGTTAGCTTGCAATGAATTAAGTTAGGGCTAGGATGGTGACACTTTAGGCCGCCACAAACGCTTATGGCATCGCATAGGGCACCTACTACAAGTGTTAGACTGATGGATGCACATATATATATATATATATATATATATATATATATGTTAGGGGATTCTTAAAGAGCTACTAAAAGCATGATTAGATGCCTATATTATGGAGGGTGGCCTTAGGAGGAAGGTGAGCAAGTTCATGTGGTGACGTGAGTGTATTTATTGCCAAGAGCATTTGCATAAACAAACGTTTGGACTTTTGAAACCATTTGTGATTAAATAATAAATCAACGAGCTGCAATGAGGTGGATTTAAATACAAATATATTTCATGAGCTCATGAAAACATAGTGAAAAAAAGCCTTTGACAAGGGTCGCATTTTTTGATGGATGGTACAAGTATCCTTAGTTGTTATGAGTAGTATCAAGCACAAAGTCTTCTTCGGCTTTATGGGCTCTTAGATCCAATGACGCTGCTTTAATGTTGTGGTTAGGGATAAAGTTTAAGGTTCCAGTCACTTTGGGTGACTTTTTGTTCGAAATATTATTTCTTTAATCATTCATCAGCCAGCTCTAGAGATGACCACTCAAAATGAGTAAAAAAAAAAAGATAAAAAAAAATATAAGACTTTACTTAAGAAAACTACCTGAAAAGTATTATTTGAGTTTCTTAGTCTTATATAAGTATCCAAAATCTCTCTGATGAATAATCGATATGAAACTAAACACACGCTTGCAGGATCCTCACATATTCTCTCAGTTTAAGCCCCGACGTTCTTGCCAAGTTAAGGATCCAAAACCATTCAAATCTAATCACAAGCATCATGATCGGTCTGTGGTCAGTATCAATAAACCGTGCTATAGTATTTTGTAATCTACATGGGTCATAAACCAGAATTGCTCTGATACCATTTATAGTTTGGACATTCAACTCAGCTAGTGCAGCAATTATGGATCAAGTGACTGCTATGGTCTTTACAAAATCTATCTATAGCTATTTATTTGCAGAAAAATGCAGACCCTAATCCTATGTAAGAATAGAAGGATTGCTTTCTAATTTAACCTGTCCATCCAAACTCTTTGCATCAACTAGATTTTGCTCCACCGGCAACGGTCCTGCTTCCACTGGCTCTATTTTCTTTAAAAAAATTAAATCCAAATCGTTCGGAACGTGGAGAGTTTTGGTACTATTGCAAATGAGACCTAATATACAAAACAACATTCAACAAATTAACCTTAAAAGAAAAGAATCAAGTAAAGATATGATCAGCGGAACTGAAGACCGGAAACAGTTTCAATCCATTCAAATAATTAAAATAGATTTCCAAGAACCATCAGCAAGTTGAATGAGCATCAGTCCGTACGTAATTGCAGGTGAATGTTTAGTGAGACAGAGATTGTCTCTGTGAAAGTAAACTGTTCTGCTGACTAAACAACCAAGACAATTCCTCCAAATCAGCTCAGCATTTATGCAGGGAACTCCCTACATAGGCCAAGGCCCTCGTACCACACCTAATGCACCGAATGATAAGATAGCGGCCACTTTTCTGGCTGTTGAAACAGCCACAGGAAAAGACTTGCCATCAGCTTCAATCAAAGGCCACATCTGCCTGTCCTTGCTTCAGGAATTCTTTGGCCTCCTTAGCGCCGTACACATCTTGGGATTCCCCTTGCAACACCGAAATAGGAAAGCCGTGTCCCTAAATTAGGTAGAGAACAAAAGAGACGACATGACCAAGTACTCCAATATTGCTGAATAAGATAGCCATGCCATCTTGTAAGGAAAAAGCTGTGTCCCATCCCAGTTACAAACTAGTTCTCAATCCCCCCCCATGGCACCTGGCCACCCATGAATGGCCAGCCCACTGTGAACTGTACCAATCACCTCATGCCACATCAGACTGGGAACTGGCTTGGTAAGCACATCTGACCATGCTGCACTGCTCGTCTTCAACTGAACAGTCCAAGCATTGCAGAATCCAATGCGGCTAACAACCCGCCCATAAGAGGGTTCGGCCAAAAGCTGACCTTGTTGTCTGATCAGCTTGTTGTTTATGAAAAGGAGGAAGCAGAGCAGATAGGTTTGGTTTCTGCTTGGTGAGGGTACGATCACATTTATATGGCAGTGGAACTTCGCCCAGCATACTCACAGATATCATTCTCAGATTCTAATGCAAAAGGAAAATGTTTGAGGTTCATAAGGGATAGTTTTTCCATAGATGCAGGATAATCTTAGAATAACTTACATTGAATACCTTGTAATTTGATTAAATGAAAGCGAAAGCTGTCTATTCTCTTGCTTATCTTATGATGATGGGGTACTTGTATCATAATATCTATTGAAATATTTGGAAAAGAAGAAAAAAATAAAAGAAAAAGAAAAAGAGACAGAAAAGTGATTTTATTGCTCAGTTTCTTCACATTCGGTATATCTCAGGAGTTATATATACTCGTGTACAAGCTTCATATATGAAAAATAATATAAGCTGATATAAGATCTCATTAATAATAAAAAATATTATAGGTGATAAGATACTTGTATCATAATGTAAATGAAAGAATCTTTCCAGCCTTCGCATTCCCTATGCTGTGCAAATGCTGAAAATTTTTCAGAAACAACAAAAATTTGTGGGCCTATGATTTGGGTAGTCTGGACAACCCAGGGCTCGCAATGAAGGTACGTAAAGATGCATTTCTAAGATGCTACCATACAGCTTCCAGGAGATTCATAATGACAGTCTTACAAGAAAGTTTAGTTCCAGAGCAGGCGAGAGCAATGGCTTGTGGATAGAAAAGATATCTAGCTACAGGGTGCAGAGAGCAAAGTCTATTGAGGCCAGATGCAGCTACAAGGTTACCTAGGTAGAGAGGCATTCAACTAGATAGGAGGAAAGTATATTGGTAGATATACCTACGAAGTTACAAGTTTACCAGATCAGCAATGAGCTAGTTGGAAATAAGAGAATGCTTGAGCTGAGAAAAAATGTTACCACTGTTTATCCACCACGAAGAAATTGAGGGAAAGAATTAGCGGTCACTCATTTTACGATAAGATGAATGCATTACGAAATTGAGCCTTGAAGAAGGGGAAAACATTTTTCCAGCAGAGGACTGAAATGGTCATGTGGGAAAAATATTTGAGAATAGGAGTAGATAAGTGACGTATTGGTTTAGAGATAGTTATACGATGCTAGATTACATGCTTTGTAGGGGATTATAATCAATCAAATGTGAATAGATAATTCAAGGAAAAAAGTTGCGCATAACGGTGCTTAGTAAAATTAGATTACAGCATAAGAAAGCCTGTTTCTGCAAAATAAGCTAGTAGCTATGGGTGTCTCCGCTAGCTTGAATAAGAAAAGGAAAAGTAAGATTTCAGTGACTAAGATGGTGGAACTGAGATACATAATGTGACTTTTATATGATTGATAGAAGAAAAAATGGTGAATATAAAAGATATGAGCTGATCAAATGCTGAAATACTCCTGAGAATCAAACTTTTTTTATTAAAGCAAAATGATTGTCTGGTCACCGCTCATTTCATTAAGAATATGAAATGGGCGAAGGGCAAAGCAGCCGACAGAGGGCTCAGCTCAGAAAGCAAAAAAAAAAATAGAGATCTGTCAAAGTATACAAGGATCACCCACAAAAAACAAAACATTCTCAAGCAGTAACAAGGCATATGGAGGAAAGCCGCAGATTATAATAACAATACAACCACACAGATGAAGCTGCATTCTAAACAGAAGTCCTGGATGGGCCTGGAATGTTTCCCCTACAGGATTTGAACATGAAACCTCTTCTCAAAGGCCTGGTAGCACACCTCTTTCTTTTAACTGTGGAGGGGAAAGCACCTGGCCAAGCACAAAGATGGGAATCAATAACCAGTAGAAATTGAGAATTGGTCCTTTTCTTCTTAAGGAATACAGATGCATCATGCTCAATCCAAATGTTCCAAATAAGTGGCAGCAACAGCAAAATACTTAGAAAGAGAACACTGGCTCTTAAATGAAATGCATATAAAGAACTTCATGGAGGAATGTCAGTTTCAAATAAACTTCATCCTAGTAATCCAATTTAAACCAAGGATTTAAGTACTGGTCAGCACAGATAATGGCACATAACATTATGCACCGTGCCGGTGCCTTACAAGCACATGACACTGGCATGATAAGTTGCATGCAACTACTTTGTATGTTGCCGTAACAGTTTGTTCCTGATGCTCGCATGGAACAGACATACTATGCCAATACCAGGTTAGCTCACTGCCGACAAGTGATACTTCGAACTTTGATGTGAACCCAAGACAGTAATACCAATTTTAGAGATTTAGAGGATTTAGGTTTTCTTTCAAGATTTGGGATAATTGGAGATACTAAATTGTCACATAGCAAATCTAGAAACGAAACTTTATCTGAAAGAAGTTCTTATCTATGTCCAAAAATAACTGATTAGAGTTTCAGTGTAAATAGCTGTCTTGTTTTAAGTTGAAATTAGTGGAAGTTGGTTTACATTTTGAAAGAGTTGTCAGAGACTCGTATCTGATATCTGATACCTCATCTGAAACATAGAAAGTTAAAGGACTATATATATGCGCACACAGAAGAAATGAAGGAGAAAATATAGTCGCAAAAAGTCAGCTGTTTGGGAAAGAAGAACATGAAAACCCATCATAGATAATGAGATTTTATTTAAGCCTTCCTACCTATCACTTAAAATTAGTCTATAAGTAGACATACCCCTGAAGTTCGCTGAGCTTTCTGCATGATTCAGTAAAATATGTACCCTCATAAATGGCTTGACAAGATGCAACTACCTCTTCAATTTAGAAATAAAGACCACCAAAGTTTAACTTTTATCACCTTTCCAGATAAATTATAGTACCGCTAGCCCTCCAATGAAATTAAATTCAAACCGAAAAGAGACGCATGGTTCACATTACTACTACATCATTTTAAAAGATGATATTGTGCTTCTTGATTTGTGTCTTCCTCTTGACGAGTAGTTAACAAAGCAATTGTTATATGAATGCATGTTTCTATTGTCTGATTAAATAGTAAGAGTGTCTTGCCGCATGATCCTCCATAAGTTTTACAAGCCATAGATTCAGCATCCTTCATATCAGCCTCATTCTTCTAGAGAATACCTTCCTGGTATACATTTCATTTGTGTAAGGCAGTGATCGGATGCTATGCATCTCCATTATCTTGTCTATCTAATCTTCAATTTGTTCCCTTTTTGAACAGAAAACTGAAGTTAATGCACAAATTAGTGGATGGAGCATACAGATTCATTTCCATCAAAATTATACTTTAAGGTCATTAAGCAGTCACATGTATTGCCAGCTCCATCGTATCCTTGCCCGTACATTCTCAATATGTCTACTCTATGCTCTCATAACAATGATGTAATGATCATCTTGAGGATCATAACAACACCATAGCTGTATAAATAACATGCATGATGTCATATATTGCAACATCCATCTGTTTTTTATGTATATATGATGACAGTCTTTGACTAAAATGCCAACTAATGTATCTTCAAGTTCCTTAATGGCACCAGGTGGCTTTAGTTGCAATAACATTATTTATGTCTTATTTGTATTTTGGATCCAAGCAATCATATTTCCGGAAGCATTCTTTCATAGTATATGACTGAGATCTTGTTTTTATTAAAATTGAAATTGAAAGATATACAGATAATTGCGTTGATTAGTTGACTCCTCAGACTGAAAAGCAAGACCCTATACTTGTAGAAACAACTGCAATTAAACAAAGAGACAAGTTTTGATTGCCTGTTTGCTATAGTTTCAATGTGTCATTTTTGCTGCAGTCAGCTTCAAAAATCTGCCTCTTAATCATTCATGCCATGATAAGCTCTGATATGAATATCTATGTTTTCGTGCTTTTTCTTAGATCTTAAATTATTCAACTACAAGCAACTCTCTTCCATTTTGATCTTAGCTCTCAGGTTTGTATAATTAACAATAAAAATAAAACATACCACATTTTTTTACAGATATTTTGTAAATAAGCATTCAGATCACATTTTATTGGTTCATGTGGTAATCTGATGCCCAAGTTCTTAGCCCAAAATCTATGGATAGATTGGAATGTGCATGTATATATAAACATGCCCCATCAATGAAGGTCATACCTTCACATAACGAAACTCCCGTGTGGAGACTTAAGCATGCATACCGTCATAGTAACATCAAACACTATCGAAACAATTCCGCCATTCAACTTCATCTCTAAAATTCCAAGCAGTGTACTTCATATCAAGAGATCAAAATTAATTGAAACTCCTTCATCATTTCTGCCATATATGCTGCCAGGATAATCTTCTGAATATTTAATTTTTTGCCTGGAAAATGAAGTCCAGGTTATGGTGTCGAAAGATAACATAAGCAGTCACTAGAGGAATCTCATCGCTACAATTCATAAATCCAGACAAACTACTAGTTGGAAATTAATTATCGCCCAGTTTCTTGGTCATTACGAGTACTATGCTGCACCAAAGAGAAAGATGAGTCCTCTTTCAGGCATTTCAACAAACACGCAACATTAAAAACTACCTGAATATTTCTACCATTATAGCCTGGTGGGTTATTAAAACATTTGAAACCATTCTACAGAAAGAGAATAGAATCATGGTAAAGACGATGCATCTACCATTCTGTCTACTAAATTACTCATCTTAAAAGAACAAGCTAGATGCAAGCGAGAAAGAGAGACCTCACCGAGCGAGAGATATCTGATATGGAATGGCTCCGGAGTTTCCGGCACCGGAGTAGCACGAGGAACGCGGTCGCTGGAGATCACGCGTGAGGAAAGAATACCTGATCGATGGCTGCGATTCCATCAAGATCTTTGTGAAGAGGCATCTTTCATTTATGTCTTGATGACGTGATAAAGCATAATCTTTTAGTTTGGTTATTGTATGTTCCTCATTTCTTTCTCTAATATAAACGGATCTTGGGCTTTCATTATGTACAGGTATATCCTAGAGGTTCGGATTGTATCTTTCACACAAAAGAATGATTGATCTTTTTTTGCAACATCACTCATCTGATCGTAGTCCCCATAGATCTCTAAGCATTCCGAACTTTGTATTCAACCATCTGCGCAAATCTCGAAGCCATTATTGCATGATCCACCAGTTGATTAATTTGAGCGAAGGAAGATGATTCCTTCCTTTGCACCGGTACAAGCCCGTTTCCGTCCAAGATTTTTTTTCGTTTTTTGTTTTTTTTTTTGCCTATTCTAAAAGGCTATATGATGATTGCAAGAGAATAAAAAGGTAACAAGTTGAAGATAAATTTTGAACATGCGTACGAACACGTTGGATTGGCAAGTCCTATTGGACATGCTTGGAGCCAGGAGATTTACTAGCAGACAGACTTTATGGATTAGGGAAATTACTTGTGAAACAAATGCAGCTATTTTGATGGACGGTAGACTAGGATAGATATGTTGATGGAGTTCAAACAGAGCCTCCATATCTCACCCTTTCATCCTTGCCCCAGACATTCTACATAGGTTTGTCAACAAAAAAGAAAGGATGAATTTTTATAGGCCTTAGGAGACAAAACCATGGCAGAAGGGTTCATTAATTAACACTCTGCTAAGGACATGCTATTGTTTGTGTGGCTGAAAAATTACAAGGGATGGTTGAAGTTGTTGCTATACTTTTACGAAGCAATCACTGATTTAATAGTCAGTTATATGAAAAGCGCACTTTGTTTACACAAATTCTGCGTTCTGAACTATAAACTTTAGACGCTCCCTTTGATATGTTTAAGACATCACCTACCTAAGTATCGACCAGAAAATGCAGACTATCTATGATTAGAAACATGGGCAAGCTTCAAACTGGGCGGAATGGTTAGCTTTTATCCTATATCAGTAGGCTTATTCTTATACAGTCTTTATTATTTGTGAAGGTTATTCCTTTTTTCATATTTTGGATGCCAGATTTAGCTATAAAGCAGATAAATGCTATTAGATGGGATCTCTATTGACAGTAAACATCTTTGGGGTTGCTCCCAAATCACACTTGGGTTTCGTAGGTTGGTGAAGCTAATGGGTTGTTCTTATGTTGAGTCCGACAGCTTAATAATAGCAGCGCCAGCGGCAGCAGCAGTAGCAGTTAATGCAAAGTTGATAATTTTACCAAGATCTAAACACCTTCTCAAATTTAATAAATGCTCGACTTGGCTTTAACTGATCATAATTGTTCTCTCATTTAACAAAATTGTGCCATAGTATGAGTTTAAGAAAATTCTATGGTGTTCTTATTTTTTTTAAAAAATGAAAAGAAAAATCATGGTGCACTTCTTTCTATATTTTAACACCCTCAATTTTAAGCTCATGTATCGAGCATTTGCTGCATGGTGGTTATCCATTTTGACATGGATCCAGCAAAAGAGAGGCAGAAACCTACTTGCAAACATGTTTAGAGGCGCACAAGATCAGAGAAACAGGCGAGAAGAAGAAAAGCTTAAACCGCGGGGCTGGGATGATGGAAAACACGATGAACACTCACCCAAGCTACCTACAATTTTTATACTATCTCGTAGACAAGTTTTCCAAAGCAATATACTGTCAGCATCAAATGCTAAATAAAATTATATAGAACAAACATCAAAAATTTCATCTATGAGACAACTTAATCATCAAAGGAACAAATCCTCTGAATCAAATAATGAAGCATCATCATCAACCCATCCATGTTGTTTGTCGCTGGAAGCCGGAGACAGTCTTCTTGACGATCCCTTTCTTCGCAATTCGCCCTCCTCTTGCTTCCTCGTCCATGGCCGACGAGGCAACCACCCCGTACTCCTTCAATTCCTTGAGGCATGAGTAACTCTTCCTCATCTCAATCACCCCACCACCACCTCTCTTCTCATCGGCCCTTCTTGCCGACGTGCTCCCCAATCTCCTCAGTTCAGCCTTCGGAACCATCGGCCGAGGGGGAGTCATCAACGCATCCAGCCGCGGGCCGGTCGGTGGCAGGGGAGAAGCCGGCTTCCTATTCTCCTTCCTAAAACCCGCCGAGAAATTGGGAACAGAGCGAGAAACCGTTGAGGCTACAGTTCTCCTAGTAGGAGTAGCGATCGTAGAATTAACCTCTGCTTTCTTCCTCCTTAGTTTCCACTCTCTGAGCTCGGCATAGACTGAGTACATGGGCCCTCGCCGCATGGGGGGCAGAGAGAAATCTTTGGGCTGGAGGAGGTTTGGAGTTCCGACTTCCGGCATGACTGCTTCGGGGTGATGGTTTGAGCTCGGACGCCGTCCTTTGATCTGTGCCATGGAGTTCTTCGTCCTGATCCCCAACTTCTTGGGTATAATATGGTGGCCGGCCCTCCAACGGTCGAATTTAACAAAAGGTCGTGCTGCTTTGAACCGAAAGGCTCCAAAGAACAAGGTGTGTTGGATCCGGCCGACTTTCCACGCGCAACATTTCCTTCTTTGTTTTTGCTGCCGGATTCCTTGCTTCCAACGGCTAGATTTTATATTGTTGGATTTTCTCTCTGATGCCTAGGCACGACACGTGCGTTTACGGGCAAAGCAACTTGGACTGCCTACGATAGAGAAGATTAAAATTTGGGAGGCCAATGGGGTGGCCGATTAGGTGGCGTCATTTGTCACCAACTATTTAAGAGATCTCATGTGGGTGGGCAAGACGGAGCTGCCTCGTGCGCTGCGGAATGTACTGCTTTCTGATTTTTTTGGTTGTATTTATACACATTTTGTATGATACCTTCATTTTAGCCAAAAAAAAAAAAGAAAGAGGAAGGAATAATTCTATCCTACCATTTTGATCAAATAATGTTTTTCTCATGGAATGGAAGAATCTTATCTCCTCTAACGAGTATTTTGTCCATATATCTATTTTCTGAATCCATCAAAATGTGAGAGGGCAAATTCCAATCATCGTGAAAATCAACGCTTTCATTCATTCTCTCCACTTATCCCTCCAACCAAACATTAGAAGAAAAAAATTAAGAGTATCCTTCCCCTGCTACAGTCTAAAAGAATTTTTTTTCAAAACTTATCCCCTCTACCAATTGCAACCATAGATTGAAACTTACTGCAGTCCTATAGGCCACAACGATGGATGGCAAGCATGGATAACGGAAAAGGAGTTGGGTTCAACATCTATTGCATCATGAAAATGCACATCAAGATTCATGAAAATGCAGGTGTTGAAATCCATGCTCGTGTGCAAATCGGATAACATTTTTCACGTATGTGAATGCATGTTCACGAGCCTGGTTTGCACAGGAATAATCAAATGGTCCGATAGGTAAAACACCCAAACCACTTCCAGGGATGAGACATTTGATCCCATGCCTTCTCCTTTCTGCACTAATAACGTGAAATATATAGGAGGTATCTGATTCCAATTTGCAACCCACAACAGCCGTTATTACAGAATACCGTAGTAAGATGTTGCCACCTAAATCCTTTCTGAATCGGTGCTAGGGAGGATTCGAAGATTAGTTGAAAAATCAAATAAATATTATAACTAAAAAACTGACTTACTAGATTTAGATAAGTTAACAGGTAGGTTTAAATAACCTCACTGATAGATCTCTATCAAAATTGTTGTTTGCATAGCAGGGCTGTACATGATTGTATAGCCATCACATTATCTATCTTCAAAAAAAAAAAAAAAAAAACCATGTTACATGCCAAACATATCTTCTTTTTTTTCGCGCTAAACACAGCAAATGGAGATTAGCATAATCGTCTATTTTCGAGATGGGCAGCATGACGCATTGGTGCAAAACATGCATCGCGAAGTTTCTGCTTTCTCAATTATAATAATTATTATTTATCTCAAAAATATTATTTACAGAAAGAATTGTTATAATGACCATAGCATTATATATTATTTTTTTAAAAACAATGTACAATCTCTTTTAGAATAAAAATTGATTCTAGAACATTTAATTCAATTATTACAGCAAACATCCATAAATTATTTTACTAAAAAAAGAAGGTAATCTATAGATTAAAATCAGAAATGCAAGAAGAGATAATATGATCTGCTTCTCCATGGACATCAACTCGGTCTTGGAAGATCTCGATTACACTATTATCCTATTTTCATATCATATCTGAGATTCAATTATGGTTTTTGACCATTATCATTATTCGCGTAGAATTTTGTTTGAATAACATACTAGACTTTAGCATGAATAAGAAATGACAAGAGTAAAATGAGACCGTCAGTAAAATCATTTGTTCTAATATTACAATTTGTATCTGCACTAATACCTTTGCATTGATAGAGTTACATAATAGTTTATTTCTTATATAGCAAGATATCAAAAGATAGTCATTGATTTCATTATATTGATCATCTAGATACCTGCTGCATATATATATATTACATAATGAGGCACATTAAGAATTAATATAAAAGTTGTTATATTATTATAATGGTTGTTATACTGGCATGTAGATCATGGTCTAATGGAACCTAATATATTTGTTAAAAATCGTGTCAAATGTCTAGTATGAAATTGGAAAAATGATTCTTGGTTAAATTACCTAAAAGAGAAAAATAGAAGGCGAAATGGTCATGCAACTATAAATTTTAATTGCAGGGCATGAACTTCATAGACTTTGCTGAATCAACATATACCTTCTTCTTAATTCTGTTTCGCAATATGGTTCATAATTGACAAAAATTGCAATATCCATAGAAGAATTTTGAAAGGGTATATTCTGCAGAATGTTGCTATGGTGTTAAATAAAAATCAGCGAATAGAAAAAACATAATTATATGGTAACCAAGAAATATTGTAAAATGAAAAAAAATTCTTGACTGTCTTCCAACTTTTCCGACCGATTCAGTGCTAACTTCATAGGTGCAACCCTATTAGGTGAGATTTTTATGCTATTTTAAAATATTTAAAATAATTATAAAAAGAGCGTAGAGCGTAAATTTTTTTTTCTTTCGCTGAGACAGATGTTTTATGCACCTCTAGTACGGATGTATTCAAAAAAGATCAAAATATAATACATCTCGGAGCGCACTAGACAACTCATTCTTTCCAACCTAAAAAATATTTTTGAAGTGATTGGCCATATATGAGGCTATCCAATCTACAACATTATTTCGTATTGCATCTTTCGTGCTAAAGAAGAATTCATCTTCCGTCGCATGAATATGTCCGCCATTTATCCGCCTGCATAGCTTTCAAAGCGGCCATCCAATTTTTTTTCCGGCCCGAAAGATACACCCCGGATCCTTCATTTGACTGCCTGTACAGTTGTACAGTGCCAAGTGGCAGCTCCGCAAATTTCTGAGGCCAGGTTGCCTGTTCAGAGGCTCCTCCGTCCTCGCTCCCCACCCCAACCCCACTAGCTGAAGTAACGGCTACCCGCTTTAAAATTCAAAACTCCCGGTTAAAACAAACCCACCGACCTCGGCTTCGCTTTCCAGCTCTACCCCACTGGCAAAACACCCGTGTGCTCCCCCCACCCTCTCCCTTAAAACCCCATCCAAACCCTCCCAATGCCCCATTCAAAGAGGCCCCTGTGTCTATATAGCTTTGAGGCCTTCCTCTTCCCTCAGAGAAGAGGAAAGGAGATAGAGGCAAGAGCAAGCAATGGCCAGAAAAGGGAATCCCATCCTTGGGAGGGCATGGGACCTCGTAGCCCTCTCCATCTCTCCCATGGCCAAGATGAAGAAACCCATCAGCCGAAAGCTCCTCGTCTTCAAAAGGTCTACAAGATTCAAGCTCCTCAAGCACTACAACTACGCCTTCATTGGAGAATACGAGTTCTCCCCTTCCAGCACTCCTCTCCTTCGCCACCCTCGCAGTCCCTTGAAGAAGAAGAGCTGCTTCTTCTTATCTCTTCTCTGTGGTGGGAATGGCACCGAGTCCATTGCTGGAGGCGGCATTGGAGATGAATGGGAGATACCGGCAGCATTTGTTGATGGAGCTGAACAGGAGCCGTCTGAGCTTTTAGAGTCAGGGGAAGAGGATGATTCATCATCTGTCGATCAGAAAGCAGAGAAGTTCATAGAGAGGTTCTACCAGGAGATGAGAATTCAGGAGGCAGGAGTCTATAACGCAGTATATGGAGATGCTTGATAGGAGTTCTTAAGAGTTTTGGCCGTTTTGGATTGTTTCCCCTTTTTCTTTTCGTTACATTTTGGTTCTTCTCCTTTTCTCTGCAGGTGGTTTTTAGTATGGTTGGCTGCAGAGAAGTTCCAAACTTCTGTTGTTTGAGTTGTTTTAAATTGTTTTGTCTTGTTTTTGTCTCTTCGTTGCGAGTGATGATTAGATTGTGAAATATTGTAAGTAGATTGTGAGTAGACAGTGTTATGCATGTCTTATTTTTCACCAAGACCTCCAATATGTTATTTGTCCATGAACTCATGAGAACAATCCTACATTCTCTGGGCAGTTTCTATTTTCCTTTATCTTGAGCTCATGGGCGGGAAAAACAGAGCTTCCGATATTCTTCTTTTTTTCCCCGCCTTCCACATTCAGTTTTAATTCAACAGCTCAAGAGCTCCCTCCATTTTGTAGATTATTTGAAGGGTTAGAGGGTTTCTGGCCATGTAGATTATTTCAGTGGTTTGAGAATCCATGCGAATGTGTGTTTAGTCCTACATCGGTTATTTGTTGGATACATCTTGGCTACTTATAGAGGATCATGGAACTCAAATAATACCTTTCAGGTAGTCATTTTGGATGAGGTCCTAGGTTGTTACAAAAGATATCAGAGCGGACCCGACCCATAACCTATGTGGACTAGGAGACATTGCAACATGAATTTGTTGGAGCTGACTATGGGCCGATCATGGTGTTTGTGGTTAGATTTGAACCCTTAGTCTGACAAGAACGTCAAGGCTTGAACAGAAGGAGTATGTGAGGACTCGTGTAGACGTGCGTTAGTCCCACATCGATTATTTGCTGGATAAATCTTGGATGTTTATAAAGATTATTTGCTGGATAAATCTTGGATGCTTATAAAGAATCAAGGAACCCAAATAATATCTTCCTACTAACCATTTTGAATGAAGTTTTGGGTTGTTACAATTACGTTCTAGGACATAAAAGGCTAGTTCATAGACATAAGTCCAAATCGAGCAACTTCGAGCCAATCACATCATTACTGCCTTTAAACTACGCCATCACATCCAAGCCCCATCATAACCATGTCAAATGCACTCCACCGCACGCGCCAAAGGCTTGCATAGTTGCATATCAAAGGTATGTTGTTATTTATAGTCCATGTAGCATCCAACCAGCTTTCTTTTACGCACAGCTGCCCGCTCTTCAAATATTGCTCGCAGTAAGAGTTCTAGGTCTTTGGTTGCAAACCAGAGCAATGATACAAGTTTTACTCATGTATTCACTTTTCATTAGGAGGCCTAATGGTAATACCAGCTCGCTTAAACTGAACAAAAATATTATGTTAAGATAGCATTCTGAAAGTTAACTCATGTCCACCATTTCCCAGGATATCATTAGTCTTTTGCGACAGCACAATTTCACAGTTAATCTCGCCTTTGCCTTTCTCCACGCTGACTAAAAGCTTTTGTGGTCAAGACTCGGGAATGGCAATGGCAAAGGACATCTTTGAAGCAACCGATGGAGATCGGTTAACATCATCTTCAAACGATTTGTTCGGTTATGCACCAAACCGATGCACCGTCCCCTGCCTCAACTCCACAATCACAATCATTTGTGAAAAAAGATGGTTTGCTGTTGATCCTTTCCCCGACATTGGAAAGACCTGACAAACAATCCTTAGATTGGGACTTCATAATATTTCGGCCTCATGCTCCTAGCCTTGGTTACTAGCACTTAAAGCATTATTGTTTTCTCCTTTAAAAGGACTACCAAACAAAGTGATAACAAATTGATCCTTAGAATTACTACAGAGCTCTACTAAACTGTACTTTCTGGAATAAGATAATTTGAAGACTCATTCATCCCCACAGGAACAGTAGAAGAGAGAGAGAGAAGATAATATAAGAACATCATTCTCTGGCAGGATGGATGCAGAACATGAGATGATCCCTCTTAAAACACCAATTTGGAAAACCAACAGCTCAACAAACAACCCTTCCACAGAACCGCTCGCAAGCACGATAATCTTTCTTGCAAAATCTCCAAAATATCACTTCTTTGTTGTTGCATAATTACAACAACGAGGTCAGATCTGCACTCTGACACAAAACTGGGAAATCAATCGACCTTCTTGTGAATCATCTTCTTATCTTAAGAAGTTATAACAACAGCCACCAGTAGTCTGTCAGCATCGGCAAAGATCTATCGCCATTTCATCAACTAAGGCTTGGAGTATGTCCCTCTCAACCTCCATCCCTGTCTCAAATGCTTCAATCTCACAATCCATCCACTTTCCTGTTGAATGGCTCATTTCTTTCTCAATCAAATCATCTAAGAACTTCCCAGCTAAACCCATCCACCATTTTATCTCCTCTTGAACTTCTCTTCTTAACCAATCTCTGCTCAAAAACTAATGCAATTCTGACCACGTCTTATAACCAGATTTACAAAACCGACTACACTTCAAATTCAAGCACTCAATTATGCAGCCGAATATAAACTCACTGAGCTGATTTCTCTCCTCTGCCTCCATGGAGACTGAACAGTTTTTTGGCCCCATAACAAAGGCCTGCATTATAGTTTCCAACAAGTCAAGAAAAAAAGATTTTACAAAAGACTCTACCAGCCCATCTGAATTATACCGGGAAAAATTCTCAAACAGGAGTTCAGCATTCAAAATAGTTTCGCTGGCATTGCTGAGTTTACTTTCTGGGAGTTTAGCTTCACTGATCTTGGAAAAACTTCTATAGGTGGAAGGGGAATCTTTTCAATATCAGACCTTGTGATATCAATTGAAGTTGCTGAATCTAAAGATCAACGTCCAGATCTAATGACATAGTTGTGTTGCAACTCTCTGTCAACTCAAAATGCAGTTTGACTCCTGAAATCAGAAGCACCCAAAATGACAATAATTCATATCAGCAGATTAGGCAGGAGCAAGGGTATGCATGCACTTCAGCACTACCAATTTGTCCTAAATAGGTCTACAATGTAATTGCTGAAGTTGATGTCATCAATCTATAGAATACGTAAAACAATCTAGACAAGAAGCCACAAAAGGCTTTTCAGTTAATAACAAGAAGTAAGCCATGGAAAATTACTCCAAATGCATTCTTCTTTCATTTTTAAATATCTATCAAATATAATGGAAGCACCCTTACAAATCCTATAAATCCTATAAGACATGCAAGCCATGGAAACACCCCTATAAATTCTTTTACCATTAAAATATTTACTGCATAACTCGCCATTCTCATAGACATTTAAATGCATGTCCTACCTGCTTTGAATTTTGAAAGACATGATTACATGACAAGTTATATGTTGGTATGAAAACATGAGCTCACAACTTAATATGCATTTCAGACTTGTCAGCAATAAAGGAAAAGCTTTCAATTAATTGAAGCAGCCAAGATAAACTATAGTTCTTGGTTCTCGATAAGAAAGATGAATCAATCTAAACAGATCGTTAATTGTATGAAAACAATATCCTGTGTCTGAAGAGAGCATATCAGTTGAGAAATCAATTTCAAATGCCTAAATAAGAAAAATAGTTTGCTTTCACACACCGGATAAAATTAATATAGAACTAACAATAGCAGCAGAGGGAAGGAAGGGGAGCCAATGTTGTAGTACACCACTTTAGCAAAGATAAGGAGGATTTTTCATACCTGTGTGCCATTTTGACTCCCAAAAGAGCAAATGATTTGAAAAAGAAGCTTCAAGAATAGATATTAGACTAGGCTTATCATTGTCACTGGCCATACATGCAGCAGAAATGCCTGTTTTTGCATCTTGCTGAAGAGAACCAATATATATGCCAAAAGAACCTTACAATTATTGACTTTGTTTAAAGAATATTAATCAATGTTCTGATCTCAGTGAAGAATGCAAAGTAGCTCAAAAGAAAGATTCAGGGAGAGCCGCTGATGAACTATCGATCCACATTTTAAAGAATCATACAGTTACAAAATCAATGACAAGATATAAGTTAACCAATTTTCCACTTCTACCATGCAAAAAAAGTTTCTCAAATTCCATATGCAATCTCTTACAGAATGTACAATTGTCATAATCTTTGTTTTTTCTTCATATCCTGCTTAACAAACGTAACATTATTTAGAAATTCAAGAAAATGGGGGCTAAAGTAGGACATCCTCATAAAAGCAAAGCAACCTTTCCAGCATCGACCATATTATTTAAAGCAAAGATATGGAGTAATTTAATTTTTCCTCTATATGCTTAATCTGCTCGCCGATTAAATGAATTATTGACAAAAAGGACAATGCTATTAGAGTATGATAATGATACAAATCAACAATGTTACCTTGTTGCCAAGCAGCAACAAGAGTTTATGAATTTTCTTGGAATGGCTTATGGAGTCACAGAAAACTAAAATTATGTTCATATATTCTTTTCTTTCCTACATATTCTTTTTACCAAGTTTTACGTCATTCAGAAAACAAAGGAATGGGAGAAAAATAGCAGATCATAAAAGGAAACAAAAGAGGAATGCAAGAAAAATATTAAAAAGCACACGTGTGCCTAAAAACTTCACCTGATCCTCACTTCAAACAGCTGCCTGATTATATAAGAAAAAATTATGGAATTATTTTTGCCAATTACTCCTCCACTAGGAGGGCCAATAAATGTCAAGTTCAAAGATGGAAGACTATGTTCACACCTAATCCAGAGTTCCTAGTTTACACGAACTGGGATGTGGATCACCATTCTTTTGGCCATAGACAGTGCGCATGCATGCGTGTGTTCATGTGCGTGCATGAAGAGAGAGGGGAATGCAACCAGACTATTAAAAAGCACACGTGACTAAAAACTTCATTGGGCCTTCACTTCAAACAGCTGCCAAGTTAAATATAAGAAAAAAATATGGAATTATTTTTGCCAATTATTCCTCCACTGGCAGGACTAATAAATGTCAAGTTTGATGATGGAAGGCTATGTTCAAACTTAATCCAGAGGTCCTAGCTTACACCAAAAGGATTGTCGATCACCATTCTCATTTGGCCAGAGACGGTGCACATGCGTGTGCCCACGTGCATGCGTATGTGTGTGAGTGCATGCGTGCACGTGTGTGTGCACGCGCACGGGCATGCGTGCATGCATGTGTGTGTGTGTGTGTGTGTGTGTGAGAGAGAGAGAGAGAGAGAGAGAGAGAGAGAGAGAGATGGTGCCAACAGATTAACCGACCTAATTCAAGGTGGTGTAAGGAACAAGTTGGTTGATTTGGCCCACAGATGAACTCCAACTACAATTTCAGAAATGTGTCAAGGTAAGGTAAACCTTTCAGCCACATCAGCTTATGATGCCTTAATTAACACTACCATTCCAAGAAAAGGTTACTCATTTTCACAGGCAGGTAAGCTGCATTAAAACCCTTTCTGATGTGGCCCCTATGTAACGCTTATTTAAACCCAACATGCCAATGTAACTCAAAATTCTTGAAATTTATAACCACAATAGTTTCTACAGAAAAAAGATACACGGATTGCAGTAGGCTTCTTTCCTTCCCAAGTTGACTTGGCCATGAATTCAGAACCAATTAAATTAACTGCTGTCAAGTTGAGAGCCAGTCATGAAAATTCCTCATAATTTGATGGATCGCACCTTCGTACAAAAGGCCAACTCATATGGATGTGATAAGGTTTTTTGTTAAGAACAAAAATGGAATTCTATTTATTATAGTGCTACAATTCCATATCTCTGCTCAACAAATGTGTTACACGATCAAAACAAGACAACTTAGCACTTAAACTCCAGAGAAATTACTTATAGCATGTATTTCATTGACCTTAAGAACCAAATTATATTCTCAAGTGCCTATCATGCTTGCAGACATGTAGCTTAATATTGCCAGAGCAATATCAAGACAAAATCCAAGTTGGTCATGAGGTGGAGTAGTTAAGATATTCATCCTACCAGGGAAGTTACTGTCATGATCAAAAATGGAACTCTATTTTTTTTTTTTTTGGTAAATGCGGATTTGGTTCGTTTTTTTCATTGACTAGACTTTTCTCCATTTTTTCCCCGCGAACCAAATAAATTCTCAAAGGAAGGGTGCCGAGAGGAGACGGCAAACTGCTCAAAATAAAGAATCAAGGTCATCAATATATAGCCTACCGGGCCGGTTGAACGGCTCTGTTGAAAACTAGTGCGAATGGCACACCGTCGGACTGGGTAGACCAAACTAGACCTCGTTACTCAAGAAGGTGTTTAATTAAAATATTGCACGCGACATGAGATAGGTCATTTTGCCATCACACTCACACACACACACACACACACACACACACACACAAAAAGTAATTTTATCTTATTTTAAGTCTCTAGTCTACCAAATAATTTTTCAAGACCACGAGAGTTCAGGCTACCAACAGGAATGAGAGCCACATGATGCAGAACATAATTTCTACACTAAAGTCTCCACCAAGGTCTCGCCGTCTCGGTGGCTCTTCATATCACGTCACGAGAAATTAATGCTCGGACATGGCCCACCGTAAGTTAGTGGATTTGTCCAACCAAAAGGTCGTGGATTAGTCCAATCAAAAAGCAACACGACGAAACATATATATAAAAAAAAGAAGGGAAACAGAGCTTCAGTCCGTGTCTCCTCCGGCTGAATTGGCCTGCACTCAGCAGTGGACCTGGTCCAGCCAAAAATTTCTCCACATAAACCAGCAGAGACGTCAAACAACCCGGCAAGGGACTGCCACTGCAGTGGTTCTAAGCCACACACTAGAACTGTTTCTTGATCACATTCAGAAAGTAATCCCCTATTACTCACATATCGTTATCGTGAGTACTTTGTGAAAGAGGAAATGGCAAGGGATACAGAGAGTATTTTGCGAGGTCTAGAGCTCAAGCCTGGTATGCCATCTCACTACCTAACAAATTGAATGAATGGTAGCCCTGGCAAGTTTGCTTTTGCATGATGACAAACTTTTGCGCTTACCCGCAAAGACGCAAATTTGGTGGTAAACAGGCTCCATGTCACCTAACCCAGTAATCACTCGTCATTCATGTAGGCAGCTACATTGCTTTGTTCGCTCTCTCTGGGAGCCTCTTGTCCTACCCATCATCACAAAGCCTCTCCAGAGGAATTCCCTATTTAAAAGTGTTTCCATGATCTTTATGATTGATCTTTCCTTCGCATAATTGATAAGTAACCGATGATACTCTGGTACAAGAGGACACCCTTATCTGCTCTTCATGAGTAGCCTCTTTCTTGGATCATCTTACACAGATTGGAGAGTCTCAAGAGTATGAAGAGAACCTTCTCTGCCACCATCTGTATAAGATATATTACACTCCAATTGTTGCCTTGGTGGAGAAAACAAGAGAGGTTTTGGAGGCATTTCAATGCGTTCTACCTCCCCAGAAAGCATTTCCAGTACTGTACTCATCGAAGGACGATTGACAGGATTTGTTTGTATGCACCATAAGCCTACCAAGACCATCTTTTTCGAAATACTAGTATCTTCTTCTATTACCACATCTTCCCCCTCCAAGTCTGGCCACTGGTTCAATTGATCATATATCCAGTCGGGAAAGTACTCTTTGCTAGAGTGATCTGTCTCCGGTCTCTCATTCTTCTTTCCCATTACCATCTCCAATAGTACCATCCCGTAGCTATATACATCAGACTTGTGTGAAACACCTCCAAGGTTTCTCATGAACACTTCAGGAGCTATATAGCCAACAGTCCCCCGAGCACCTGTCAAAGTCACAGTGCTGTCTTTATGTGAGTAGGACTTTGCTAATCCGAAGTCTGAGATCTTGGGATGGAAATTATTGTCAAGCAAAACATTTTGAGGTTTGATATCTAGGTGCAAGATTCTTCTCTCACATCCTTGGTGAAGATACTCAATACCCCGAGCAATCCCTATAGCAACTTTTAGCAGTCGTGGAACTCCGATGGTATGTATTATCTCTTCCTTTGATATTAAATCTCCAAGTGATCCTTTTGGCATGAACTCGTAGATTAGAGCTCGATGCGGGCTATCGCAGCAAAATCCCAAAAGCCGTATGATGTTGACATGGTGAATCCTACCGATGGTAGCAACTTCATTAACAAAATCACGACCATTATTCTTAGACTTCTCGAGAATTTTAGCTGCAACTAGTTGACCATTTGGTAATTGCCCTTTGTATACGTTTCCATAGCCACCTTCACCTAACTTTTCTTTGAAGCCATGTGTAATTTTCTTCACAGCAATGTAGGAGAATTCTGTGGGCAGCATTGACCGATAGCTCTTCATGAACTCTTCAACATCAGCATTGCCACTTCGGCTTATGCTTCTAATAGAGAGGTTATTAAAGATGGACAAGGCACTTGATCTGTACTTGATAAATGCTACTAGTCCTGCTAGTAAAACGAATGTAGTAGGGACCACCACCGCTGCACTCAAAGCAAAGGGATTGCAGTGAAGAATAAGAATCATAGCAAGAAGGAGAATCCATGGAGGACAGACAGAATCTAAACATACAAAAGTAGTCCCCAAGACAATTACCTAGAATGATCTTCCATGCTTTGGACCTGCAGAGACAATATATTTATACATGAGCATTATTGCTTTCATGTAGAACATAAGTAAATATAATTTAAAACTCATCAAGTAATCATTATATATTGACAGATAGGATAATGTTTTGTAAAACTTAAAATATCATTTGAAAAGCCGTTTATAGATTTCAGAGACCTCTAAACAAGCATTATGAAACCAAAAAAACTGCAGATCAAATTATACCACTGTCAGCAGAATTATTACTTCAGTTAGTAATCATTGCAAGGTAACCATCGCATACTCCCTAGGCAACATAAATTGCTTCCTCTCTGCAAACTAAAAAGAATTTAAAATGCATACTTGGATAGGTGGAAGCATACTACAGTCTAAAGTTAAGCTTGGTTTGCACGGCTTAACACTGTTCTGTTTAGTTGCACCATTTCTCTTTGGTCAATTATGTAAGCTCAAATTTCTCCAACCCGTTGGGTACATATTTGGTTGGCAAAAACTGAATTTGACACGCTAATGTAGTATTATAAAATGTAAAAGCAATAATGGTGCTCTAGTTGTTCAGATACGAGGCTATAAAGCTATACTAGGACATAATTACTGATGGATTTCCTATCTTTCATTCAAAAAAAAAATGAAAAAAGGAAGCTAATAAGGAACTTTCTTTCACTAGCAGTGAAGAGGCCATATGTAAGGCTGGCTATTGTATATATCATGTGATATCTCCCAGCAGGAGAAATTAACAGAGGAAATGGAAGAAATAAGAGAAAAAATAAAGAACACTATTTATCTGGCAACTTAGAAGAAAACAAAAAACCAGAATCATCTAAAAGGTGACTTGTCCCACTCTTTGTGAAAATCTTTCATTTATAAGCATCAAACCCTTCCTGGTTCTGCCAGTTTTTCTGTTCCTCCACCTCCTCACCAAAACTGGTTGCCATCGAAAATCAAATAGTGGAGATTTCACCTTCTACTAAATGACTAATGCCAAGCTCTGGTTCACAAATTTTTAGTAAATGCTCCTATAACACTTTGTAGGCTACGCTATGATGAGACATGCAAGCATCTCATTGATTATATTTCTGTTAATCAACGAGCCCATAAAACACACAAGAATACAAACAAATTAACAAAAAGAGAAGCCTTTTACCTGCCAGCGCCCAGGTATCCTCCTTGACTGCATCCATACTTGCAAAAGCACGTTATATTTCCAGTGCTCTTGTTGTACCCACACCGGCCACCCTCCCTCACGCATTCCCAGCAATCTGTGAAGTTGTCCCACTGCAGCGGGAACCCTTCATTTAACACAGCCAAAACCTCATCCCTGTGTGTGAAATTCCTCCCAAGTTCTAGCGGCTCCACTGGGAGTGCAGCATGTACACAGGATGCTGGAAGCGCAGAATCCCCACTGTACATGCTGTTAGATGGACGAAATACATAGAGACTTTCATTCCCAGCACAGCCCCCACTATAATTCACAGCAACCTCTGTGAAATTTAAAGGAAGTTCACCATGATGGCTGCAGAAGGAGAAGTTAAGGTTCATGACCCACGATGGGAGTTGAAGGGGAGAAAATTTGACTTCTGGGAGGAAGTAGTTCTGAAGGCCATCGCAGCTGTTGGACTGGAGGTTCTGAGCGAGTTTGGTGTTAGAGACTGTGATCAAGCAATCCAAGAGGAAGATTTTATTCACCTGGTAAGGGACTCCGGAGAGCGTGAGGGTGGGGGTAGAGGAGATGCATGTGATCTCCAAGCCGGGGAGGCCACAGAAGGTCTCAGAGAAGAAGAAGGGAAAGGCCACAGTAACGTTGCCACAGGGGTAGGGGGCACAGGCATCATAGTAATACGAGTCATTCTGGGATTCGGAAGGGATGAGGAGATGATGGAAGATGATAAGGATGGAGAGGAAATAGCTGAGGAACTCCATGCTATTATTGTTCGATAGGCGGCTCTATGGCTCTCTCCCCTCTCTCATTGGCCTTTGTATTAAATGTAACAAAGATGCCGGTCGAGCCCATCTTCCCCCTTGCCTCAAAAATTAAAATGCAAGGAATACCAGACTGCTTTGACTGGTAAAAGATTAGTGGTTCATTCTTGACCAGTATTAGTGGAGAAAAGTCCAGAATTGGCAGCCCACATGTTTTTCCTATTGTATTTCAAATAAAAATAGCATGATAACTAAATTTCCAAAACTTAGATGAGAAAAGGTGCACTAGATTACAGAGATTGGAAATGTGAAACAGCTGCAGCAAAATGTAATAAAAAGGAAAAGGAAAATAAGAACCTGCAAAATAGGTTTAACAAATACAACGAGAGGCATATCATGAACTTAAGTTTTGTAAAAGTGGTGATTCTCCTTGCTGAGCAAATTTGCATCAACTCTTTACACAACCAATTCCATGATGCATGGGACAGGAAGGTTATCTTAGGTCGCCTAAATAACATCATTGACAACTGGTTCAATAGGTCTTGTCCACCGAGGCATCGAACTTGTACACTGGCTGCCTGACTTTGGATTCTTTCTCCACAAACAGTGCCATTTACATCAAAACAATTGAGAGTTGTATATGAGAACTAGCTCTTTTCTCTTTCTTCTTGATAGTTGCTACAGAGGTTTCACCTAGCCTCCTAGAAGTCGCATACCTTGAAGGAACATTTACAATGCTGAACAAGTGAAACCATGATCAGCCATTCGGTATTTGATAAAATGTTCCTATTTTAGAACAAGAGGACACTGGACTTGTGATGAGATTGATCTTATCATTGTAAATCTTGAAATGGCGGTTGGTCTTTATGACTTCTACACATCTCTTCAGGGAAATAATGTTTAAAAGATTACTCACAGGTTCCCTCATAATGTATAACTATATACAGGTTCTTATTTTACAAGTTTCACATACAAAGACACTACATTTTGTTTGGTTGCTTTCTTTAACTAAACTGTTTTGGAAATACTAAGATGTCATATAGCCTGAAAATTGAGTTTTATGAGAAATACGTTTTACAAGAAATGTCTAATAACTTAAGAGAATATTACCTCAAAAAAAAAAAAAAATTAAGAGAACATTTTGTTTTAAACTTCGTAAGAGAACATCAAAATTCCCTGCTCAAAGTCAGAGCCATTATCATTTTTTATTGCACAAGAGAGGAAAAAAACAAAGCGTTCAAGAATAATAACATTCTCGATGCTTTGTATAATGGGGACAAGAATTAACTAAAAATATGGAAAAATTAGTAAACCAACAATTAAAAGCAAGAGGCATTTTCACTATGATATCAATTTTTTATGTGGTAAATAATACACCCTGATTTCACAACGATACTTAAGTTCCACCTCATACATTATGACTTGAAAACATTATCAAGCTCTGTAAAATGCCTGGGAAAAAAGATAAGTGCTTCCAATTATCCTAACAGCAAAAATGGGGGCCTTTTTGAACATGGAATCCATGCACATATGATCCTAAGCACTAATGCTATGGAAACTCCGAGCCAGCTGAAAGGAAACATTTATGGATGAGCGTAAGCATACCAAACAATAGTTTTTTAAAAAAATCAATAGGAAAAACACGAGAACAAATTAAACCATCAAGCCGAACAGAGATGGGAATTCCCGAACAAATGAAGTGCAGAAGGGATAAGGATTAATTACCACTGTCACCGATGAGACAAAGATGAAAGGGCCGAACCGCCGTTGCCACCGCTCGTTACCACCATCCCCACCGCCGGCTTCACCACTTGGAACCCTTCGGATCCAAGAAGAAGACCCCTCACCATCAACCTCTCGTTCGCCTCCCCATCCGACTTTCTAAAAGATTGGACTGAAAATCCTGTAAAATTTATGGATTGGTTTAAGTATGACCCTATATCAAGCAAATACCACCCAACTTAAATACTGTAGGAAAAAAGAAAAACCTCCATGAAACCCAAAATATAGGATCAAAGGTAGATTTGAACAAGTTTTACACCAACATGTTTGATTTTTATAAAATTTTTAATCCAATTCTGTAGAAATATTTAAATAGATTTTAATATTTTATTAATTTTTAATGCATGTCTCTGATCGTGATTTAACAGTGCAAGCCGCTAATGACCCTACTATATTAAATTTAAATATCCATAAATGCATTATGCTATATTATATTGAAATATCCATAAATGCAATACTTTTTTTTTTTCGATACAAGAAAGGCACGAGGGACGAGGGAAAGGAGTCTCCCCAAGCATCCACAGAGCAAGTCGACAAAGATGAGAGGGAAACTGGGAAAGCCATCGGTCCAATTGGGCTTCTCCTGGTTAATACTGGTTGTATTTGGCATGTCAGCACCTGGTTGGCTTCTCGATGTACATGGGTGTATTTGAAGCTCGTCATCAAAGCTTCAAATACACCCATGTACATATTTGAAGCTCGTCATCAAAGAGCATAGCCTTGATCTCACTTGGCACTGCATAATTCTTTACTCAGACAGCAGGAGGTATTTTGGAGACAGAAGTCAAGGATACAGTGGTTATTGGAGGGAGATCGGAACATCAGATACTTTCATCAGGCGACAGTTATCAGAAGGCACCAGAATAGGGTCAGAGCCATCAGGGGTGAGGATGGGCAGATGACGGAGGATCCTGTTCAGATTAGTCGGATTGTGGAGAGTTTTTTCAGAGCGCGATGGACTGAGCAGTTAGGGGGTGGGAGCACAGAGGACATACCGGCGCCTTTAGCTGGGGTGACGGAGGAGGAGACTGCAGCATTGATCAGGCCGGTACTGGAGAGGGAGGTTAGGGAGGCGGTCTGGTCCCTTGAGGGGGATAAGGCCCCGGGGCCAGATGGTTTTCCTCCGTTATTTTTTCAGAGGTACTGGATGATAGTCGGACATGATGTGACGGCGGCCATACAGCAGTTCTTTGATGTATCTGCGATGCCCACTGAGTGGCAGCGGACCTTTATCACACTGATACCGAAACGGCAGGACGCCTCGGAGCCGGGCCATTTTCGCCCGATTAGCCTGTGCACGACCTTGTACAAGGCGACGGCGAAGATTCTTGCTGTTAGGTTGAGGGAGATTCTACCGAGGTTGATCAGTCCGGAGCAGAGTGCATTCTTGAGAGGGCGGAGTATCTCAGATAATGTGATGATTGCCCAGGAGTTTATGTTTGACCTGCATAGAGCCCCGATGAGGAGGAGCTTGATGGGGATCAAGCTCGATATGGAGAGGGCCTACGACAGGATGTGCTGGGATTTTCTGCAGCAATCCATGCAGGGGTTTGGCTTCCCCGAGATATGGATTAGCTGGGTTATGGGATGTGTGAGGGCTCCCTCATTCGCCATTTTGGTGAATGGCTCGCCATCCCGATTCTTTGAGCCGGCCGGAGGGCTGCGACAGGGTTGCCCCCTCTCACCATTACTTTTTATTATGTGTGCGGATGCGCTGTCTAGAGCGCTCATACAGGCGATGGTTACTCAGGAGATAGAGATTTACAGGCCGGCGGAGGGAGCTCCTCCATTGTCTCACCTTCTTTTTGCTGATGACTGCTTATTACTTGCCCGGGCTACGAGGCGGACGGCGGAGGCTCTCCGAAGGATTCTATGCCACTACTGCGAGGTATCGGGACAGAGAGTTAATTTGGGGAAGTCTACTGTATGCTTTAGCCCGAGGATCAGGCCGGCGGAGAGGACCTCTATCTTGGAGATTTTGGAGGTGGGTGAGCAGGAGGGTTTGCTGAGGTATCTGGGGGTTCCGATTTCAGGCCGGCGGCTGCGGAGCAGGGACTGTCTCTCACTTGAGCTCAGCATTAGACACAGACTGGAGGGATGGCAGATGCACACTCTTTCCATGATGGGGAGGATCACATTGGTTCGGTCAGTTCTTTCTTCAATTCCCATCTACTTATTGTCCAATTCCTTTATTCCGGTGTCTCTTGTGAGGAGCTTGGAGCGGACCTTTCGAAACTTTATCTGGGGTGGGAATGGGGGCAGAGGTGGTGTTCATCTGGTGGCATGGGAGGTGGTCTGTCAGCCGATCAGGTTCGGTGGGTTGGGGGTGTTGTCTTTGAGGGATAGGAGAGAGGCTTTAGCGGCTCGACATGCAGCGAGGTTTGTGTTAGAGCCTGATAGCATGTGGTCCTCGTTGATGAGGGCCAAATATGGAGCTCTGATACCTGGAGTGCGCGGAGGCCGATTACATTCGCCGGTGTGGAGGGAGATGTGTGCTAGGGCCGCGCTGGTGCTTCCGGAGATGAGATGGGCCATTGGTGATGGGCGGTCTATAGATGTCTTGGAGGATAGGTGGGTGACTGAGCAGCCGATCAGCCGTATTCCGACTTTGGTGGATTCGGTGAGGATTGATGGATTTAGGGTTAGTGATTTGATTTACCGAGAGGGGGGCTGCTGGAGGGAGGGACTGATTCGGGAGGTGTTTGGGGAGGAGTTGGCAGTGACGATAATGGACCTTCCGATTCCTCTGCAGGAGATGCCAGATAGATTAGTCTGGTGGTCGACGGGTCGGGCGCAGGTGCGAGCTAGGGATCTCCACACTTTGATGAGCAGGGCGTCAGACAGGCAGATTGAGAGCAGATGGATATGGCGGCTGCGATGTCACCCGCGGGTAGCGCTCTTCTTCTGGAAGGTGGCATGGGGATGCTTACCGACCAGGGGCATGCTAGCCGGACGGGGCATGCTGATTTCTCAGTGCTGTGAGCGGTGTTCAGGTATCGAGGAGACCATTGACCATGTTTTGCTGCAGTGCCCCAGGGCTAGAGAGATATGGAGTAGGTCTCCTGTTATGTTACCCCTTTCAGTGGAGTCGGCCCAGGACCTGATGCATGTGTTGAGAGCTTCTACGCGGAGGCCTTGTTCTGTTGAGGCGGGTATTATGATGGCACACTTGACTTATCATATATGGCTGGACAGGAACGCTGGTCTATTTGAGGGTAGGAGGTGGTCCGCGAGGATGGTGGTGGATCGAGCTATGCTGCATGCAGGGGAGATGGTCGCGACTACTGCGTGGTTCACCTCTGGAATGGCTAGGGACATCTGGGGTATCCTTCCCGCTGCTACAGCGCCTAGGTTCGCTCTTGTTTCTTGGGTACCCCCACCCCTTGGTCATTTCAAGGTGAATTTTGATGGTAGTTGCTCGGTGGATGGTGTCTCTGGAGGTGTGGGTTTTGTGATCAGAGACGAGAGGGGCAGACTGATAGCCGCCGGTGGTCGTCGCATCCCAGGGCTTACTATTGTTGGAGCAGAGCTGAGAGCTGCTTGGGAGGGCTTATCTTATGCGAGGAGGATCCTCGGCGCCGCCCGGGTGCATCTAGAGGGTGATTCTTCGGTGGTGATCGATTGGATCCAGGGTGTGGATAGGTTCGGTGATGGTCATCCACTCATTCGTGAGACTAGGAGGTTGGCTCAGGAGATGGGTGATTTTCATGTTACACATGTGTATCGGGAGGCGAACAGAGCTGCTGACTGGGTCGCCTCTTACGTAGCTAGGCATTCCGGAGAGTTTCTTTGGACTTCAGCAGCTGATAGTCCCACTCCGTTGTTATCTTTACTTTCTTTTGATATGGCTGGATGTACTCAAGTTAGAGTAATATGAATTGCCGTTTTCACCAAAAAAAAAAAAAAAAAAAAAAAAAAAGAGCATAGCCTTCTAATATTCCTCGGTGCTGGATGTTGTGATGGAGCTAAGTGGAACAGGTCTTGTTCCTTTTTAGCTGCATCAACACCAAGGCCTTTTTAATCATTTCTGCTCATGTTCTTCCATGCATATAACAGGCAATAATGGGCCAGATTATGTCCAAGTCAAGATTTGATAAAAAATCCCTGATCATACTTGAACCATTTTATGATCAATTTGAAAAGGATAAAATCCACACGTAACTTTATTAGATATCAGATATATCACATATATTATTTTACATAGACTGATGGCCAATACATTACCCTATCTCAAATTCATCTTTTATATATATATATATATATATATATATATATATATATATATATATATTATGTATTATGTATGTACGTACGTATACATGTGTACTAAAATAGAGGCTCAACTTGTGATGAGCTCTCGATTAACGGTATGGACATCCATATTAATGATATTTTTAGCAAGATCTTTATTTTGGATAATGAATAAGACTCCTAATCTATTTTATTTGATTATATATTTGATTATCCATTATATCTATTATCTATTATATATAATTAAAATAAAGGCTTGCTTAGTTGCGACAGGAGCAGTGGATAAGTGCTTGGTAGTGATACTTTCATTTTCAACGTTCAGTCTAGAGGGGAATGACTCGTACTCGAACCAAGGTATGCCTAGCTGCCGACGGTGTCTTCGACCCGATACAGAGAGAGAGGGAGAGAGAGTCATGGACTAAAATGGAGACTCTACTTGCATAGAGCTTTCATTCATCAACTGCTAATGATCTTGTTATAATGTATTAAATATCTAGAGATGCAGTATTTTTCTATTTCATTATATACATGTTGGATCATAATCATTTTTTTTTATGATACATGTTGGATCATGATCATATTATTTTATAATAATATATTATTGAGCTATATCAATAGATATACACATATTATTAGAATTTTGTATAGTGATAGTATATCATAATGTTAACATCAAAAATATATTTTAAAAAATAACATTAGCACTGCTAAAGTAATATATAAATTAATGATATTATTAATAACCGTATTTATCTAATACATGCCGATAGTTGCCTAATATATGCTTACTAAATAAAAAATTCATTAGTACTGCTACATTAGTTTAGAAATTAATGATACTATTAATAATCATGTTTTCTTCATATATACTGATATATACTTAATATACGCTTATTAAATAAAATTTTTTATTAATACTGATAAATTAATATAGAAATTAATGATATTATTAATAATCATATTTGCTTAATATATACTAATATTAATACAAAATACTTTTTCTTAGTATTATACATTCTAACATCTCGCACATGTCAATGATTGCACTAATTTTTTATGCAATTTTATGATAATAATTTTACTTAAAAGTGTAAGGACAACCGACCCCACCATATTATATTTAAATATCCATAAATGCAATACTTTTCTATTCTATTGTATACAGGTTGGATCATTATCTTGTTATTTTATAATAGTTTATTTCTATACTATATTAATATATATATATATATATATATATAATCTTGTATAAAAATAGTATATAATAATATTATATATAAAAATTTATTTTTTGAAAATAATTTAGGCTTATATATATATATTATTTTTATTATCTAATGTATTATATCTATTCCATGTTGAATTTTTAGAACAATTAGAAAAGAAGAAAAAACTGCATCCCGAGCGTTGCGCGCGAGTTATATATTAGTTGCATACTATAATGGGAGAAAAAAAAAGAGGAAATCAAATTAAAAATGAGAAGAAAGATAAATCCTAAACGCCACTCGTGCTTCACTTCTCTATATTGTTATTCTCCTCTCAATCATAGACTACATATTTTTCTAATGGTTTAAATTCAAAACTGTGACTAGCTCATGACTTGTCATACTATTATCACTATTTAGAGGTAGAGGATTGGATTATAGTTACTTATCCAGCCCTCAATAACCCATGGCATATGGACCCAAAACTCAAACCAATCTGTTCATAGTTGGGCTTGCACTGCACAACCAAAAGCCAATCGGATTGCAGAAGGGTCTGACCCAAACTCATCCATCTTGGACAGACAACAGGATGTGGGCAAGTTGTCTCGCCAACCAGGCCACAGCACCCGTCAATAGATCATTTCCACGGGAACGCGACACCGAGCTTCCCCTCCAACAGGCCAGGGGAGTACCAAGAAGAAACGCATCCACGTCAGATCCGAATATGTTCCATAGATCTTTATCAATATAACCCATCCGCTGTGGGAACCCAAAGAATTCCCCGGCCTCTTCGCGCGTCCGTTATCATCCCACCGTCCCACGGTACGCCGCCTACTAACTTTTTTGCAGTCGAGCCCAGCACAGTATTGCCGTGAGGTCTCCCCGTGGCGAGTCCATCTATTCTCCTCTCTTACCACAAGAGGACGGACAAAAAGGCTGCACTTGGGGTTTTCCGCTGGATCCCCAATTTCTTTGGCGATCATAACCGGCGGATCAAAAGTAACGCCCTGCTCCCAAAGCTTTTGATGTTATAAGTGTCTCTTTCTCACGGCGGAATCGACAAAGCTTACACTCTCCTGCTCATAAAAAGTTTTCCTGGAGTAGATCTGGGGGCAGTGCCTTACTTCCTCCATTTTACATAAAAAAAAAAATCTCTTGCTCATACGAGAAGAATATATAGAAAGAAAACTCCTGGAAACAAGAACCAAGAAGGTGAGCGGAGCCCCCAAAAAAAAAAATCGTTCTTCTTTTTTCTTTGCTCGTATTCTTTGTACCGCAGGAGGATTGATCAATAAATTCTCAAAATCCGACTCGTTTCATTGATATTTTTGCGGTTCTTTTCTTTTTTTCTTTCGTTTTTTCTTTCTTTCTTTATTTCTTTCTTCCATGTCAAAGATCGCACGGCTTTCCTTTTTCTTTCTTTCTTTCGTTCGTACTTGTGTTCCTTATTTATTTTCTTTGTTCCATGTCAAAAAGATCGCACGGTTTTCCTCTTTTTTTTTTTGGTTTCCTGGTCTCATGATGTTGTTTAAATTTCTTGGGTTCTTGTCATTGACTTTTCAGTGTGGTTAGTCGCCAAACGGTCATCTTCTCAAAGTCAAAAGGCTTTCTTTGATTTTTTTTTCTAGAGATCTGAATGGGCTCTGTGGCCAAGAAGTCAAGATTTAATTTCTCCTTGTAGATTTCATTAATTATATATGGAGTTCAGGATATTGAAGGAAAAAGATGATGCAAGCCGCTGCGTTCGTTGCCAAAGGAAGCGTTGTTGCTGCCTCCGAGCTCCAGAGTCATCAAAGGAGAGTCTCCGCTGGTCTCGGTGCGTTCCGAAGGAAAACTTTGGGACCGAATAGTATGCGGATGCCGGAGAGTGGGTTCTTCTGTGGGAGATCGCCTTTTGGCTCTTCGCTTAATTTGAGAGTGGAGATGGCGCGGGTGAGGGCAGGAGTGGAAGGAATCTTTAGATCCAGAGAGAAAGCTCGCTGGGTCAGGGTCCAAGCTTCTGGTTCGTTTGCTTCCCATAATTTTGGTCTTTCGTTAATTCTTGCATGCTGGATGTTTTCACTATTCTTTTGGACTGGGTTTCTTCGATCTTGCTATGCAACTTTGCGAGCGGTTTGATGTTCTCGTCAAAGAATATCTTCCTTCTATTTTGCTGTCAGCTCTCAATTCTCATGCCATGCATTTATGACCATGTCTTCCGCACTTTGATGGGTTATGTTGACGATTGTCGTAGTTTGCTACTCTCTCTGCGTTCTTACTTATTCACTTGATTGAGATTTTTCTTCTGGTTGTATGTAATTTAACTTGCTATGTTTATTATGAGAAAACCCTTTGGGATGTAAAAGGGAATATAATGATTGCTTCCACTTGAAATTCTCTTTTTGTAACATGATGCATGATCACCCTTTTAGGCTATTTAAAGATGTTTGTTTTGAAGATCCTGGTGTGGATTATGTCAAGGGACGGATGGTTCTTGCTTTTGAAAATTATGTAAAAAATGTCAAACAATGCTTCTTGCAACACTGGACCTCGCAGGGCACATAAATTCATCCTTGACCTATCATTTCTTTACTATCAGCTCCAGAACATATGGTTTGTAAGAATGAACCTTTTCAGACAACCTCACATGACTTCATCAATTTACTAACCATAATGGATTCATAAAACTAAAATAGACAAAGGAGAATTATTAGGACAAGGGTGAGAAGTCTACTTGTACCTGTAACGTCATATGATCACCATCCCCACCACAAGTTGGTCCTTTTGTGGCCTTGAAAACTTTCTTTAGGTCTCACTAGTATTTAATGGTGGTGTTGTAACTTCAAATGTGCATCTTTTTGGACACTTTAAGTTGTTTATATTATTCTGGAGGAATTATTCAGTCATTTGCATACTGTGGAAGCCCCCACGCTATGAAAACTTCTAATATTTAGCCAGTCTTGTTACAATATTAGATATTTGTTTTTACCCATCATACTGTTACTCCTGTTCGACATGCTCTATTTTTTAGTGACATAAGATCTTTTTCTTTTACTTCATTTTAGGTGATCCGGAGGATGTTCCTTCTGAAAAACTTCAAGCAAAATCTTCTGGGACCGTTTTGCCGTATGTTGGTGTTGCTTGCTTGGGGGCCATTTTGTTTGGATATCATCTTGGGTATGTGATCAAGAATAATATTTTATATCTATGTTTACTTCTCTTAGATAATTTGGATGTTCATGAAGCATTCTACTGTCATGTTCATTATCATTTTAAATTTAAAGCTGCAATTGTAGTCATTGTGGTTTCGTATAAGAGGTGTTTGTGGCCCTTCAAATCTTTGTAAAAATTTGAACTGGGGCGGCAGTGTCTTTTTTGCTGAATGGTATTATATATTGCAGTGTGGTGAATGGAGCGCTTGAATACCTCTCAAGGGATCTTGGAATTACTGAAAATGCTGTACTAAAAGGTATATAGATCAGTGGATCTTACTAAATATTTTAATTTCAAGAAAATCTCTTGAAATCCTTAGTTATGGTTCTTGTGAGCATGGGAACCATTTCTCTAATATATTAGAAAAAAAGCCTGTCTTCTCTTTCTGAATGTATTGAAAATCATCTGACAGACTGGAGTTGATTGTGCATTTTAAGATATCATTTTGGTTTATTAACTTCAGAATTGCTTGTTTATGCCTTAATAGAACTCTATAAGGCAAGGATTTTAACCTTTGGTTGCATTCACACAAGATGTGTTTTACCTATTGTGCTCTCTTTTTATCCAGGTTGGGTTGTTAGCTCATTACTTGCAGGAGCTACTTTTGGCTCTTTCGCTGGAGGAGCATTGGCCGACAAATTTGGTCGAACACGAACATTCCAGCTAGATGCAATTCCACTTGTAGTTGGTGCATTTCTTAGGTGTGGCCCGCTATAGTTCATATTAGGCTGCAAAACTTCATTTTAGCTTTGAAGATAATTGTGTCTGAGTTCATGGACAAAATGATTGCAGTGCGACATCCCAGAGTGTACGGACAATGATAATTGGCCGGATACTTGCTGGAATTGGAATTGGAATCTCTTCTGCTATCGTGCCACTTTACATATCTGAGGTTCCTGGTTTTGGAAGTTTACCTGGTCACCATAATACTGTATCTTTAACAGTTGAATGTTCTCTATAGCTAACATATCCACCAATTTTCAGATATCACCAACCGAAATTCGTGGAGCACTTGGATCTGTTAATCAACTCTTCATTTGCATTGGAATTCTTGCAGCTTTGGTGGCTGGATTGCCTTTGGCAGGAAATCCTTTATGGTGTGTTTTCCTTTCCTGGTTCTACTGTAATATCTAAAACAGCAGGGCTCCAAATTTTATCTGGGATTTCATTAACATGTAATATATCACGTGTCTTGTTAATCAAGTTTCCTATGAAAATTTCAGTTATATCTGTGTTTAGCAAATAATGATACTGGCTCCTGTGTAACTTCTTTGATGTTGTATATGTGCATGCCAAGTTAATTCTAAAGATATCACTTAAGAAGGAAGTTATTTGGTGAGGTTCTTCGTTTTGCAAATGTTTTGGAATGAAGAGAATCTCTAACCATGAAAAAAAGAGAGAGAAATTAAAGAGCCAAATTTTTTTGAAAGAGGCTTACAAATTTTCCTTCCTGTTAGGTCAATTACTCCAAGTGGAAATAAAAAAAGGCAAAATGCATCAGGCTACATCGTCCATGTCTTATGTTACTCTCTATATGCAATTTTTCTTAGTACAACCAAATAAGAGAGAACTCTCCTCTATCCTCTTGTTTTCTCATCCTTCATCTAATTAATCATCTTTTCCCCCAATTTCTTGCAACCAGATGCTTAAGGATCATTATACAGTGGCAGCACTCTAGTTTTCTTCAAATAATCTAAGATTCACCAAGTAGTAGCCTTTTGATCCTAGCATGAGAGTGCAAGAATACCATCGCTCAATTTACTTTCCACCTTATGCCACTACGATGCTGTCTCATCGTTTATGTTTATGGTGGTACAAAAGATCAGCTTGTTAATTGTGTCAAGTCTTTTTCCCAAAAGTTTGTCCTTGAGCAATGACATCATTTTTAGAATAGGGCATTAGAGTGCTTTCTGAGATCTGTGGTTGATGGAGGCTCTGATACTAATATATCAAGTCCGTCTGATTGGCAGTTTCGAATTGTGCGCTCTGTCTGTTAAGATGCCTTAGCTGCAGACATTATTGCACATCCAGTTGTAACCTACCGTAATCATAAATTTTACATGATGCGGGAACACCTTGCTGTGTTTTAGTCCGTCATTTGGTTTTAGATCCTGGAAAGATTTTTTTGGTTTCATATGATCATCATGCAGTTCATAGTTCATACCCCTAACGAGAACTACCATAAGAGAAGTCTAGCATGAAACACCAACTCAAATTAAAGATCTAAACCAGGCTTCTTTGTGCCACTGCGTCTTCAGTTGTGATGCTTTTCTTAATATCTACACCTTCCTTAAGCTTCAACCACTCTTAGATAAGTTTACTTCTTGTGGACATCTTGCTTCTCTGTTCAAAAGAATATTTCTACTCATATTTCAAGAGTGGATTTGGATAAGCGAAAATCATGCTACAAGTGGGGGCTTAGCGTTTTTATGCAGATGTGGTTGTTATTCTGTTCAAACCTCCCACATAACTGTTACTATTTTATAGAAAGTTTTAGAAATATTACTAGTAAACATGGATCAGATTATATATATATATATATATATATATATATATATATATATATATATATTATATCTTGAAGAATTCTTATAATATTTGTATCCTTTATCTAGGTGGAGGACAATGTTTGGTATTGCAATTGTTCCCTCTGTCCTATTGGCTTTGGGGATGGCTATTTCTCCAGAAAGTCCTCGTTGGCTATTTCAGGTGTTTGTTCACCGAACTACTTCGTTATGTCATGCAAGTTCAGGTTTATCTACGTAAACGTCTTGTTTTGCATCTTTCTTTTTCATAGTGCCCATCTGATTTTGATCTTTACATTATAGCAAGCAAAACTTTCTCAAGCAGAGATAGCTGTAAAGAAACTCTATGGAAAGGAAAAGGTTGCTGAGGTTATGCATGATCTAAAAGCTGGTGGCCAAGGTTCCACAGAACCTGATGCCAATTGGTTTGATCTCTTCAATAAGCGCTACAGGAAAGGTATTTTAAGTGGCTATTTGTAATGCTATAGGACTGGTATTATGTTCTTCACACCATCAAGTACTTTTATCATTTTGTCCTGTATATAAATTAGGCTGTTTTAACTAATGAAGCTAACATTCTTTTCATGTTTTGAATCTCTTGAATAAGGTATATGTTCCATAATTAAATTAATAAAGCAGTGGGATTTATAGTTGGAAATCTTATTTTTTATGTTTATATAATTAATGTTATACCTATTTCCATATAAACCACCTGCCGCAAATAATCATGCATGAAATTTTCATTTTCACACATGCTAGCAAAGATGAGCACATGTATATATGTATATAGTTGAATGGTACATATGTTTTGATCCTATAAAGTAGTTATATTTACATATAGCAAGAACATTCTCTGTCACTGCTACGCTTGTCGTTATGTTTATTGTACCTACCTTTTTTTTATATGAAACTGGATAATCAGGATACATGTTTATTTTTTGATAAAAATATCGCATAATTTAATCATTTATATCCTGTTGAGATCTTATAAAATCTTGAGGCATAAAATTTTATGTCTTGGAAAAACTCATATTGGAAAAGCTCATAAAGGTTGATGCAATCAACCACTCATTTCAAGTTTGATGGCCATTCAATTGAATGTTATGTACTTGACTGTAAGTGTTGGTTTTCATGTACGTGCAACAGAAGCTGTACTTTCTTAGGTAATCACTCAAGTTCCCACCTCTTAGCTGGTATTTTGTGATCCTATCACAGTCCACATAGGCCTCTAGTGTATGCTGTAAAACTATCTCAGTTCCCTTACATTATTCATAATGTTTTTGGTTTAATTGTCTTCATTTACCTGCTGCATTTACTGCACTGAATTGGAAGATGACAGTGCTATAGGTAACATAGCTCAAGGATTAAAGGGCTTCTATAAAATTTCAAATTGTTCTTGTATAGTAACAATTTTCTCTGACTTACTAAAAAAATCTTAAATTGTTCTTGATTTTTCCTTTTGCCAAATGAATCTCCGAATTATTCTTCGTAAATGAATCAATACTGTCTTTTTCAATATTCATGAATTATACACAAATTTCATGATTTATTCACAAGTTAATCATGACTGCTTTACTCCATTCTAATATGCTTTAAACTAGTGATGCTATGTATTGTTGCAGGTGGTGTTGTCTTTGCTTTTGTTTATTATTCTTGCCTGTTTAGTATGAGAGCTCCAATGCATGTATTTACATTAATAAATATACAAATGTTTTTATAAAGTTCACTTTATATTTTGATTATTTATTTCCTAATTTTAGTTATGTAAATTCTTTCTAAACTTTTGGTAACTTTGCTATTTTTTTTTTTTTTTTCAAACTCGAGTCTTTGATACTAGGAAAATGCCGAACATTTGACTGTGATGTCAAGAAGATAAGAAGGATGTAAAATACCAAAGTATGAAGAACAGTGTGTGAGGCATTATTGAACTTCTCAATACATTTGGAGGTCATGCTATATTTGGTTGAAGGTCAATGAGCACATCCGGTTGCCAATGAACTAGCAGTACTATCCAGGATTTGGAAGTAACTCACTGCTATCTAACAAAGCTCTAAAGAAGTTCTGATGTTCATTGGAATTGTGAGTGTTTTATGCAAGCTCATTTCCTTTTTTTTTCAGAGGCCGGGGGGAAGAGAATTTTGAGTTACAAGCAAGTTTCTGCTGCAGGAGTTCATGTCCATAAGGAGATAAGCATCAACGTGGCCTAGATACTAAGATATACGGTCAAGGTTTATTGTATGCAATTGTACTTTGTTTCCTTGCAAAGGACTTTGTTGAGAGAGTTCTTGGTAAGGATAGAGAAGCAGGAGGTTCAAAAGGGTTGAATTGATGTGCTCAAGGATTAGAGAACTATTGACTACCATTACATAAGCACAAATACCAGCTTGTGATTTATGATTTATGGAGGAGGGTTCCAAGTGGAGGAGGCTCTGAAATCGAATTTTGGGAGGGGGGTTTTCCAAGCATTGGACCTACGGAATTCTACAATATGGGTTTACCTCCCTTTCTCTCAATGAAAGATTTGTCGAAGAGTGGTGGGAAGAAGAAGAAGAAGAGAACATTATCATTTAAACATGGATCTCATGGGGTCTCGAAGGAGTTGATCGAGGGAAAATGTTTATCATTTTGTGAACCACCGCAGCATGATAATGATCTATGGACCAATCATGATTATTTTCTTGATGCATTTTATTGCACTGCCAGGGTTGGCGAGAATCTCCTTTGCTTCTTCTTTCTTGGATCTCTCAGACTCGATAAGAATTTAGAGCATTGTTATGATGATAGTTTTGAATAATGACCATTAGTACATTTTAACTGCTGTTAAAAAGGATTTGCATCACCATGACTTGTTATAAGATTTTGTAATAATCTTTGAACATTGACCTTTATGTATGTGATATTACCACTGTCTGTCTTATATAATTGTCATAGTGACCATTGTTTGACATCATCACTATTTTAAGAATCGATACTAGTTTGTTACATTAATTGCGATTAATGGTACATCTATCCTATTATTTTTGAATTACATGGTAATATTTTATAAATATCATTTCATAATGCCATTATTTTTCTTTAATACAACATTAGATGGCACATTGACAATTTGTTACAAAATTAAGTTTTTTTGATATTTTGACTTAATGTTTATCTATTATCCTTCATGTTTAAGATATGAGTTATGCCAGTTTGTTCATACCAACTAGATGCAAACAATTAAGAGTTGCATGCTTATGAAACATGATTATTTCTAAGCTTCAGCAATAATGTGTACATGATAGTAAGAATGAGAGAATTAATGAAAGTGGTTAGGCTTGCCATTCTTTTCCTCAGCTAATAAGAGACAGAAGAGGAAGTGTATGAGCAACAAGCTGTTGGATCTTTGAATCTCATGCAAGAAGATATTTAATTGAAAATAACTTGTAATTTTGTGTCAATTCATCACTGTAAATTGCCTGTTTAAAAGCACTGAAACAATTTTAAAATAATATTCTTAATTCTCTAAGGGTTCCTGCCACTTATAATGGTTATATGACTTATTGAACTTGCTTTGACTCAAAAAAAGGACTACTGAACCTTTCAATGGGTGACCGATATGAATATTTTGGGATCCTTTGCAGTTCCCCTGGAAATATTTGTCACATATATAACAAAAAATATAGCTAATCTTGGATAAACAATAAATGCCAAATTTCTTGATTGTGCATTTGTCAAATTTGGCACATCATGTGACACCTCTGATCATGTTACCATATCATAATATCCCATTACCATCATTTTGACTTCTTTCTCTCCTCTACTATTACACATTGTTCAAATTAAAACTAAGTCAGCTGGTTCTCCATGGCCTATGTGCTCACTAATCTTTCTTTGAAGTTTTATGATGTGCTGAATTTAACTGCCGAATGTTATCACACATAATTAACTTTACTATTATCAACACATGTGCATCCACCTCTTTGCATAATAGTAAAACATTTGTCTCTCTTCTAGTCTTGGTAAGATGTGCATGCCGATCATACAACATTCTAATGCTGCATGTTTATGTCATCCGTGCTACCTTTGTCCCAAAATTGTAATTCTTGAAGCATATGGACAGTATTTCTGCACAGTTCAAGCACTCACTTGTATTAAGCTGAAATAACCCATGTAAAACACATGTTTCTAAAAAATGTTGTCAACTGCAGTTGTGAGTGTAGGAGCAGCATTGTTTTTGTTTCAACAGTTGGCCGGTATAAATGCTGTTGTATATTATTCTACATCTGTGTTTCGGAGTGCGGGAATTGCTTCTGATGTTGCAGCAAGTGCTCTTGTCGGGGCATCAAATGTCTTTGGTCAGTTTCTTCTATATCTAAATCAACTCATGAGATTTGACTTTTCTGCTTTCTGTCACTACATATTCTGTATATGGTTTTATTTTTCACTGGATTTGTAATGTAATTATAGGCACTGCAATTGCATCTTCTCTGATGGACAGGCAAGGAAGGAAAAGTCTTCTAATCACAAGCTTTACTGGAATGGTAACTCCTTTTTCTAATTTACAATATGTCCATCTTTATCATTTTGGATTTTTTTTTCCTTTAGTATTTCTGGAGAATTTTAACTATATGTGGTACCTTGAATGCATTTAGGTACTTTCTGAGGTTCAGCTTAACTTATGTAACTAGAAACTTTCTGTTAGCTCAGTTTTGCGAAACCCTCCCAACCACCAGTTTTCGGTCATATTCTAGACATAGAAAATGATTAAGAAAAATCTACAGCTATGCCTTGCTGTTTTCCTGGTTTCTTGACATCAAATACATGTTCATTTTGGTTTCTTGACATCAAACACATGTTCATTATGGTTGCACATTATTGATTTTACACAAACATGAGCTTATCTTAATTCCGTGGCATTAAAGGACATGACAGTCATTCCAACCCTTTACCATCATTTCTTGAAGCCCCATCGTTTGCAAGGATGTAAATGTTAAGAAGTATAAAACATTCAACAAACGCAGTTCCAATAAACAGCCAAAAAAATGCTTTGTCGGAATAAAGAGAACTAAATAGGCTGGACTAGTGCTTTCATCTAAAGGATGTCGTTTATTGGAATTTTTAAGGGTTTATCTTTCTCATTAACAGTGATAACAAGTAATAAAGTATATTTGTCAAAATTAGACAAGAATCCCAAGAAAAGGAAAGATGTCAGAAAGGGCTTAAGGGGCTTGACATTTTATGCATGGTAGAGACAATGATCTTGACTTGAACTGAGTTAGATATGTCAGGTCTGGCAGGTTCACTTGATTTGTTGACAAAATGGAGGTCCTTTGCTTGAAACAGAACCATCTGTGATAAAGTGGGGCCCTCTTCTGGTAATATAGGCTGACAGGCAGACAAAACACCGCTAAAGGCTGCCAGTTATCCAATGTTGTGACATTCTGACAATCCAAGGACAAATCTAAGAACTTTCCTGTCTTTTCTTTTTGCGGTGAGAGCTTCAAAAGTTTTACGAATTCCTCGAATGTTGTTGAAACTCTGATAGCCAAGTTTTAGTGACGAAGCAGGGCAATAATTATCAAGATGCCAAGATCCAACCGAACGGTCAAATTATCAAAATGCGACTTCATTCTGCAGTTGTGAATGTGGACCTTCGAATTTTATGAGCAAGAATGAACGGAACCTAGAATGCATGTTAACAAAACAACCCACGAGCGCCAGGTGTTCTAAGTGTAAGATAACAATCTGCATGAGTGCTGGGTGTCCTAAAGTGTGAGATATCAACATACAAAAAATCTGACATGAGGACAATTTTGTACTACACAAATATCTAAAATTAAAAGCTAGAAACCTATCAACATATGCTGGATTCTTAGACTAAAATTACTAGCCAATGGCACTTTTGAAACCTTAAGTTCATGCGCTAATGCAATCAACAATGGGAGATATGTGTGGCATTGTATTCGAATTGTTCAAGATTTAGACACATTCTGCTAAATACATGAAATAATCTGGAGTAAATGTGCACAAATAATCAAGAATAAATGTGCATAAGTAATCGAGAATAAATTTTAGTCTCCTTTGGCAGGACACTCCATTCTTGGGTACAGTGTTATGTTGCGGCATGTCCCAAGTGTTCAAAAGCACTACGACTTCATATTTTTGGAGCTATGATAGCATGAAACTGGGGGAAAATGTGTTCGAAACAAATGTCCATCAAGGGATTTGCTCAAATACATGCAGGCTATGGAGATTCACTAAGTTGAGTGTCACGACACAAATGAAGTAAAATTAACAAATAAAGAATGAAATGAATACTTTATGAGTGCGTAGTATGCTGTAATACATGTACATTATATGACTTCTACACGATATATTTATAACAGCTTCCACTAAAGCTAGTCATTTTCCTGTCATTTAGTGAGAACTACATATTAATGTCTGATAGGATCAATTATGCTAATGAATGGAAAAGTTATCTCCAATTTAATGAGGTGTTAACTATCTTTGGAGTCACATTTTGTTAATCTGTTGTTTGTGTTAGCTTGGGTCTTGTGAATTGCTGTCATCATGTTTTTCTTTCTATTTATCTGCCAGCAATTTCAAATAATAATTCGTTGTTACCGATGAAGATATATGAAACCTAATCTTTGGCAGAACCTTTCATTATTTTCAAATGTTCATGTTTTATGTTATCTTCTTCCAAATATTATGGGTAAGGCCTGTTTCTATGTTTATTGATTTTCTGTTATTCTGATTTAAGTTGTAAATTGCGAAATCACATCGACCAGAATCTCAACATGCATATGATCATTTCTTGCTATACATTAAATTCTATTTATATCAATTATCATAAGCAGCATTTTGGTTTGTCATTTCTGCTACAGGAAGGTATTGGCAAATGTAATCACCCAATATCTTAGCACAACAATTAGGGGCGGCCTAATACATTTGGAGGCCTAAGACGAATTCAGTAAATGAGGCCTTTTTTTTAATAAATTTTTTTAATAAGTATAAAATATTTAAAAAAATGATATGAAAATATATACTTGTTAAGTACACTATTTCAACAAAGATGCATGAATCTAACAAAGATAGACAAGAAACCTCTTCAGTTTAATATAATTCTTGAATGGAGCACGAAAAAGTAATTACTCTAAAAGAAGGGCCATGAAACTGATACTGTTTACCATGTCAAGCAAGAGCAGAACAGGAAAAGGTTATCCCATGGCATTTCATGGTCAAGGCAAAGGAAAGAATTTGTCCAGAAAGGGACCTCTCTATAAGAGAAAGTAGGGGCATCATGGGAAATTCACTCCATCTAATTACCATCTCCCCCTTCAAGTGAGTACCCAAGCAGCAACTGCAACATCACATCACAGCAGCCATTCAACCCCCTCCCTCCTTTTCTCTCTCTACCACCCAAGAGGGGAGAAGAAACAGAGAGGAGAAAATTAAAAGAATCTCCACCCTCCAAGAAGTCCATCTCCCCCTATCTTTCTTCCTGATGGCCCAGCTGGATCAGGAGTAATGTGAAGGAAGGAAAACTAAGACCAAAACCAAAAAAGAGAAGGGATGAAAGATAAAGAGTGGCTTCAGACATGTGTATCAAGCCAACCAAATCTCTCCTCTCTCTTTCTCTCCACCCAAAACAAAACTACTGTCCCCAACTTCCCAAATTGCCCCTCTGCAGGACTCTCCACCCCCCTTCCATCAAGGGGAAAGACTCGTAGCCAACTCCTGTTTCAGTTTTATATGGGGCCTTTGCTTCCTTTTGGTCATGGTCGGACACAGAAAACAGGGCAAGGAACCTCCCTCCATGCCCCCTCTCTCTCTCTCTCTCAATCTCTTTCTCTCCTCTCCTTTCTTTATTTCATCACAAGTCGGTGCCTTTTTGCCTTCTTCCTTCCTTCTGTGGTTATCTTCTTTTTGCCTCCCGGAGGCCTTTCTTTGGGTCGAGGCCTTAGGCGACCACCTCGGTCGCCTAAGGCTCGGGCCGGCCTTGACAACAATGTTAGAAAGCATTGGCTTATCATTTCCCCCCCTGTATTCATGTCTTTGGTTTTATGTCATATTTTCTGGATAATTTTTGAATTTCATTCTTATAATGTGGGAATGATTTTGTGTTTTCTGAAGGCTACTTCGATGTTGCTCCTCTCGCTATCTTTCACTTGGAAGGTTCTGGCACCTTATTCAGGAATCCTTGCAGTATTGGGCACGGTCCTGTAAGTTTGTATAATTCCCTTACTGCTTATTTTATTTATGATGTTTGTTCTCTCACTTTTCTTGGTTCACTTGTAACTTGGATATGTTACTCGATTTTGATGATAGGTATGTGTTGTCCTTCTCACTTGGTGCTGGCCCTGTACCAGCCCTTCTGCTTCCGGAGATATTTGCTTCCAGAATCAGAGCCAAGGCAGTTGCATTATCTCTGGGAATGCACTGGGTAAGTGAGGCCTAAATCTATAAAGATGATTTTTTTAGGCATGGAGATGTGTAAAAACAAATTCTACACTGACCAATTCCTCCTTTCTTGCTCTTGCCTTTTCTAAGGCACCCCCACTTCCCCTCCGCGCTATTTTCATTGCTTATTGTCTTGTCACGCTATCTGTAAATAACATTACATCTTGTTTTTTTATTACACATGGAAAAAGTCGGTAGTCTCAAGTGCAGTAAATGACCTACATCTTCTATGCTGAAATCATTTAACATTACTATTTATTGATTCATTTTTTGGCATTCTATGGAATTTCGTGACTTCTACTCGAAGCCTTCAAATACCACCTCTGTATAAATCATCCGGGTGGTTTGTCCATTGGAAATTTAGCCGGAGCTTTCTTCTGCATGAGCATATATTCAGGGTGTCTTTATTTAATTCTGTATTTTCCACTGAATTGATTGGAGAGGCAAAAATTATTTTAGGTGACAAGTTTTTGTGGAGGCCCCACGAGCTTCTACATTCTGACTAAAATTGATATTCGTGTCCCAATTTTGGGACAGCTAACTTCGAAAAACCTCCAATAGATTCTCCCTTGTTTCTGATAAGGTTACCCCAGGCCCTTCAGATGTCTTTCTTAGTGCCCTTCAGATGTCTTCTTAGTTATTTGTTTTTGGACCATCATCAACATTGCAAAATTGCAGCATTTGATAACTTTTTTTTCCTGATTTATTCACTTGCAAATAACTAATAACTAAGCTTGGATTCTTCCATTTTTGCAGATTTCCAATTTTGTTATTGGCCTTTACTTCTTGAGCGTTGTGAACAAATTTGGAATCAGCAGAGTCTACTTGGGATTCGCAGCAGTCTGCTCTCTCGCAGTTCTGTATATAGCTGGCAATGTGGTGGAGACCAAAGGCCGATCACTGGAAGAAATTGAGCGTGCTCTTAACCCTGCAATTTGATATATTAAAAAGTAACTGGAGCATTTTGCAGGTCAAAAGGAGAGCCAACAAATGGAATGTGATATACCTTCCCTTTCTCCCGTGGAATAATGAAAAGAACCATAGTAGTTTTAGGCTTGCAACAGGCTTCTTGGGCGTTTCCACTATGGTGTTATGAGTCGAATAAAATCGATCTTGACGAATATCAAGCTTGTCGTGATGACATCTTGGAGGAAGTTTGAAGACTGCGAAGACTATTTGTTCTTAGATTTTAACTCCGTCGCTCTGTTGGCGAAAAATCAAGATTGGTTGCTCTTGTAGCATCATTTTGTAAGATCCAAAGCTGTTTAATCTCCTGAAACTTTCTCGAACTCTATAAAGATGTCAGCGTCAATGGACAGACTATTCCAAGTCATGGGTGGCAATCTCCATCTCTTGCCATGGTATGATGTCGTGTTAGTTGCAATGAAATGAGAATCGGAGCCAAATTTGATTTGTGAAAATCTTTGTAATCTTTGTATAACAATAAGAATCGGAGCCAAATTTGATTTGTAAAAATCGAGTCAAAAGCAGTCTATTTGATACTCCTGGTTACATACCTATTTAGGTGATGAGGTGGATGGATCCAATTTTTGACCTTTCTTATAGGTTTCATTTGGGCCGGGTTTGGCTGACAGGACCGGATATTGAACCTAGAAAAAGATTGGGTATTAGATTGGATTTTGAATAGAAATAAGGTATTTACTAAGTTATTTTATTACACTTTTAGGTTATTTTTAGAATATTCAGTAGATCCAAAATGATATCTTATAAATTGTGAAACATGTTAAAAAGAAAAAAATGATGCATTGCATCTAAAAGGTGGCTGAGTTGTCACTTTATCATATGTAATCAAAAGATGTGAAGAGAAAAAAGATCCACCATAATCAAGCTCGATGTAAATATTTAAATCATAGCTTATATACTTTGAAAGCCAAATTTTCTAGTAATAATTGTTAAACATAATCATATATTTGATTTGGATAGAAATTCAATGAAACAAAATGGATACATATGATGCACACACACAAATACATACATAAAGAAAAAATTAATACATTGTTTCTAAGAGGTGGTTGAGTTGTTACTTTATCATATGCAATCAAAAGGCACGAAGAAAAAAATATACCATAATCAAGCTTAATGTAAATACTAAATTCCAAGCTTATTTATTTTGAAAGATAAATTTTTTAATAACAGTCATTAGCCATAATCATATCTAACTTAGATAAAAATCCAGTGAAACAAAATAGTTACACACATGTATATACACATACGCACAACTAGGTTGGATTTAGAATTTTTTGTATCTTAAATTTTAACTTTTGATCAAATTTTGGTGCGCAAACTGACCTCAATATTTATTTTTCACATCTGAATTCTATACTCTAGTTTGGTTTAAGATGGTCGAGCAGATTGTTGATACCCTAAATTACATCCATATCAAGTTGGTTTCGTGGATTCAAATTAAACATATAACAACAAATGTATTGCTGAGAAATGATCTGTCGTTTGTCTTGCTTAGATGGAAACATATATTAATTTGGTAACTAACGTTGGCTGGAAAAGTGAAAATGAATCATATGATGGGACGAGAAGAGGCGCAACTGTTGGAAAAAATAAGGAATTATCCATTCCTCCGCCCGTACAAAGATTATTTAGCGGCTTTCCCTTTGTACTTGAGGCGACTTGACATATACCCTGAGGTATGTTAAGGATACGTCAAGAGAGTACGGAAAAATAACTTATTTAATCCAGACAATTCGAGATTGTAAATGACGGGCAATCACTAAAGGAGTTTGGGCCCGGGAGGTAGGGGTGCGTGGGCCCCTCTCGCTCAATAAGTTTGCTAATCTTTTGATTAGGCTTAGCGCCCCCTTCCTTTTTTTTTTATTTTAAAGTTTGCTAATGTCCTGTGTCTTTTTCACTAAGAAATAGGGTACTACACTGTCAGTCACACGTGCATAAAAAAGAGCTGCTCAACCAAAATAACCAATTCAAGTCCAAGTGATGCTCTTGAGGCCCATTATTTTCTCAAAAAAAAAAAACACAAAAAAAGGAAGTAAGGGAAAAAAATCTTTGAGAGGCAGCGTGCTCGGTTGGACACAGTCAGTTCATAGGTGATAATTGAATTTTAGTCTTGCGAAGAAATTTACATCTTTTTCTTTTAGTTACATTACTGATGATCCATGCAAGAATAGAGAAACATAAAATTACATGACTCCTCTACCTCTAAATTCTAATGGCAATAATTGGAGAAGCTCCTGAACCAAAGGTGCCAACTAGGCCCAGTATCTGAGCCTGTTTTAATGGTTTTGTGGGCCGCTGCCGACGTCCCCGGATATGGCCCGTTAACATCCCCATTACCAGGCTAGTTCACCCTCAAAACGCGCGGGAAAAGTTTGAAGGGACTCCTCCAAAAACACTCACGCCAAGTGATGGCGCAAGCCCGCGCCCGCGCCAAAAGATTTCGAAACCCCAAGTTGGCAAGCAGTTGCTCCAAACCCTAGACCCCCGATCCCCTTAAAGACCTCGAGAACCCTCTCACTCTCCTCCCATCGCCTCCTTGCTGCTTTCCTTACCTCTCTCTCTCTCTCTGTCTCTTCCTCCGTGCGTTCGAAGAAATTCCCCACCCAGAGGAATCCTTGGTCTTCTCCTCGCCTCCAATTCCGGGATGTATGTCGTGAAGAGAGACGGCCGGCAGGAGTCGGTCCACTTCGACAAGATCACAGCCAGGCTAAAGAAGCTGAGCTACGGGCTGAGCCAGGAGCACTGCGACCCGGTTCTCGTGGCCCAGAAGGTCTGCGCCGGGGTCTACAAGGGCGTCACCACCAGCCAGCTCGATGAGCTTACTGCCGAGACCGCTGCTGCCATGACAGCAAACCATCCTGACTATGCCTCGGTCCTTCCTCCCTCCCTTTCCCTTCCGATCTTGATCGCTCATTTGAAAAAAAATGGTTTTGTTTTAGGGGGGTGATCTTATGCTTCTCTTTCTTATTATAGCTTGCAGCCAGGATCGCGGTCTCGAATTTGCATAAGAACACGAAGAAGTCGTTCTCGGAGACGTAAGATGCCTGTTTTACCTTTATTTATTTATTATATTTCTTACTTCGGGAGATTTAGATTTGGTAATTGTGCATTCATAATTTTAGATCTCTGGTTGTTGGCTTATGAATTGATGGTTATGGTCACAGGATCAAGGATATGTATAACCATTTTAATGAAAGATCTGGGCAGAAGGCCCCTTTGATTGCCGATGATGTCTATGAGATAATTATGAAGGTGATCTAATCTTGCTAGTCTCTGTTTAAACATATGTAAGATAATTGGAGTTCTTTACAACTCATTTCTGTGTGCCGTTGGATTGCTTTCTAGCAGTAATGATGTTAGAAACTTGTTATACATCACCATAGAAAGGAAACATAAGATTGCCGTACATCCAATCCAATCAAATCCAGTGTTTGTTAAACGTATTCTTAAATGTTCATCATCATTAGGCCCTCAAAGTAATTTTGGACTCTTATTTTGTTTGTATCTTCACTTTCATATTCATGAGGTTTGATGGAGTCTACATCTGAATTATACATGCTAGCTCAATCCCCATCCGCCACCCCCCCCCCCCCGCGGGAAAAATATCTCCATGATTTATGATGTAATTTGTCATGTCTGAGATTGGATCCACCATGATAACATTAAAAAAAAGGACACTTAAAAATCTTAATTTGCACCCTCAATAGCTGAAAAATGTTTGATGGTAACGATTATAAATAGCTGTGCAAAATGTGTTCTTTTCATATGTGGTGCTTGCTGTGTTTTTCTAATTGTATCTACTTGTATTCTTGTTGCCCTAGTTAGATAGGACATTCATTTCACGACTTCTCCTAGGTTTACTTATTTATTTATTTTTGGTAAATTATCATCTGTTTGCATGGTATTCTTACAATTTAAAATGTGATATAATGATATAACCATTGGTCCTTGTGTAATTTGTTCCAATTGTATGTATTTCAGAATGCTGCTCGCTTGGACAGTGAGATAATTTATGACAGGGACTTTGATTATGACTATTTTGGCTTTAAGACTCTTGAGAGATCTTACCTCCTGAAAGTTTCTGGAAAAGTAGTAGAAAGGCCACAGCACATGCTGATGAGAGTAGCTGTTGGAATCCACAAGGATGATATTGATTCTGTTCTCAGAACATATCATTTGATGTCTCAACGCTGGTTCACTCATGCTTCTCCAACGTTATTTAATGCAGGCACTCCAAGGCCTCAAGTACTATCTCCGAACTCTTTCAAACCCTCAAAATCATTTGGAAAAAAACTTATTTGCTTGTTTACTTTATGGGGTTGTGCCAGTTAAGCAGCTGCTTCCTTGTCTGCATGAAAGATGATAGTATTGAGGGAATCTATGACACTCTGATGGAATGTGCTGTCATAAGCAAGTCTGCTGGAGGAATTGGTGTTTCAGTTCATAACATACGTGCTACAGGTAGTTATATTCGTGGGACAAATGGAACTTCTAATGGCATTGTTCCGATGTTGCGGGTGTTTAATAATACTGCTCGTTATGTTGATCAAGGGGGAGGCAAGAGAAAGGGTATGCTAACCATGTTAACTTCTTTTGTTTTCTTTAATATCAGCAATGCATACAGTTGTTGATTGCAAAAATATTTTTTTAGGTGCATTTGCTGTGTATTTGGAGCCTTGGCATGCAGATATTTTTGAGTTCCTTAATCTTCGAAAGAACCACGGAAAGGTATTGTTTGTAGCTTGTCAAGCTCTGGAGGGTGTAGTTCAATCACATCCTTATGCTTAGTTTTTTAGAGATGTATTCTGCCTTGTATTCTTATTGGCTCGAGTGGGGATGACAAACTGATTTAGTTACTTTATTGAACTGCTAATGGTTTGTTCATTATACAAGATTTTCAGTTCATGAAATTTCAGTCAATGCTAGCCTGACATAAGGTAGCATAAGATATTATTTAATTGTTACTTGATGTTACCTAATTTTGTTAACCTCCCCCTTGAACCATGACTATAAGTAGTGATGCGACTTTATAAAATCAAGATGTAATGGTAACATACAATCAAATGGGAATTAGTCAAGAAATGCATTTCATGTCGTCTATTTAAGCATGCTGTCATAAGTATAGTAGACAATTTAATAAAAGAAATATGCCAGTACAAGAAATACACAAGATATGTAATGTCAAGTCTCAATCCATATGATTTAATAATATTCTTAGGCAGTTATTTCCAACAATGAAGCATATGTTCCTACCAATGATAAATTTATCCTTGCAGTATGAGTACTCAGTTTCTAGGTATTTACAGGAAGAACATAGGGCACGAGATCTTTTTTATGCGCTCTGGGTTCCGGATCTCTTTATGGAGAGGGTCCAAAGTGATGGACAGTGGTCGCTGTTTTGCCCTAATGAAGCTCCAGGATTGGCTGACTGTTGGGGTGAAGATTTTAAGAAGCTTTATATGAAACATGAAAGAGAGGTGATCCTGGTTTTTAAATTTTAAATTAGAATTACTTTGAATTGAACTGGCTTTCACTGATTTCTTCTTTAAAACTCTAGGGCAAGGCAAAGAAAGTTGTTGCAGCTCAGAACCTATGGTTTGAAATTCTGAAAGCCCAGATAGAAACTGGAACACCATATATGCTTTTCAAGGTATTATATACTAAGAATATCAGTTTCTGTCATATCAATTAGTTTGCTGGGCTGTGCAGAACTTTTTATATGTCCACAGGATACTTGCAATAGAAAAAGTAATCAACAAAATCTGGGGACTATCAAGTCTTCAAACTTATGTACTGAGATAATAGAGTTCACAAGTCCTACTGAAACTGCTGTGTGCAATTTGGCATCAATTTCTTTACCGCGGTTTGTCAGAGAGAAGGTAAACCCTGTGGATCATATCTTGTAAATTCAATTAATATGCTTCCATAACAAAGGACATGCTTACATTATTGGCTTTTTTATGTCCTTCAGGGGGTTCCTATAGAGTCACATCCATCCAAGCTGGTTGGCAGCAGTGGATCAAAGAACAGATCTTTTGACTTTGACAAGCTAGCTGAGGTGTGCTTCAATTGCTTGATTTTTGTAGGATGGAATATTTCACACTATTGATCATCACTGTTCTTAATTTAACAGGTTACTGAGATAGTTACGGCAAACCTCAACAAAATAATAGATGTTAATTATTACCCAGTTGAAACTGCAAAGAGGTCAAATCTACGGCACAGACCAATTGGCATAGGAGTCCAGGGCTTGGCAGATACTTTCATCTTACTCGGCATGCCATTTGATTCCCCAGAGGTGTTTACAAATCCCTTTCCAGTACCATCTTTTGAAGTGTTTGATTTACTGATCTACTAATGTAATTGTTTTTGCAGGCTCAAGAGCTAAACAAGGACATATTTGAGGCTATATATTACCATGCCTTGAAAGCTTCTTCTGAGATTGCTGCAACAGAAGGAACCTATGAGACATATCAAGGGAGTCCTGTCAGTAAGGTTTGTGTATCCTTCTGGATATCTGAAATATTTGTGTTTTGTGGTTTTGCTTTTGTTCCCATGAAATTTATTTTATCTTGTGAGAGCTTCTCACTAGAAGTTCAGCCCCTGCACATCAATGGTTACCGAGAAGGAAGAAATGCATCCCTATATGACCTAATGACTAAGGGTCAGAAAAGAAAGGATTCCTATTGTGGTCCATTCTTTAAAATGCTTTAGATACTAATCCTTCAAACAAGTATTGAATTGTCTGTTTGGAGGAATTGAAACTGTTAGATTATTTGCCTATATAAAGAGTTGGAAAAATCAATGGTTTTTGGAAAGGATCTTCTCATTGCTTTGAGCCTTTTGAGTATTTTTTACATTTGAAATATGAAGATGGATGGTGTCCATCTACTGAACGATCAAGACCAATGGATGGGTGATCCACATCCTGTTGATCATGCTCCATTCTTTCAAAAGTAAAACCACTGGTGGTATACGTAAGGCAACACTGACATGCATTAAATTGAACATGGAGAAACTCGTGCAAAGATATGATATGCCAATACTTTCTTAAATGTAAAATTTTGTTTGCTTGTACAAGACGGGTTTTGCTTCTTTAATTTTTATCATGCTCAAACACTATTATAATGTAAAATCTGTGATAACAAGCATAATGTCTGCCCTTTCGATGTGCAGGGAATTCTTCAACCTGACATGTGGAATGTAACCCCATCTGACAGATGGGATTGGCCTGCGCTAAGAAAAATGATTTCTGAGAATGGAGTAAGAAACTCCCTTCTTATAGCTCCTATGCCCACTGCTTCCACTAGTCAGATTCTTGGCAACAATGAGTGTTTTGAGCCCTACACATCGAATATCTACTGTCGCAGAGTTCTGAGGTCTGCTCTTATATGCTTTTAGTAATGTAGCTAAGTATTCAAGCAAGTGCTTTTGTCTTCACAGCTTATTGTTTCTTCAAATTCAGTGGAGAATTTGTTGTGGTGAACAAACATCTGCTGCATGACTTGACTGAGATGGGTCTCTGGTCCCCGGCCCTCAAAAACATGATTATTTATGAGGGTGGTTCAGTTGTCAAGATTCCAGAAATTCCAGAACATCTGAAAGCAATTTACAAGTATGGATTTGTCTCTCTGCTGTCTAATTCTGAGAGCTTCTTATTTCATTTTTCTTAACTATAATATCTAATGTTAGCATTGTGGTAATGTTTCAGAACTGTATGGGAGATTAAGCAAAGGACACTGGTTGACATGGCTATTGATCGTGGATGCTATATAGATCAGAGCCAAAGCCTAAATATTCACATGGACCAGCCCAACTTTGGAAAATTAACTTCCCTGCATTTCTATGCTTGGTCCAAGGTTTTCTTGCATTAGTTTTTTACTTTAACCAGTGTTCTTCTGTTTTACTTGTTTTACTGCTTGCCTGTCATTCATTTGAGAAAACGCAAGTTGTGATGTTTGGAAATTTTTGTTTTTTTTATTAACAAAAGGGTCTCAAAACTGGGATGTATTATTTGCGTACGCGTGCTGCTGCTGATGCAATCAAGTTTACAGTGGATACTTCCCTTCTCAAGGTAAATGCGTGATGCTACTGTTATTGTGCATATTTTTTGATCAGTTATGTACCTTCAGTATTATGGTTTTGCTTTTTTCTGCATACTGATCTGAAAAATATGATTGAAGGAATTACAAAACACCAAGCCAGTGGAGGATGAGGACGCAGATGCAAAAGCACAGGTTGTTTGCTCCTTGAATAATCGAGAGGAGTGTGTGGCATGTGGGAGCTGAGATCTTTAATTTTGGAGCTCCTATCAGTGTTTTACACGATTAACTGAGTGGAGCCTGAGGCCTCCTCTTTTCAGTCTTTCCTTGCTGGAAGTTGAACCTATAACTTCAGTGATGGCTCTGCAATTGCTTTGTTTCAATGTATGTAGTCTACTATTGCCAAAATCATCTAAATGTGCTGTTCTATATAATTTGTTTTGTAATAAAATGTTTTAATGTTTTCTATGCTTGTAGAATTTGTTTGGGCCTGCGTAAAGAAATTGCAGTCTCCATTTTAAAGTCCTTGGTTTATTCAGTGGTCATGTAAGCTCGACCCAGCATAGCGAATTTAGGCATGTTACAGAAGCTAGAAAACAAAGATTTTTTTTTTAAATTATATAATGCCTTGCATTATAGGCTAATTGTGTATAAAGACTTTAATGTATTTGAAAGGCCAGAAATTTTTCAACGACTAATTTTCTTTTTAGCCATATTGAATGTTTACCATGCCTCTTCTCATTTTATTTTACTTGGTCCCTCAAATTTCTTTGCTAGTAAATTACATTGTTTTTCAACACTTTCCTGGATTTGAATTCAAGGGGGAATCATGATATTAGTTATACAAATGATAGTGGTTAAGAGTGCAGATTGGATGATGTTGGTATTGTGAAGCGTAAGAGGTTCACTAGGTAGAGTGCCATTCTAGGCATCTCTGAAGGATGTACGTCGTTGAGGGCATCGATCACAAGCATTTCCGCAAGCCATGAGGATTTTCGGATCCCATCTATATCGGCATCATTTTTTGCCTCCACTGGGGAGAGCATGGCAAAACGGGACCCGTTCATATCATATAGTCACCACATTATATAAATATATATTAATTAACCCCGATTTTGTTTCTTTTTTTAGTTAGTTTGATGATCACTGCATTTACCTTTTTATGCTTTTTTTTCATTAACCCCGATTTTCCACCATCCCATGCTGAGCAGCCCCAACTCCTGGCGATGACCCTGATGAGATTTGAGGTTGCCAAATGCCAATTGAGAGATGAGTGGCTGTAAGTGGCAGAGACATCGGGTTCGGGTCCAGGGTCGGATTGGGCCTTCTTGGGCTCGATTTGGATCAGATCCATTTGGAATTTGGGCTAGGCTGAGGTTCAGACTCGGTCTCTCTTATCACAATTTGGGAATTTAGACTCGGTCTCAAGTTTGAACTTTTTTCGAGGTCGGGCCGGGATGAGGGGAGGCCGGCCTGGTCCGGTTTCATCCTTACTCTTGCTGAAGACGGTAATAAATGAAGTCAAGAACACCAGTAACGGTTTCTTTGCTGGGAGCCGGCGAGGTTCGTACTTCTTGGGACACCCGCAGCTAATCTTCGGACTGATAACAGGGGAAGCAGCAGCGGTCGCGTTCCTATCGTCGCCATGGCCGTTTTCCGGCTCGCCGCCGTGATCAAGAAGCCATCCGGCGAGGATTTTCTGGTGGCCCGGCAGGCTCCGCCGCCGCCGCTGCGGGAAGAGGAATACCAGAAATTCGTGGACTCCGATCTCTGGGACTTGCCTTCGGCGTCGCTGAACCCTCTGGAGGGTGAGATCCGGACCGAGCCGCTCATTGAAGGCGCCGATTCTCTATCAGATAAGCTTGAATTGAGGCGATTCGACGTCTATTCTGCTCTAAGTCAGGTGATTCGCTTCTCTTCTGCTGGGGTTTTGGGATTCGCGCTTTGATTTGTTATCTCTGTTGGAATGACCTTGTTGATAAATTTCAAGAACATTGAAAATTGAGGGTATGTGAAATCTTTCATGCTTTTTGACGCTCTTCCTCTCTTTTCTCTTGCTTCAAGAAAATTTCTGGTTTACAATCTCATTACAAGATATCAACTTGAAATATTTCGCGCTTTATTATGCTCATCCAATCCTGTCTCTTATTTCTACGAATTTCGTAAATTGACGTCGACTTAGGGTTCGTTAATTGAATAGATCTGCTAAAACATCTAGGAGCAGTAGGAATTAGCACTGGTTAATCAATAGCGTGTTAATTCAGTATCTCGTCAATCATGCTCTTCTTGGGTGGGCTATTGGGATATCCATCATTTGTCGGGTTCTGGTGCTTTAAAACTCTGGTTTCAAATAATACATATACATACATATATGTATGTATGTATGTATGTATGTATGTATGTATGTATGTATGTATGTATACATACATACATACATATATATATATATATATATATATATATATATATATATATATATATATATATATATATATATATATATATATATATATATATGATTCATCAAGCAAGTTCAAGAATCACTTTATATGCGATTCATCAAGAAATTTCAAGAATACATGGATAAATCATACATATAGACCACATAATTAAAACATCCATTGAACTTTGCCTCATGTTAACCAAACCTGAAAAATGAGACCAACCAGGAGATGCTACGCATTTAATATATACATTTTTTTTTTGGAATGCCAATGGATTCCAGTAAGAAATTGAATTCCTTGTGCTAATCTGCTTGTTTAATATTCCACATTAATATTATTTGTAATATACTACCGTAGATATAGTGCATTCCTCAAGAACTTAAAAATTCTTTGCCAGTATTTATACAAGTATGGTAGTTTGAAGAAGGTTTTATTATATTTATCTTTTCAAGTGGGTAAACACATTCCTTTTCCAACTAATCTAGTGGGTTCAAATTACTGGCATTTTAATGATAAAACCTTACCTCTGATATTTCTTTCTTATGTCTTCTCATATAGTTTTGCTTGATTATCTATAATGAAAGGGTAAAAATGTTGAAATATATAGATTCTAGGTTATGCTTTATCAGTTTGTTTGCTTCAACAAGTGATTGGGAACTTAAGAAAACAACTGGACCACTGCAACATGACAGTCATTCTCATGTTCTTTTCTACCAACATTGTCTTCATACTGTTGCTTATTTAGGTTCTGTGGCAAGTGGGTTTGGTAAATGCAATCAGTGGAAGGTGGCAACTGTTGAAGTATGTAGAAGAAGCTGATTTCGGTCCAGAACCTCGAGTGGACACTATTTTCATCCTAGGGAGATTGGAATCTGAAGAGGAAATTTTACAAGGTTAGCGTGCATATTTATGATACCTGAACATTTTTTGGTGTGATGGTAACTGCATCTCCTGTTTAAAGATGTTGGTTGAGCTATTAACATAGACATGGATGCGTGCATGTTGGACCGCAACTCTGTAGCAACAATTTAATAAATTGTTCATAGTGGCTGGAAATCTATTTTACAATATAGTTCATAAGTAAAGATAAATCCATATGGACCTTTTTGTAATTTTATTGCCATGGTCTATTGGCCTGTTGATAAAGCAAGCTAGACAGAGAGTATCTCTCCCCCCTGCTGCCTCACCCAGCTGCCTTGAGAGAGGAAGAGATTGGATGGTTTGTGGTGCTGGTCAAATCTAAGTCTGATCTTCTTGAGTGGGGCCTAGGTTTGGGTTGGCTTAGGAATTAGTCATGTCCGGTTCTGTTTATGATGTGGCCCATTAATGGGCCAGTCCAAGAACAACATCCTGAATATCCAACTCCAAGTTTCTTGAAGATAAAAGAGCATAGGAGGGTGGATTGCATCTTGAAGCCATGACTTCTGGATACTTATTAGCAGATGCTAAATGATTTTTTTTTCTTTTATACATACATTACTCCCCAAAATATTTTGGGACAGTCAGTTTTGGAAACAAGATGCTTGCATCTTATGCCATCTTCATTTTTGATAACTATCTTTGTTAAGTGTTATAGGTCTACCTAAAATAAAATTACTTTAACCAACAAATGTCAAAATGCATGCAATCACTGTAAAATAACAAATATTAAGGGGATCTTAGGTATGCAAATTTGTCATGTGAGCCAAGACGATTCAGTGGTATTTATTAAAAAATGTTTACAAATAAATCAGAAATACTTTATTAAGAGTTTTAGTATACCATCATATATGGAAGTCCTCTATTTATGGAAAAAATTAAGGTTGTTTTTACAGAGTTTTTGATTTTTCCCTAGAACAAATTTAAGGTTTATACTAACAATAGAGGCATATGACTATTTAACTAATTCCTATTTTACTTTTTGAAATTGCCTGACTATAGCAAACTTTATGTTTATACCAATTAATGAGATATGTCCAACTATTTCGGGAATATGGCTGTTAGTCTTAGCAAGGTGTTGTGATCCAAGATGAACCATACCTTTTTTATACATGGTCAAACTATACAATCATAGTTTAAATATATTATTATACATTTGAATAGGAATGATTGGTGAATGAGGTGACCTTGAAAAGGACTGATTGGTGAATGAGGATTCATAAAGCTAACCTTAAATAGTTAGGACAAAGCTTATGAATATGGTTCTGATTACATACGTAAGTATAGTTTACCTATACCTATGTCGTTTTATTCATAAAGTGATGAGGCAAATCATGTTTTTGGCATTTTAAAGGATTGCAATGCTGGCACTTTGAAAAAAAGTGTTTGAATATGGACATCTGTATTTGGCTGGGCTTCAGTAACAAGGTGCTTCTATCTGCCTATGGAGTATTAGTGTAAAAGACTGATTATCATGTCAAGCTGTCTAAGCTTTGTTGTGCATTCAAAAGCATTAGCACTTTCAAATCTTATTATAGCTTTACTGTGAAGGTTGTACTGATTGTATTGAGTTTGTCCTTTTGGCATCAAGAAGCATTACTGATACAAGACTCCAGTTCTTGTCATGTGTTCTGCTATATTTATAGAATATGTACACAACATTAATGGCTAGTTGTTCGTATTTTTTGCTAACATTCTCACTACAGCTTCCTTACAAAATTTAACATATTCTTGGAAGCCATCGTAATTTATGGTCCAATTCAAATCGATGTTCTATCGGCAACTAATCATTCATTGTTAAGAAGTTAATTCATATTTCATGCTAATATGCATGAGGTCTGTTGCTAGGAAGATTTATACAATACTTTCTAATCATGCAAATGCAGAGTCATGTAAGTGGTTGTCTATGGAGAGCGCCTTACAGTTGCTTTTGGAAGTGAAGCCAAGTGTTGATCGTGTAGGACCTTTTGTAGTTATTGGACTTCTCCCTGATTCAGCTGTGACATCAAGGTTGAGGACCACATCTACATTGCATTGTCAGGTTCTCTATATTTTCACCTGAATATGTTCTGTTATAAGGGTTACGGAAGTTCCAGTAATTCTAAATGTGCTATAACATTCATTTTATTATCTTTTTTATGGATGTTGTTTCTGATCTACAAGGTTGTTTTTCATTAGTTAGTATAGGATGTACTTCTATTTTTTAAAAAATATAACCTTTTTTTTTTTTTGGTAAAAGATAGGAGGGGAGGGGGAGGGACCAGCCCACCCACGTAGCAGCCCCATTACTGGGCCCCCCTTCCACTAGGGAATGTTCGATACAGGTCGCAGGTTTCGCGTGCCTTCCCCGACCCGTGGGCTCACCCCACTGGGTTCACCGCCTCACGTGTGGGTACGTCACCCCAGCGCCACCTTGGTACAAGTGGAAGGAAAGCATAACCGCCAACAAGCCAGCCGAGCGTGGGGCATCCGGTCCCCTAATTTAATCGACGCCCGCGCGTTTCGAACCCGGGCAACTTGGGCGGAATTATCGCCCCCTTACCACCAGGCTACTACCTTGGTGGCAAAAATATAACCTTTTTGCCATCTCAAAACAATGACTTGTTACCTTGGTTAATAAAGCATAATTTTATGATCATTTGATAATTTTGTCTAATCCTATCATGTCATTCTGTCAGATATGTGTGCTTTGTTATTTGTTGGGTGTCTATAAACTTGAAATCTTTTATGTTGATCCGAGCCACTCACAATTAGTTATATGGATAATTCTGCCCATGGAATTATAAGTAAATTATTTACCTGAAGGCATGCCTGCTAAGCCTAAGCATCAGTGGAGTCAAGCCATTAGTTTAACTCTTCTTAGGTTTTGGGCATGCTTCTGCTTGATTTTTTTTGTTTTTAATATTCCAACTGCAGTTATATTAAGAATATTCGTCTGACAATATTTTCCTTCTCATTTGGATGATCATATGGTTCTTGGCTGTTCTGTTCATCTGTGATACATTATGGAAGTTCCCCTTCTTTATCTGCAAATAAATTTATAATCCATGTGTGATATTTTCGTGTTATTTCAATGTTATGGGAGACATAATAAGGTCGAGACTCTACCTGAAGATATCCATTATTGTATATAAGCTAATTGCTTTTATACTTCATGTTATTCTGTTGTTTGCTCGATTTGAGTTTTTTCAGGTACATATATATCCTATTTCCAGAGTAATAGTATTACTGGAAGAGATTTGACATAAGAAGACATTTTTATTTTAATCAGGAGTACCCACCTGGTATCATGCTTGTACCAATGAAGAGTAGAACAAGAGAGCCTTTCCATACAACAAATCTAGTTGTCATGGTACCAAATAATGCCACTGATAGATCAGAACATTCTAGTTTTATTACTTATGGAGATGCATTATTGATGGATCCTGGATGCTGTTCGCAACTACATGGAGAGGTATGGGCATTTGAACTTTCAGTTAACTTTAATCTATCAATGCTCGGTGTCTATCAATTTTTGACAGCACGAGAAGTCATCATTACTGTGTGGTATTTTGATATGCAAAGCCTGGAAGACCGAATAAACATCATTTTGAAAGGTCCTGCATAAACTGGAAAAACATGTTCCATGCCACCTTTCAGTAGTTTGCTCAGTCCCAGTTCAGGTTCATAATTGGCCATTTGCTCTTCCTTTGTGAATTGGGTTCAAGTGGGGTAGGATGAGAAAAACTTAGTTCTATACACTTATGTTGTTTAATGTCAATATTTATTTTGATTTAGTAAGTCTATTGAGAATATGACATAGATTCATCAATGCATATTAGATAAATAATAAAGTATACTTTTTGAACAGGTTTAGAATAAGAAAGACAAGGAGATTTGATACGATATTTGAATAAGTCTCCATATAAAATTCATAATTTTCTTGTTATTCCATGTTAGATTGAACTGCACTGTGAACTACATTGGTTCATCTTGAACCAATTTACAGTTCCAGCTATCTTCCACCCCTATGTCGTATGTGCCTTAGTGGAGTTTCTACCTCGCCACAATCGGTTGCGCTAACATACCCTTCGTCCACCAGCCTTTTAGCCCAAGCTCAACACCTCCCGACATCAAATTTACAAAATAAACAGTGAAAAATTAGAACCCTTAGATCGTTAATAAAAGAAAATAAGATGTATGATTGGAATAAAAGTTCAAACACTCTCTAATTTTATATAGTAGTTGCATAATTTAATTTGTACATAAATTTGACCCAACATGTTACCGACATTTGTGAGACTAACAGTCTAACTGATGACTCAAGTTCCCAAAATCCAAAATCTTATCCCTTCTATGTGGAGAATCCTGCTGACATGGACCTCTTAAATCCCATGCTATTTAAATTTTCAGTAATCCAATGCACCCAGAATCTTTGGAATACAATAACTAGTAATGCTAAATTCCGAATGCTATCAAACTATATTGTGAATTGGTACATTTTGTACCAATTTGTAAGTCATTCACATGGCCAGCGAATTAGGTACCCCTGCTTCAAACATTTTGATTTGTGATGTAGCCATGAAGCAATAACTAATTCTTATAGCTGACACATACAAATGCTAAAACATAAAATTTTTTAATCCCTCTTATTTGCCTTGATATTACATAACATTGAGTAGTCCCTTACTCTTTTACCTATAACCGTTCGCTGGCTGCCATTGCTGCAGTCAAAGTTGGAAAAAGGTGAAGTAGCATATATTTTAAAATATTATCATTATCAATTATTTATAATATCTGCCAGCAATTTGGACAGCATGCATCACATTACTTGATGTTGCACTTGTCTGCAGGTGGCAGTGGAGCACAGTGTCAGGTGCTTAAACTTGAGGAATTTGATTTAGATGAATAATTTTTTGAGATTGTTGTCTTTTTCCAGACATTTTTCTGCTAGTCAAATAAGTCAGATTATGGAATATCATTAATCCTTATGTTCATGTAGGCAAATGACCTGCATTTTACCTAATATCTAAATCTTTACTGTACCTTTCCTTTTTCTATCTTTTCTTCCCTGTTTTGTAATACTTCATCTGTGATCAGCTAGCAGATCTTGTAGCTGCACTTCCAAGAAAGTTAGTGGTCTTTGTTACTCATCATCACTATGATCATGTTGATGGTATGTTTTATATTTTATGCTGCTGCATATGAATTATATATAGCTTTTTTTATTCCTATGCTATTAGCTAATGAAATTCATGAAGGTTAAGTGACATGAAGACTGCATATATGTACTTGCCATTGCTGTACTTTACTGTAATGCATGTAAAGGTCGATGTATTGATTAGGTACACTGCCATGTAACTTGGCATGCATGGCATAATACTTTACTTTAAAAGCTCCAGTGTTCTTTTTTTGGTTCTGCTGAGTTGTCCTTATTGTAGTTATATGTTAAAAATGCATAGCATGGATACCTTTTGTAGCCATTATCATATCCTACAAGAATTCTTTGTCCTTATATTTTTCTTTTAGTTTTTACTAGCTTCAATATACCATCTAACGTGTTACATATATTGAATGCTTATAGCTGTATTGTCTACTGAGTATAAATCATTGTTCTTTCATCTTTGTTTGAAAATGACTTCACATCCCAGTATCATCTGTGGGTGTTCTATGTCGGGGCCTTGACCTATTCTGATTGTATATATTGTGTTATTGCCTCTCATTAGGGATCCTTTTGGGCCGGGCCTTACATTGTATAAAAAGGGAAAAAAAATTTTGGGCTTCATGTAAAGTTTTTTGAAGTTATTATGAATTCTCTACTTATTTGTTGCCAATTTCTACTTCTTTTTTGACATATAAGGTCAGACCAGATGATGCTTTCAGTATAGCAAAAATCATTATGCGGTGGTGGAGTGCCAGTAGTCCTTGAATTGCTCCCTTTTTTGTCCTGGCGACGTGGGTTTCTTTGGCTGGTTTTTGGGGTGAAATTCACATGGAGTAAACTATAAATATGGATCTTGAATCAATTAATAATTATGCTTCCAGTTCTTGGATTGTACAAAATTTGAGCTCCTTGAATGTCTTATCTGCCAATTAAGAGATCAAACCAGTAGACTCACCAACATTATTGCATTCTTAGCTCTTTCATAGATACAATACATTATTTTCTTCCTTCCTGGACATGCATGCACGTCTACAGGCTGCAGTGGCAAAAAACAGATGTAAGCATAAGGATAAGGTGGGCAGTCAAGTAGAATCTAGCTCTAGGTTATATACATAGTGCAATGTTTACCTCGTTTGAATCTTATGTTTGTAGAAGAGTGTTTATGGAGACTAGCTCAAGGTGTTGTTTGAATCTTATATTTGAACTGAACACCTTGTATTACTGTTTAACAGTGGTTATGTGGTTTGCTGGGTTGATTTTAGGTCTTTCAGTCGTCCAGAAATGCAATCCTGATGCTACTCTATTGGTGCATGCAAACACCATGGGCCGCATTGGTAATTCCTATTGTACTTTCTTTGAAGTTTGCATTTTTTTTATGAATTGTGCTTTTAAATGCTCTGAACAACAAGTATTCCCCAGTTTTACAAGTTTTTTGATGTTTACTGTTCTGTGATGCCAGTCCCACATTTAAATGGTGATAATGAAGAATTGATCTTATGTAGGATGCTGGACATTGCTGGTCATAAAAGAAGTAGGCATACTCTGCAGTGAATCCAAATTCTCTTTTCAACACTAGAATATCTAAGTAAATGCACCCTTAAAGTAAATTTGGTGGTTCTATGTATGATGTAGCACTGAATAGGAAAAAGTTGAACAATCCAGAGAGGGATAAGGCTTGTTGATCATGCATAAATATAAAACTGTCTTGTTTCTATTTTGATTTTCAGATAAAACTGTATAAGAAAGACTCCAGAGGACAGTCTCCAATAATGTATTTCAAATAAGAATGTCTTTTTTTTGCCCTTCCCTTTTCCATTTATATCTGCTTGACCCAATTTTTGGAAATACAAGTTGCTTCATGATCTCTTTTAGTATTTTTCAGTGATCATCTCAAATTTTCCTTACCTTCACCAAAACGTTTGACCTAGAATTCTGTGTGTGTGTGTGTGTGTTGCAGATAGCATATCAAATTTCATAGAACATGAATCAGCAGATCAGATTTGTTTAGCTAGAGTTTGTTATTGATGTATCTCTGTTGATGCAAACCTTTTTATGTTACATACATATGTGTTGATAAGGTGCGGTCTAGTGTTTTGATGCTCAATGTAGGTTTTTGTCTTGACAAAACATTAAGAGATGCTGGCGGCTACTAGTTTATTTGTTTACTAGGTATATTTATTGCTCGGGGGAAATGCACATCCAGTTCTAGGACAACAGATCTATAGCTTTTTGCTGTTGTGGGACACTTCTCCAGTTCCTTAAGCTGCTGTTGCCACAATTAATAGAATTTATGAGATAGAAATGGCTTGTTCTGGCCATCAGATTAGTGTTTTTGCATTAGCTATGTTGTATCTATGTGCCATAAGGATTCAAGTATAAGCAGTCGCAAATCATTTAATGATTATTATGAACAACAATATTCGTCCCTGTACCCATTGTCCTTTGCCAAAGAGTGTCAATTCCATGAAGAAATGTCTCATTGAAGTGAATATCTGCTTTAAAGGACAAAAATTTAGACTGAAAGGACAAGGCTTTGGCTTGAAAATAATTCTTAGATGGATCAATAGAGTCTATTATCATCGTAAGACAACTTCCTTTCAGTCAAAAGTTAGTATGATGTTCAACAGCTTGTCAACTGGACAGTCGCTGATGCTTGGAGGAACACAAACAGACAAACAACCCATTTCTGGGTATGTGTTATACATAAGCACCTGCATGAATATCTAATAATTCAAGCGCCTGTATAGCAAATGATGACTGAGATACCGTACTTTAGCAGAGTAGATATAATCCAGATGCATTCTTCTCTTTTTTATAACTACTTGAAAATTGGACATTATTTTGTAGTTTCTGGTGAACTTTACTGTCAAATACAGTTTTTTTTTTTAAATTTCATCTTTACTTGTTATGATGTGACAGGAAAATGGACTCTTAAATATTCCCTAATAACTGGCGGGGAGAAGATTTGCATAGGTGGTCAGCAATTGGAAGTTATTTCTGCTCCTGTATGAGATATTCAATTTTAATCTGTTTCAAGAAGACCATAACATTTCACATCGGCATAAATTTGATTTTTAGATTAGTGGAAATCCTTGCATTGCATTTAGTACATAAGTTTGCAGACACAAATATTATCTTTAATAAGAAAAAATGATAAATTACTGCTTCATTTAATAAAAAAAATTGTTAGGAAAAGAAATCACCCTGTGACTGTTATATGATATGAATCATAAAAAGATGCCTCTCTTTGGTATTTGTCAAAAGTTAAGGAGTAATTGTTCATGAGGATAAACAATCTCATTAGGATTTGAAGCCAAATTTTGATGATGTCATGCCCATTGAGCAAGGCACCACACTGATGGTGACATATATAAAATCCCATAATTTGATGATGAAGAAATACAAAATGAATACCACACCAAGTATGATATACATACATATACATGTATCATGTATGTGTGTGTGATGTGCGTACCTATGTACGTATGATCATGGAAGACTAACAGGCTAATGAACTTTCCTCAGCAACTCTGTGTCTCTTCTACAATCATGCCAAGAGTTTTTCATGAAAAGCTAGACTTAACGTACAGAATATGGCAGATATGTCTTTCGAGTTGGGAATTCATGGAATAGGTAGCGAAACAGTGGTATGAATATTACCATGCAAAAGGTGACCAACGTGCAGCTTTAAGAAGGGTGGTGCTTAAAGATGCATGATAAACATGCACCAAATCAGTAGAGGCAGAAGCTACAAAGATGTGGCTTTGGTGACCAAGGAGGTTTGCAATTATGTTGACATCGCACTCAGGGAAACTAAATGATGCATGACTGATAACCATAGAAAGGGACATATGTTGACAAAGGTGACTTGATAAAAGTCTATGCAAAATGTGCAAAAGATGACTTGGTAGCTTTGGTATAAGATCTGTAGGAAATTGCAGTCATTGACTGATAATCATGATGTATAACTAACCTACATGCTACATATTACATGTAAGATACAGCATATATAGAATAATACACTACAAGATTGGCACAACTGGAAGTCAGCATGCCGCTGCTTAGGTCTATGTTGAATGTGCTAAGGATTACACATTATCATCATCCAGTATCTGATAAATGTTGTGTTATAAATGCACTACCAAATGCTAATGTTATTTAGAAGCTCATGTAGTGAACTAGCATCCATGCCATATTAATCTACACACACCATGTGCATTATAGCATTGTGACAAACACAGACCACCACCACGGGCACTGATACCCTCAGACCCATGGGGAAAGACAAGGCCTTAGGGTCTGATGCAATTGACCTGTACAAATCATGCATGTATTCTACTAGACCTGATTCTAATCTTTCACTACATGGGATGATACAACCATATGGAGGACAGTAATAAGATGCATCTTAATAAAAACATTCTTGAGTAGTAGGATGGGTAGAAGCCCAACCTAAAACCAGAGTGAGCGTACCATCGAACCCAGGTCTCTCGTATGGGCACAAGACTTTACTAAATCTGGCAGCCTGCACATGATGATATGATGACAAAAGTTATAGGAAATTCCCCTGCTTGCAATAAAATCTCTTTAGTGCTCCCTGTATAAATCATTTGAAGTCCATCACTAGTAGTATCTATATCTTGATGATGTCTTCTGAAGGCTTTGAACCCAAATGCTTCCTATCATTATTAAATTGGCATTTCTCTTCCCCCTACTTGCTTTGCTTCTTATATTCCTGTCAGGTAGAGATTGAGTACAGCAACTATCTGCTTTGCACAGAGAACCTTATTAACACATCGAGATCAATGTTAAAACTCAGAAGCTTACCTATTTAGTGAAGGTCTCCAAGCCTTAAGGATTGTATTGGTGCTACACCACAAACACCTCTAGTAGTCCCATCATAGTCATTGTTGTTATCTAGCTCTTTCATAGGTGTTCATTTGGGTGCTTGGGTGATGGATGTGCAGTAGAATGCATAGATGATTATCTGCTAATCAGCCCTGATGGTTGCCTTGCCTTGGTTGCTCTCTTTTTTACAAAGAGCCACTTCTTGTAGCTAAATGGATATGTGTGCGTATTTTGTCTAAAGGGCGTCCAAGTGCAAGAGGATCCTACCTCTGATGGGTCTTGGGTGGGTCAGATGTATGCAGCCTTACCTCCACTTTTTAAAAAGGCTTTTTCCATTTTTCTAACCTGTGACACCAAGGTCACGATGGAGCATTCTTTTTGCTGGGCCAAGATGCGCCTGCTATGTACACATATTTTATCTGATATAAAATAATTTCTGATTAATCTTTTTTAAAATATGACACATGTATGCTAATATAAGAATGAAAAACATTAGAATGGACCCAGCAAAATATCGGATTGCATTGAATAAAAGTGAAAACGAATATAAAAATAGTATTAACAACTCCACATGCTATTCGCCGAAGGGGGGTAACGACCAATTCCCAGGTGACAGGTCCATTTATGGACCGGATATCCCCCCGAGGGGGCAGGGGGATAACGTCCATCTAATCTGGAATTGAGTCAATAGTCCTTCTTTAGAATCAGTGGAAATGCCAGGGGTTCCCCAAGTCAGCGATAGCAAGTCTGCAAGACATAGCCTCAGACTCCTGGTCTGAGGTCTCATTTGTCGTCTTTTGCAAAGACGGGAGTCAACCTCTACGGTTCGGTTCGTAAGGATAAAGAAGAAAAAGGCCCCCAATGAAAGTCAGCAATAGAGAGGAAGCGAAAAGCGCTGATTCTGTTCTATACAAAAGCATGACAAATCGCCTAAGACAAACTGGTGCTCGACGTGTAGTGGTGAGCAGCTACCTGACGCCCGAGATGTGCGTTCGTACTAAGTATCCAGAAAAAAGCAGAATATTTGATGGAAGAACAGGGGATCCTTTTGAACAACCCGAACCCATATCCAGTTTATGGTCTATTTTAATCCGTCAAAGCATTGATGAATCTTGTGCTCCGCAAACGTCGACCCTCTAATGGCACTCCTTTGCTTAGGTCCTGTTTCGGGGCTCTTCCTCGCAATGGACCTTTTTGTCAGCTTTCTATCTCTCTGTTGAACATTTCTATGCCAATATGCAGTACATTTCCATTCTCTTCACATGAGCTCAACCTCCCACTAAATTGGATAACCAAGGAGGTTTAACATTCTCTACCATTTGATTTATGACAACCACGATATACTACACTATTAATGCATGCACACTCGCAGTACATACATATATGCATTTAGATTTTCATTTTAGTGTGGTGTTTTTTTTCCCCAGATTACAATATATCTCAAAGTGTCCATAATTGTGAATGATACACAAAACATTCACCATGCATGTCTTGATACAACTTTAAATGTTAGTATATTAAAACTAATATGCAATCTAATAATACTAATGATGTTGATTAACCAAAGGATAGTTAACTTTTGTACTAAGTAGGTCGCTTAGGTGATTGCCTAGGCCTCGGAGGACAGATAAGGTAGTTCCACGGTCTAGGGTCAATTGGATTGTCCGACAACCGTTTCACGCCATCTTCATTAGAATTGAGTATATTGACATGTGTAAAAGAAGTTATGTACCTTAAGTCTTCATATTAATTTTCATATGCTTAATTGAGCACACTTTTCTACATTAACAATGGTAACACTTTTCTATTTGGGATTGACTTTATGAATCTAACTATGATTCATTGAATTTTTTATCATGAGCTTTCAACCTTAAGGAGACTTCATAATTTGGTCTTTAATTCTTGTATGATGTTACTCTTAGCAACGGTTCTTGCCAAGGACTGTAGTTGGTTGCCAAGAACCAGTGTAGTAACAGCATAGTAAAAATATTTTGCTAAGATCAAGTGTAATGCCAGTTCTTGCCAAGAAACCTAAATGGCTAGTTGGTTGGAAAGAGAAGAAATATTTTGCCGGCTTTGCATTCTAAGCTTATGCTACCCCTTAGCAACACTCCCGAAGATCAATCTAGGGTTTGAATGAGTTTTTTTTTTTTTTTTTTTTTTTTTTTGTGAAAACGGCAATTTCATATAGCTCTAACGTGAGTACACCTTGCCATATCTGAAGAAAGCAAAAAATACAGTGGGGGCGGGAGCCCCGCCGTGGAAGTCCAACAAAAATCCCCTGAATGTCGTGCAACGTAAGAGGTGACCCAGTCTGCCACACTGTTCGCCTCCCGGAACACATGTACTGCCTCGAAGTCGTCCATCTCCAATGCCATCCTGCGGGTCTCCCGAATGAGAGGATGTCCATCACCATATCTGTCCGCACCCTGAATCCAGTCGATCACTATAGAGGAATCCCCCTCGAGATGCACCCGCCTAGCGCCAAGCACCCGTCTCGCATAGGACACACCCTCCCAAGCTGCCCGTAGCTCGGCACCCACTACTGTGAGCCCAGGCGTATATCGGCCACCCGCCACACCAGCCGTCCAAGATGATCTCTGATGACAAATCCAACCCCGCCGGACCTGCCCTCTAATGCAACACTACCATCAAAACTCACCTTGAGATAGCCGGGGGGTGGGGGCACCCAAGAAGCAAACACAAACCTGGGCGCTAGAACAGCACAATGAGTACCCCAGATGTCCCTGGCCGTCCCGGGAGGGCACAAGTCGAGGCTGGAAGAAACCTCCCCAGCCTGAAGTACAGCTCTGTCCACCACCATCCTCGTCGTGAGCCTCCTGTCCTCAAACAGACGTGCATTCCGATCCAACCAAATATGGTAGGCCAGATATGCTCTAAGTATACCCGCCTGGACGAACCTAGGGCTCCGCATGGAAGCCCGCAACATATGTAACAGATCCTGTGCCGACTCCACTGAACAAGGAAGAGGAACCGGTGACCTCCTCCATATCTCCCTAGCCCTGGGGCACTGCAGAAGGACATGCTCAATGGTCTCCACCACATCTGTGCACAACACACAAACTGGGGGATCCGCACTCCCTGCCTGACTAGCACACTTCTGGTAGGTAGGCATCCCCAGGCCACCTTCCAGATAAAAAGTGCCACCCGCGGATGGATACGCGTCCTCCAAATCCATCCCCCCTCGATCTGCCTGACTGGCTCCCCACTGAAAAGTACCATAAGATCCCTAGCCCGCACCTGTGACCGCCCCGATGGTACCCAAATCAGCCTATCAGACTCCCCTCTAGAGGGCACCGAAATAGCCAAGATCAACTCTGCCAGCTGCTCCCCAAACACCTCTCGGACCAACCCCACCCTCCACCTGCCCTCATCTGGGAACATCAGATCGCTGACCCTACAACCGGCTAAGCGTCCGGAGTCCACCATGGTGGGCAAGCGGCTGATCGGCTGCGCAGTCACCCAACGGTCCTCCAGCACATCAATCGAGCGTCCATCACCAACAGTCCATCTGATCTCCGGCAGTACCGCCCCAGCTCTGGCACACATCTCCCTCCACACTGGAGAGTGGTGACGGGCTGCTCTTCCTTCAGGAATCAAAGCTCCATACTTAGCCCTCAACAACGAGGACCACATGCAATCGGGCTCCATAACAAATCTAGCGACATGTCGCGCCGCTAGAGCCTCCCGCCTCACCATCAAAGACTGTACCCCTAAACCACCCCTCCTCGTCGACTGACACACCACCTCCCATGCCAGCAGATGAATGCCATCTCTACCACCCTGCCTCCCCCAGATAAAACATCTGAGAAGCTGCTCAATGGTCCTCAAAACCGCCACCGGGATGAATGTAGTAGAAAGTAGATAAGTAGGGATCGAGGAAAGGACTGACCGAACCAGCGTGATCCTCCCCATCATGGATAGTGAGTGCCTCTGCCAACCCTCCACCCTCTGCCGGATGCTAGCCTCCAGAAAAGTACAATCCCTGCCGCGAAGCCGCCGACCAGACAGCGGAACTCCCAGATACCTCAACAAGCCATCCTGCTCAGCCACCCCCAAAATCTCCATGATAGGGTTCTTCTCCTCTCGTCTGGTCAATGGGCTGAAGCAAACTGCAGATTTCGAAAAATTAACCCGTTGACCAGATATAGCACAGTAGTCCCGTAGAACCCTACCCAGCACTCGGGCGTCCTGTCGTGTCGTCCGGGCCAGTAGCAAAAGATCATCCGCAAACAGCAGGTGAGAGATCGCGGGGGCACCCACTACCGGTCTGTAAGCATCCAGCTCCGGAGAAGATACAGCCTGATGCAAGAGTCTGGATAAAGCGTCCGCACAGATAATGAACAATAGGGGAGAAAGCGGGCATCCCTGCCGCAAACCACCTGACGACACAAAGAAACGGGAGGGTGTGCCATTCACCAAGATGGCGAAAGAAGGAGCCCTGACACAACCCATAACCCACTGAATCCAAGTCTCCGGGAAGCCAAACACCTGCAGAGACTGGTGGACAAAGTCCCACCGCATCCTATCATAGGCCCTCTCCATATCAAGCTTGACCCCCATCAAGCTCCTCCTCATCGGGGCCCTCCCCAGATCGAACATGAACTCCTGAGCTATCAATACATTGTCGGAGATGCTCCGACCACCTATGAAAGCACCCTGCTCCAAACTAATCAATCTCGGGAGTAAGTCCCTCATCCTGACAGCAAGAATCTTCGCCGTTGCCTTATACAAAGTGGTACATAGGCTGATCGGTCGAAAGTGACCCGGCTCAGTAGCAACTTAAACCACCAACCTACATTAGCAACTTAAACCACCAACCTTGTGTAAAAAATATCAAGTGATATGCAATAGTATGTTAATATGTTGATAATTTTGTACCTTATCTAATCCATTTTTTTAACAAATTAATCATTGGGCACATACCATGCTCTTTCTCTTTTGGTGCCCAACATTTCCACTATATCATCCTTATGTAATCTAACCATGAGTATGTGGTTCCGATTTCATTGTTTTTTCTTTTAATACTTACAAGGCAATATGTATGTCTTTCAGGGTCATACAGATGGTCATCTTGCTCTGCTCCATGTTAGTACAAACACGCTTGTCGTAGGCGATCATTGTGTAGGGTAAGAATTTTAATCCAAGATATGAAGAATGTTTTTATAATTTTCAACTAAATACAAACAAAGAAGGATAGCTATAGTAGATGGCCCAATGAAAGGCTATTGCTTAGATGTCTAATTATATGTGTCAAACCATGTAATATACATAGTGCTAAGAACTTTAAATATTATGTCAATAGTTATGGGGATTGCTTTTAGTTAAATTACTTGGTATAATGCAAATTATAAATGTAATCTTTCAAGATGAAACTTCAAAATGAAGGTACAAAGAGGATATGAGCATTAGTATTTTGTGGACTTGCATGAATTTCATGAAGGTATTTGATCATTGGTATCTTATTGAGTGACCTTTTCTTGATTGTCAATATGATGATACCATCAATACTGCAAATTTATGGCAGTGCCCTTACAAAGATTATGTAGGTCTCATGCTTTTGGTTGCAATAGTTTTAGCGGTCTTAGAAGTTTTGAAGTTTCTGTCAAAAAATAAGAAAAATATTTGAAAATGTAAAAAAAAACAAAGGAAGCCAGGCAAAGTTACTAGACAATATTATGCTATAATAGATTCTTTATATGTCTACATTGATAATCTTAGTGATCCAGAAGGATCACCAAACTTGTTGGGATCACTTTGGCCACCTTGGAAAGGCTTGGATGGGGTCTAGGAGGGAAATCCACCGTATCCAAGGCTAATTTGCACAACAAAACTCTCGGAGGCCATAATTTTCTTGTATAGGGCCCGTTTTCAGTAACTACATTTTAAAATTAACTTTTCGAGTTCTATGCTTGGGTTTTGTCGCACCCATTGATGTGGGGTTTTGACAATGTTTGTGCCTCGAAATGGGATGGTCAAAGTAAAAGTTTTCTTTTAGATAAGACTTTTTGTACAATGTCCGATTTCAAGGCTCTTCTTTTCGAAATTGAACAACTTTTTGAGTATGCTTGGGGTTTATCTCATCCCATTGATGTACGGTTCTGACAACGTTTGGACCTCAAAACAGGCTTATCAAAGTAAAAAATTTACTTATCGACTTTGATTGGGCATATCTTCCAAATTGGGAGGAATCAGATGATGCGGCAAAAGGCAAAGTTGATATAGAAGTCGAGATCGAGCTTCAGAAAGATTTTAGCTTTTTCGTGATTATTTCTACTTGTCACTGGCTATTTAGGAAATATGTAACCTATTTTAACTAGAAGGGGAATCCGACTCGAATTTTTTAAGAGCATACCTCAATAGTATAATTAAAGGATATGTGTAACAATTTTGTTCGTTTTTTATGGAAGTAAAGGGCTTAGAACCCCATTTTCGAAAATTCTTAATATTATCTATTATTTTGTTTGGTGAATTTTGAGTTGAGCGGGTTGAAAAAAATTCTTTCTTTTTTCTAATTAGATCTCTCAGTGTGAAGTTAATGTTGCATATAAGTAAGATTACACATACTAGTTTTTTTTATATATCTACTTCAATTGGTCAAAAATTCATTATGTTGGCAATTGCGAAGCTTTTTAGTGCCTAGTGCAAATTATTATTTTTTTAGTAGCACTTACAGATGTGTTGAATTTGGCCATTCTTTCTCATTATTTTGAGGTTATGTGGCTATTTAATCAAATGAATGTAGTATTTTTTTTTAATTTTGTGCCAAAATGATGTTGTTCTTGTGAAATGAATTGTCTTTAGTTGTTCACACTAATTTTTATAAAGTATGGAAATATGATTATTAAAATATAATAAGGTAGCAATTGTGAACACTAATTCTTTAGTTGTTTCCAATGCTTTGGTGTTTCATGGTTATATTCTTTGTAGCTAGTAGGCTATCTATTGAGTAGTTTATTAGGTAGCAATTGATGAAAGATGGCAGGCAAACAAAAAGTTTAAATCTCGATACTTTTGAGGATATCCTAGATGCATCTGTAGATGCTGGTTCTTTTTATGTTTTGGGTCCTTTTAATCCTAACAAGTAATATAAGATACTCTAGGTCTGCTCTTAAATGAACTAAGCCTTCTTGCACATTTTTATTATGGTGGTAAATAGGAAGGATCTTGTAAAGTATTTATGGTACTTTTATTTGCATCCTTGGAATGATCCTTTGCTTGATAGTAGTTTAGTTCTCCATACAACTTCTCCCTACAACTCCATGATCGATCCTTTCTTCTCCTTCTATTGCTCTGTTTTCAGCTTTGTGAAATAAAGCCTCTAACAAGGCCGAGAGACACCATTTTGGTGGGAAATGAATCGATCTTGGCGGTAAATGAAGGCCATATGTGATCAAAACAATACAGCTTTGCCCCAGATTGTGCCACATAAGTAAACTGAGGGGTAACGTGTGAGGCACGTGATATTTTCCGTTATCTATTTAACGACCGAGTGACGAAGGGATCAAATTGTTAACAAGTTATACGTTCGGAAGTCAAATTATGAGAAATTGAAGTTCAAGGTTTAAATTAAGTTGGGACATAAGATTCAGGATTTTTTGTGAAAATTTAGCCATTATTATATTATTATAATAATATGATATATTATATTAGTATATAATATAATATAATGTGATGCATCTAATACTAGTTAATAATTATAGGGTTTGATTCATGACCAGAATCGAAATTGGAATGGGAATTGGAATAGCTATATTCCCTGATGTATTCGGTTTGTGACTGAAATCGGAATCGGAATCAGAATATGACTTGAATACCAGAGAAGATACAGGATTGGGTTTTTTGGGGAATTGGAGCATTCCCCATTTTTCCTTGGAATTGTAATCGGAATGGGACTCACCCCAACTAAACGGTTAGAATGGTAGTCACTCATTCCCATTTCCATTCCCATTTCCATTCCAGTGCCCAACTCGCCCAACCAAACATGCCCATAATTTAATATTTTGGTGTCTAAAGTATTACAATTATTATTACATATTGATATATCCTTATATTAATATAATATTATCATAATATATTAATTTGATATTATTTAGTATAAAATTACAATAGCATTATATTATAATATTATTTTCATATTAATATAATATAGTGTAAAGTTCAAAGTATTTTGGTCACACAAACATCTTTTTGACGGGCTTCATAACGCACTTTAAGAAAGAAGCTCCAAATTGGTGCTTTTGGGAGGACCAGAAAATTCTTTCAGTTTTTTTTTAACTAAACACCCACCCATATATTGCCTAGAAGTGCTTTTGGACTCTAGAAAGCGCTTTTGTCCCCTCCAAAAAGTAGTCCGAAATGGGGCTTCATCCGGGGGTGCTTTCTTTTTTTAGGAGGCCAAGCAAAAGGATCGTTTCCTCCTTTGCTGGAATAAGGATGATTATTTCCATTTCTTCATCCATCTTCCTTTGAAATCCTAGCATGGTTGCCATTTTTGGAATACCCCTACCTTCTCATGATGTTAGATTGGCTGTCAGAGGATTATTTCAAGCATTTGGAATTGATAATGCTTTGGGTGAAAGGTGCATTCATCTCTGGTGCACTCTCTTAGAATTCCACATTCTTACCTTCTTCTCTATCATGTCTTGGGAAATGATCATGATGAGACTGATTGTAGCAACAGAATGTGACATAACGTCAAATGCCACTGATAATATGAATCAAGGAACACCTCTTACACCTACCTTTTGCCTTTCCAGATGCATCAGACAAACATTATCATACGGCTAGAAAGGAGTGGTGTATATTAAATATATGCTTCCACCTAACCATTTAATCTCACAATATAACTGTAGGTGGTAAGGTGAAATCTTTATGCAAAATCTGGCATTTTATTGATGAAGTGTTTCTAGATATATGCTATTTACATTTTATCAAGCTCAAAAGGTTGTTTTTAATAGATTAATTAAGAAATGATAGAACTTTATTAATGTTACGATTGGTAAAGGTGTATCGGTGTCTTACAAAATTGACTTCCAAAACTTTTAAGGGCTTGTTTGGTGAAATCCTGTTGGATCCGAGTCGAGGTCTCTCTCTCTCTCTCTCTCTCTCTCTCTCTCTCTCTCTCTCTCTCTAAAATCCCGCCGTGATTGCGCTTGGGACCCCCTGTCCTATCCCTCGCCCTTCTCCCACTCCCTTCCTCTATGCTCTCTCTATCTCTCTCTACCAATCTTGCTGGATCCTGTAGGTTTTTGTGAAACAAACTCTAAAGGAATTGTTTTCCTAAAATGCTATAGAGAACCAGCTTATGTGTTGCTGATATATTCATGTTTGAGATTTTGTTTTTAAAAAAATTCAGAAGATTCTGTATTTGGTATCTATATAGGAAAATAATAATATTATATTTGCTATCCTTTTTCTTGGTCCCAAATGATGATTAATTTTCTATATTATCTTTTGCCTTAACTTTCTTAACTAGCAATTTATGCTTTTTTTTCCAGTCAAGGGAGTGCTGTTCTGGATGTTACATCCGGTGGAAACATGAAGGTCTTTCCTCTTATACCATACTCACTAAGTAATGTTTCTGATAACTTAGCATAAGTTATTATATCTAGATATAATATAGAAACATGGTATTCATGTGAGATTTCTCATAATTTCACTTAATTGTTGTTGCCTTTGTATAATTGGTTCCCCTTTTTGTGACCTGTCTAGAATTTCAATATTTCCCCTTGTTTTCATGCGAGGGTTAAGGTTTTGTGTGCTGTACTTTTGCCGGCCATGGTCATCAATGTACATATCCAATACTGTTTTTTATTTTGGTCATCAGCATAAACTGGCACTCATGGGCATGCAATCCAGTGGGATGGCATGCGTTGGTTGCATCATACTTTTTCTAGAAAAAACCATGTTTAACTTACTTCTGAGTTCTTATATTTTTTTTATGGAAGGAATCATAGTTTTTCTAAGTGATCAATATTATCTAGCATCATGAGTTACCAAATGCATATAAGCTCTTTGCTTCTTAACTTGCTCATTGCATTATTTAAAGTAAGTTACCATATAAATTTACTTAAACTGATGTTTAGGGACTATAAAGAAAAAATACACTTAAAATTCGTTATGTTACAAATTACAATTACAGAATTAGAAACTACATTAAGTCATGCATTCCTAGGCATCATTATATTTAATTCCGAACACCTATTTTATAGAATAACATTAAACAACCATGTTCTTGTGTCAAGAAAAAAGATGTAAAAATTCATTATGCTGCAATACAAAGTTAAAATGTACAAAGAGGTGTATTATGGTATTAGTAAATTGATGAATTTTGAATGCAAGTCGCCATTAAATAATGTATCGCTAATGGGTAATGTACACACGTAAATCATATAAATAAATAACATATTGTGTGATGTTCAGACGAACATACAGGACTCTTTTCACCCTGAAAATTAATTAATCATCGACCGGCTATAATAAAGTTGTCAATAACATTACATCACCCAAGACTTAATTAAAAACTTATATCCTGATGGTTGGAGAGATCATGGTTGGCAACTTGTTACTTATAAAGAGGTCATATTTGGGAGTGTTGATCAAAGGAATTAACTACCTGAGAGGAGTTACTAGGATTATAAGGAGTTATTCATGCAAGTAATTATTGGCAACCATTAAAGAGGCAGCTACCAAGACAAGAAACTACCTAAAATACATTAGTTATTACTGAAAATATCTACTAAGCTATAATATATGAAGAGGAAGAAGGCTTTACACATAATAAACATTTGACTATCCCAGCATAGACAAAGCTTCTATGCCCCTCCTATATACAATGATGAGCATCTAGAGAATTTTGCATCCTTGACCCTAGTCCAAAGTTCTCCAACATGAAGTCTTTCATCTTGGAGAAGATTGACTGAGCGTTGAGAGGATTCTGCATCTTTGGCCCTCATCGCCTATCCAATTCTCCAATGCGACGATCGATCCACCCTGGAGAATATTTATCGTATACCTGATTTCTTTCCTTTCATGCAATCAATCTTATTGGATAGTTTATCTAAGTTATTATTCCCTTTGCGTTCTTTCTTTGCGATGTTCTCATCCTATTAGAAATTTTAGATCCTTTTACTAAGACAAATTAAACCTTGTCTCCTGATCAACCTAGTTCTGCTAATTGATCTGGCATGCCGCCACTCCATCGACTAGCAGAATAGTTTCCCAAGGAACAAAGACATCAACTACTTAGAAATGTCTTCTTGACTTTCATATACATTTATTTTATTATAGTTTCCATTTGGATTCTTATTTCTGTTTTATATTCACATTAACAACACATGCACAATAATAGATATACATTTCTGTTAGCATGTTGATATGATTATGAATTAGTGAGAAACATATATAAATTAGGAGTTTATTGAACTAACAGATTAATGACACATTTAAATTTTGTTGAAATGAAGATACATGAACTAATAAATGCTTGTTATCTCCTCATTAAAGATAGATGTTTCTTAACCTTTCTTGATGTTGAACAGTGATTTTGTGTCCTGAATATATTTTGTGCTTGATTTCTCCCTTTTGGTCTATAACCTTAGAAGGGAGACTTTACACTTGAAATCAGCCAAAAGAAGTCCAAATGGCAGGAAGAGTTTTTTGTGTGTGTGTGGGGGGGGGGGGGGGGGGGGGGGTGAGGTGTTAATTTTGTGGTCTCTAGCCACATTAAATTGGCATGAGCTCATGATACAGACATGGATAGACATGATATGTTGGTACGTAACTACATACTGTTATACAATGGCCGTATGTTCAAAATTTTCTATTGCATGTGACAGGTTAAATTTAACTCACTTCTAGTCCTGATTAAGACCAAAAATTGTTACAAATTCAAAAATATGCAGGAAAGTATACTTTCTTTGAGATATGGAACACAAAAATTATGCTCATTCATAGCATTCCCAGTCTTTTACCAGATTCTTATGTTAAATTGTTTTTCTTTTACCATCGCTGTAGTTTGTGTTGAAAATTTGCTATTTTTCATTCGGAGACTTAGTTGATAATTATGAACCAACGGTATAAAATGCAATATTTGATCGTTAAATTCTTTATATAGATAGGAATTTTGCTAACAAATAGTTTGCCTCAAGTATTCCAAATGCTGTCATCCTAGTCTAAGACAGGCCCCTAACTGACCCACTTGGGCGCTAAGTTGTCCCTATAAGAGGACTAGCTGACTAGCAGGCATCTAGGTAGCTGTACAGTAGCCCAAGTGTGCTGGATGTGTTATGCAGGTAGGTGACCAGCTGAAACAACAATGTCTATACGGTCTCCAAACTCAGTTGTGGTATGATGATATTTACAGCAACTATCTGATGTTCCAATTGCAATAATGAATTCATGAAGCATTTATCTGCAGTTGCAACAAATAATACCTTTGACTTAAAAGTATACTGCACCTATTTCATAAAGATACGGTGTGCTTATGCATGCTTTAAAAGTTGTGCAGCATACACATCTGCTTTTTGATTGATAAGCAGAGAGCCTAAAATATTAATTTCATGTTGACTTTGAAGGCATTGAAATAGTTACATATTTTTTTTGTAAAAAATTTAAGATTCACTCGATCATAATAACATTTTTGTGAATTTATTATTTGTTTATTTATTTTTGATCTTGATGACCAAATTTGTTTTAGTTGAGTAGAACATTGATTTTGTTTGTGTCAGTAGGATAAGTCATTTAAAGTTTGCAATTTGTTTAAGTAAGTTTTTTTTGCATATGCAGGACTACTTCCAGACAACATACAAGTTCTTGGATCTGTCACCACATGTTTTAGTTCCCATGCATGGTAGAATTAACCTTTGGCCGAAGCAAATGCTCTGCGGATATCTCAAGTATGATATACATTGATCCCCTTTAAATCATATTAAATTTCTTTTTAAAACATTTCTGGAGACCATGTTTAAGTAATGGATCATATTTGTTTAACATTATCACATACAGAATAAAGTTAGATGTGTCTGATACTAATAGAGAATAAATGATAAACTTTGACAATATATACTGCAAATAAAATTTTTCTGCTTCTGTTGTTATATCCTTCCAGAATAAACTGTAGATTACTTATCAACTTGAAAACCAATATGAGATCTCCTTTTTTCTGGTAAAAAGTGATATTCTTATTAATTATAAACAAAACAGTGCATGAGGTTACCTTTGGATGCTTTTCTGCAGTTGTTTTATTTAAAAGTTGATGCATGGTTGCTGAAATTTATGTGGATATTTTAGAACCGGAGAAGGTGAAATATTGATTTCATCGAAATCTGAGAAATTGTTTCTGACTGACTCATCCTATAGATTCATGATCTCTTTCACATGACTTGTATAAAGATGTGGGTTTAAGCATACCATGCATCATGATCTCAATTTGGTTAATTATTACAATTACGGGAACATGTTAACCATTTCCCAAGGTTTAATTTTGGGAACATTTTTGACAGGCATCGTAGAGACCGAGAATCATCCATTTTAAAAGCCATTGAAAGTGGGGCAGAAACGTTATTTGATATAATTGCCAAGTCATATCCAGGTCTGGACATCAAACTGTGGCTTCCAGCGTCATCCAATGTGAGACTTCATGTGGATCATCTAGCCCACCACCAGAAGCTACCAAAGGTAAAATAATAATAATGTTTATGCTGACCTTTTCTCCACATAGCAATTTGTAGGCACTGAAACATACGTGTGCACTAGTGGTGAAATAATTATATAAAATTTCTTTCAATCATTAATTTTTTATTGTGAGGGAAATTAAGATATCCATTTTTGATTGATCCTGTTCTGTAGATATGAATTTTTGTGGTAGTTTAACTGCTGACAGGGTTTGAATTACAGTGTATCATGCATGCATTTATCAAGGTTTTTTTTTTTTTTTTTTGACAGCAATGTAGCATGCTGTACCATATAAAGTATTGAGATGCATTAGTTGACATACATCAAAAGATAGATAACACCGCTTGGTAACTGGACATTAAAATAATACTCAAACTTCTGCAAGAAAATTTTTTCTTCAAATCTAATTCTTTTATATATTGTCAATTTATATTATGATGATCTGGCATGTTGGGAACTTCTAAGCTTCATCTTTGGTTGTCATGCAGTAGCTAAAACTCTGGCATATGCACTGTTTTTACTATAAGATCATTGAAACACATCCAGTCATCATATTAGCAACTATAAAGCAAAAACTAACATCAAATAACGTTGTTAGAAAGCAAAGCTTAAAGGGAAATTGCTTTTTCAAAGCAAATTGGTCTATGAAGTCTCATAATTGCATCATACTTTTAATGCATGATAATGTGCATCTGCTTGTGCTGGCTTGGTGGATATAAATGCATGATCTCCAAGCTACAAAGGTCTGAATTTGGCTTGTCAGCTCATTGCTCCTGGCATGGAATGGTCAAAATGCATAACCACACTGTTCTTTATTAATGAACTCACATTTGAGAGGTCTAACTTTTAGAAATGTAAAATCTTAGAAGGGTTGACTAGCAAGTTGCATGCACACACACACTGTAAAAATGAGAAATAAACATTTTACATAAGTGTGGCTGCCATTTTAATGCTTATCTTGAGTTTTATAATCGAACCTGTACATTTTTGACAAAAGCAGAACAAATGAGGATGGACATTTTCTTTAGATTTTCCTTTTGACAACATTGTTCTAATTATTGTTAACATTTATTGTTAATTTGATATTATTTTTTAAATGCTACTGTGTTGATAAATATACAGAGGCATGAAATTTGCATTATATGAAATATTTGTGCTAGTTTTTAAATATCAGGTACTGGACATGCTGCTAGTAATTATTTTTTATGGTAAAAGCAGCATTACCTTGCTTAATGCTTGATGCTTCAATTATGTACCATGTTGCTGTTATGTCTAGGTAATCATTGTTGAATTCCAACATTTAAACATGTTTCACTAGAGGAGTTCACTCGAAGTTATGATGCATTCGTTGCCAAGTTAGGCATCAGTGATATGGAATATTAAAACTTTGGGAAGCCTGGCCTTTTCTTTTTGGTGGTCTATAAGCAACTAGGTTCTTGATGTTTGGTTTCATCATGAATCAGGTTAGAAAGAAGTCATTGCTTTTTGTAATCCTGATCCACGGTAGAAACCAAGAAATGCTTGGATCCTTGGATAAAAGTAGCATGAGAAGAAACCATGAAATGCTTGGACCTTAGATAAAAGTACCATGAAATACATGCATCTAGATTGATATTTTTAGAAACATGTCCCACATCACTTGCATCAGAAAAGAGAAACCTTTTGCTAGGTAGGTGAAAGATAAGATCTAGATTGTTGCAGTAGAATCATTTTGCTTAAGTTCAATTAGAGTTTGGTGATATGTCTAAATGTTCATCACCATGTGTTTCCTGGAAAACTATTCTAATGATTGATAGAGTCATTTGTGTGCTAGATCAATCAAGTCGACGAGTAAAATTAGGTCGATAGGAGACAAGGCTCGGTATGCCTTATTTAATGGACTTAAAGTTTTAACAAGATGGGAATATTGCAAAGGAAGGAAGCAAATAAAGGAGTAATAACTCACATGTAGAGAAACTATCTGATGAAGATTGATTACATGAAAAGAAAGTAATTGTGTACAAGATAGATATTCTTCAGGGTGGAATAGTCATCACACTAGAGAACTGGATTACCAATAAGAGCCAAGGATGTAGAATTTTCTTGATGCTTAGTCAACTTCTCAAAGGTGGAATGAGACTTCATGTTGAAGAACACTGGACCAGAATCGGAGATGCATAATTCTCTCAATGCATATTGTGGTATATAGGAGAGGTGTGGAAGCCTTATCCATGTTAGGGTAGTCAAATGTGTGTGTAGAGTGTGAAAAAGGATTGCTAATGAAGCATTTTTCCTCTTCTTATATTGCATATTAGTAGCTATTTCCATCAAAAACTCCCATTTCTTAGGTAGTTTCTTGTCTTGATAACTCTCTCCTGGTGGTTGCTAGTGATTACTTGCACGAATAATTCCCTATTATTCTAATAACTCCTCTTAGATAGTTAATTCCAATGATCAACTACCAAAATATAACCTCTTTTATAGGTGACAAGTGGCCAACCATGCTAGGACATAATTATTAATTAAATTTTGGTCGATATACTGTTATTAAGCACTTTATTATATTTGATCAATGATTAGTTAATTTTTTGATGTAAATATTGCCCCCCCCCCCCCCAAAAAAAAAAAAAAAAACCTTTTTTCAATGAAAATGAATATTTTTTTTGAGTTGGATAAGCATAAGTTATCACCTGATCAACAACTATAAGAAATGCTAAGTTAGTCATAGCAATAGGCTACTATACATGATTTATTCAATCAAATATTTTGACTATAGTATTTGCCATAATATATAGCCCATACATTATGCCTATTAACCCTGATATAGATCATACTTTTAAAATTGGCCGAGCATGACTATCAGCCATGACATGAGCCATAATTTTGAGTAGGTTGATCATGTCTATGGACCATGATAAGGGTCAAAATTTTGAGCAAGTTGATTATGCTTATTACCATGATAATGGCTATATTTTGAGCAGGTCAACCATGTTTATTGACCAAGATAGCGGTCAAATTTTGAGCCAGCCGGTCATACTTATTGACTATGATAATAGTCAAAATTTTGAGTAGGTCGACCATACTTATTGACCATTGTAGTTCTTATTGACTATATTCATTGATCATGATATTGGTCGACTTGAGGTTTTGTTTAGCCAACAAAGATTAACTTTTGAAAGATTGATCATTATTGGTCATCTACTTTGTTTTTTTGTGCATATGCCCCTAATATCTGATGCAAGTAGAAATTAGTGGGACCATGATTTAATATAAATGATAGATTATGATCATTATTATTGATCAATATAGATCTCAGGCCATTTACTTTCTTTGATCAACTAATCTTTTTAGGTCAATTGGTCATTTTTGGTGAGTTGACCTTTTTTGACTAGGTTGAACCATACTTATTTTTGGTTAATTAGCCTTTCCAAGCCAATTTGATTGATACTCCTCAAATATTTTTTTCTTTAGTCGATTAGCTTTTCCAAGCCGATGTGAATGATATCCCTTGGGTAATTTTGCTATAAATTAATCAATTTGTGAAATCAAGTTGCATATTAACCCTTGGGTATTTTTGCTATATTTTTATGGCTCATTGATTGTGGTTTCAACATTTTAGTTGCGATCATTTTTTTGGAAAGTTTCATCCTGGCTTATCATCTTAGTGCTCTTCTTTGGCATTCTATCCTATTAGGTCCATCGGGCATGCCAAAAATATTTTCTTAGAAACTATTCTAGTGGTGGATGGAGTCGTTTGCATGCCAAATCGATCGGTTGATTAGGAGACAATGTTTTTGCCTTAGTAGGACTTAAAATTTGAAATAGGATGATAATATTGCTACGAAAGGAAGCAAATAATGGAGTAATAACTCAAACAAAGAAACGCAATAACTCACAAACAAAGAAGCTATCTAATGAAGATTGATTACATGGAAGGAAAGTAATTTGGTACAAGAGATATTTTTGAAGGCGAATGATCGTCGCGTTTGGAGAACTGGATAACTGGTAAGGGCCAAATGTACAAAATCCTCTCGATGCTCAATCTTCTCCAGGTAGAATGAGACTTCACGTTGAAGAACTTTGGATCAGTATTTGGGATGCAGAATCCTCTAGACGCTCATCATGGTATGTAGGAGAGGTGTGGAAGCTTTGTCTATATTGAGTTAGTCAAATATCCATGTGTAGGGTGTGAGAGACTCTGAATGAAGCCTTCTTCCTCTTCTTATATGTGCACATTGGTAGTTATTCCCAGCAACAATTACCATCTTTTACCATCTTTTAGGTGTTTTCTTGTCTTGGTAACTTCTGTCTTGGCGGTTGCCGGTGGTTATTTGCATGAATAACTCTATTATCTTAATAACTCCTCTTAGGTGGTCAATTCCAGCGATCAACTGCTTAAATATGGCTTCTTATATAAGTGAAAAATGGCCAATCATGATCTCTCCTAGTGTTAGGATGTAAGTTATTAATCCAATCTTGGTTGATGTAATGTTATTGACCACTTCATTATAGTTGGTCGATGATTAATTAATTTTGGGTGTAAACACCATTATGTATGATAAAAGAAAAGCTCATCATCAGCTAAAATTCAGTTTCTGTGTGATAATGATTTATGATGCCCATAACATGGTTTATGTTGCAAAAATTTGTGCCTAGACTGGGTTGTCCTCTTGCTTTTAAGTTTCTAGAACTGAAAATCTGCATAGCTGTGCAGGATTTCTCAATGAAAAAATTCCAAGCAACTTGTGGAGTCCATTTTATATCTCGATGGATTTGGACTTTCTTGAAGAGGAGAAACATTTTTAAAGTGCTCGCAATTATTGGGGTTGGAGGTTTAGCCATGGCTTTTAGCAGGAAAGGGAAGTTTGGTGGATGAAATATCCACACAATCAGCAAAGCCAACTTCAAAATTATGAACTTGGAGTGCCGGCAGTTGCATCTTTACACGGTAAAACCAGAGATCAAAGAGAGCAGTTAGACTCGTTGAAGGACCTATGAAGGAAGCCTTGCATTAAAGCCTCTCGGCAGCATCTGCAAGTCAAGCAGCCTTGTAACCTGGTTGTCTTTGAATTTGACAACCCAGTGTGGAAGAGAATTTTTTAAAATATTCAAATTTTAAAACTTTCTTTCACATTATTGCATGGGAAGGGCCATATAATGGGTTAATAGGTTCTTTGTACATGTCAAGATTGTCCATTATGGGGGGCTTCCTTTGCGCCGAGGTTGGTGAGGTCAAGCTTGCTCGCAGTAGGAGAATTTCTATACGAGTTTAGGCTCAAGTTGGGCTCATAGATATTTTTATATGGTTGATTCATCGCTATTAATGGGCTAAGTTATGAGAACAGCCTGATCGTTTACTTCAAGCTGGCCCTTTGTTTTTGGGTCGACTCATCTGCAGGATGAGCCTTATCATATCGGTTTAAAAAATCACACCAACAAAAAAACGAAACTATGAGAGCCTGAGCATGCTGGCTCCTGAATTGCTGATGAGCAGTTATGGTGTGAAATTAAAACAAACCTTGATTAGAAATCCACTCGTCTATAGCTTTTTCTTCCAGTAATAATCGTATGTGCGCTCACTTATTTTGCTCCTCCTTGTTGCACAAGCCATCCAAATTTTTGTTTACTCTAAAATATTAGAGGAAGCAAAATTTTAGACATCACATATAACGAAACAAGCACAACCAAGGTTTATTGCCAGGTGTCAGGATCGGCATTTCCGGACGATGTTACTATAAAATCTTGTAAAATGTTGTATATGCAATACGTTGTGCTCTTCTTAGTTGAAGTTGCTGAACTACTGTAAGAAATCTAATTTTTGAAATTTATTCTAATTGGATCCAGCATTATACAGGTAACTTGTGCTTAGGTCCAGCGAAGAGTAAGGTAGCAAAATGCTGACGCGGCACGATCATCGCTCTTGATGAATCTTGCGATTCTTATCCGTCAAATTGCATCCTTTGCAAGCATCCGTAAGCTTGGGATCATGCAATTGCATGATGTGAAAGTCAAAAGGCACTCGATTCTTTTCACTCCTACAGGTCATAAAAAATTTAAGGAAAGATTTGTTAAGCTTTGATTTTTTTTCTCCTTCACGGTTTTGGGGCCGCTTTAGAAAAGTTGAGGGTAAAAAAGCAAAGGACAGGAATAAACGAAACGTTGTTGACGAGATCACCGTACATCAAATGCAGGTACATACTTCCTCTTTAATCATGTACTCTTCTGCTTTATCGGCTCTTTACTCCGTGGAGGCTTCCGCTTCCCCCGCCGGCGGCAAAATACTCCACTCGGCTTGCAACCTTCTATCTTATACTCAAGAATATTTTAAGAGGGGCTCATTATAAATATATACATATATGTGGGTGTGTGTATGTATGCATGTATTTTAGAAAGCTGCTTCTTCACCTTAAGTTTTCTTTGTGTACGTTTCTAATTTCCTCGATATCTGAATTCTTTTGTATCTCATACAAGCTGATCGCCTATAATTGAAGACTTCTCCAAGGACGCTCCCAAGTTCAGCATATAAGTGAAGGCCCCATCTCTCCCTCTCTCGAAAGAAGCCTTGAATTACAACTCAAGAACCCAATCAACCTTCCCCACCACCTTCCTTGCCTTCCCCTCCCGACTCCCACATGATCAAACTCTCCACCCTGGTGTTCATTTCCCAGTTCCTGTCTCAAAACCACGGCATCCCCAGATCAAATCCTCGCAAGTCTTTCTTGCCTTCTCCGTCCTGTTGTTCATTTCCATCTACGAGCACCCACATCCTTCCTTCAAGTGGTCGGTGTCTTTTGGAGGATTCGGGGTTCCAAGGCCGCTTAATCCCCAGTAAGGCCAGTTTCTAGCACGCTTTGCTTGCCTTCTTTCATGCCTTTGGATCTTTTCTTTTTCAAGAGAATGTTTGTGCTGCAAGGGTTCTTATTTAGATGTTGGTTTATGGTTTACGCGATCATATACATTCCAGCAGCCATCGTAAATCCCTTATAGAAACTAATAACCTCCTGGAGGATTCATATTGCTAATCCTAAACAAAAAGATATCATTCAAGTGTACAGAAATTTGATTCGATTTGAACTTTGATGTGGCATGGTTCTTTGTATAGAGGAGAAAATGAGTAAAAAAAAAAAAACCCGCCTTGTGATTTGACTGTCATTTAAAATTTAGTCCTGTTTACCTCCTATCTTACTTCTGGTTTGGATGACCATTTTATGTGTAGCCCAGTAGCTTCTTATGAAACAGGTTTGTGCGCGAAAATAAGTCCCGAGTGTGAGAACAGGTGTCGAACTGAATATAAAAGCTTAAACACGAAATGATTAACCGTGTAAGGACTAGTGCTCCCACAGTTTTTCTTCAGAAAGTCGATAACGTGGTGAGTACGGCGTTGTGTTCCAGGAAAAAAGAACGGTTCTCTCTTTTTCTTTATCAAAAAGATTTAGTTGAAATATGGAGATTTGATATAGAACGGATGTCTAGATATGGATAACATGGAGAAGCCAAATTTGATTTAAATTACTCCAGGACTCCGCATGTAGAGAATAATAATTTGGTCAGTCTTCATACTAGTCAATGCACCGGGCAAAACGAGGACTTGCCGGACCTTGAATTAACTTTTCTGAGGTCTTGCCTAACCTTGAATTAACTTTCTACATGAGAGGGAGTTAAAGTTACTGTTTATTACCGAAAGGATGCCTTTCTCTGAGTCTGGACTCTTCAACCGCCATTCGTTGGCTTCTTACCATTTGGAAGGGTCGCTAAACCTTGGGTGATGCTTATCCTCCGGATTTAGCAAAGCTTGTATTTGCTGACTTTGTAACGATTAGTGGCCTGCTCAGGCTTGTAATTTTCGTAAAGAACATGGTACAATGGCCATTTATTGGGTCTGTATCCAGACCGACGTTTTCTGAGCCAGCATTAAATTGCCGTAGAGCGGAGGGATTAGCTGTGGGCCACCAGCAGCCCGAAGCCGGAGCCAATTATTGGACCTCATGGCTACAGTTTTCCTCACCTGTAAGCTGTGAAGAAAAGGTTGCTACTTGGCCCTCCATCTATTGATTTATTTTGATTCTATGCTTGCTTGCTCTCTATTTTGCCCGATTGCCCGCCTGAAAACATGCTTGGATTTATGGAGGGCTTCTCGGATACATGCTCATCAGGAGAATTGGTGCCTTCGTCGGGGATTCAACTCATCTCTAATTAATTAAGGGTGATCACTGAAAAAGCCTACACATGAAGGGTGAGTCTGCTTCCTTATTTTCTTTTGTTAATTTTTTTTTCAATATATTTTGTTGAATAGTGTTGGAAAAAAAAAATGAAATCAAGAAACAATGATGCTACAAACTCCTTTGCTTTCTTTGTGTAATTAAATAGGATATCACTCACCAAGCACTACAATCTACTTAGGTAATTAATAAAAAAAATAATCAAGCAATCCAGAAACAAGAGATAACATAATTTTTAACATGAATTTTTTTTTTATATAGAGAAAAAAATCACGAAATCTAGTCCAGAAAAAAAATTTCACTATTTAGAATAATGAGATTACAATAGATCCTCTCTAAATCAAGGCTGCATAAACATCAATAAAATTTAATCTTTGCTTCCACAATAAGACGAATTTCAATAATAAACAGCAAAATAGAAAAGAGAGAAGATTTTTCAACAATTTAAACCGTTTAATCTGTAGCTCCTAATGTTGAAAACAACAAATTTTAACCAAATCCAGCACTTTTCTTCTCCAATCTATTTTTTTCCTCTTCCGCTATGCAGACCACACCAACAAATAGCAATAATAATTCATCATTTGCCGCATATATCATCAACTCTATTGACTAAAACACTCCATCGGATACTGACATATATATACTTTTCTTCTGTGTACATGACAGAAGCTGACGATTGATTCTTGGATACAAGTCCAAGGAAACTTCGAATCGGTTGGAAAACTGAGAGCCCAAGTCCTCCATAGATGCCTACGGTCCATACAAGTGGCCTCAGGAGACTCGTTCTCCTTCATCTTCCTATTTCCTACTGCATATCCCACAGGCCTGCATCCTCCCGGTCTTTCAACGTCCAACTACCCATCAATTGCACCCTGCTTCGTCTATTAAGTCTCTTATTCTAGTGATCGGAACAATTAATAAAACCATCGATGAAGAACCAGCAGCAACATCACCCTCCACGTCTTTGCATGCTCTCCCCTTCCAATTCCCAACTCCTCCAATTTCTCCCAAACCTCCTCCTCTTTGGCCTCGGCCTGGCCCTTGGGTTCATCTCCAGTTTTTACCTCAAAACCATTCCTTTCCCTCTCCAGACATCCAAACTCTCCTTGCTCTCTTCTCCTCCATCCCCACCACAACGGCCGCCGCAGCCAGTCCTAAATCTCACCCTCAGTACTGCTCATGAGCGCGTGGGATTAAAGGGATATGTGGAGCCAGCCAAGGCCATGCATGACATGACCGAGGAGGAGTTGCTGTGGAGGGCGTCGATGGTTCCGAGGATCAAAGACTACCCATTCGACCGAGTTCCTAAGGTTGCCTTCTTGTTTCTCGCCAGGGGATCGCTCGCCTTCGCTCCGCTATGGGAGAAGTTCTTCAAAGGACATGAAGGATTGTATTCGATCTACGTGCACGCCGATCCTTCCTTCAACGAGTCTGCGCCAGAGGGTTCGGTGTTCCATGGCCGGAGAGTCCCGAGCAAGGTCAGTTAATTAATCCTAGCTATCATGGTTCTTATTTTTTACGTCAACAGTACCTACCACCTATCATCTTAATTCCAAGCCTTCCATTTCTTTACTCCATTATTGATAGCTTCTGCGATCATAATCATTCCAGTTGTCCATGGGATTTGACGCTAAATTGACGAGGATATCTCGTTTCTGGTAGGACAAGGATGCTATTTAAGTGCATGAAATTTTAATTTAGTATATATAAAATATTGGGAAGACTTGTGGGTATGGATAGCCAAGTTTGAATCAAACTAGTCGGTCTTGGTGGAAACAAGCCATTTGCTCCCTCGGTGTGACGTGGTTGGCAGATATTTGCCACCGTCCCTTGTCTTGAGACCGGCGCTTCAGTCTTTGACAGCCAAAAGAAAGCCGGAATTAAATGCTAACTAGCTGTTAATCTTGATGCACGAAACCAATTCTATATGCATGAATAAGGACGGGGACTTTCGGGTACTAGAAAACTTTAGCATTCAACCACATTTTCTATATGTATCCCATTAATTTCCATGAGTGGCATCAATTTCCACAAATTATCCAATCCCCTTGTCAAGCCACATGGCAAGAGGAATTTCTCATTGAAGAGACATTCCCTAGCACTACTTATGAGAATATTAAAATTATATTTTTTTTATGGATGCTAAAATAAAACTCCCCTTGTCCTAGGCATTTCACATTGCTAAACGTTCCCTCTTTTTCCTCTCCATTCAAACAACCATGCTGCTACCCACATCAGTTAAATAGATAGGATCACTAATTTGGAGGGCATGCATGGGGTATCACGAAAAATTATTTCATGCATAGTCCTGCAGGTACATACCATCAATCTCTGAGGTGTATTCCGGTTGGCTCATTAGAGCATCCCATCTTGTGATGGGCAGTGTGCACCAATACGGCCGTACATGCAGTGCATGTAATAATTTTTTGATGTTGTGGGAATAAAAGGTCTCGAACTTAGTCTGGCATCGACTGAATAGCGGAAAGGTATGTATCTTAAATAGAGAGGAAAATCCTTTTCCTTACGAGGCACCTTTTATAGGGCAAAACCATCTCGGGCTGTCACAGGAATCCCAGAGCGGACAATACCTCGCAAGGGACGCAGTCGTTCTTCTGTTTTAGTTCAGTGAGGGCTAAGGGTCTGAGGCGGGGGGATACTCCCGACCTCATCAATGGTGCTTTCGTTGAGAGCCTTGACCTCGGCACAAACCTTCCCGCTGGGAGGGCTGATGTTGTGGGGATAAAGGGTCTCGAACTTAGTCTCACATCGACTGAATAGCAGAAAGGTCTGTGCCTTAAATAGAGGAGAAAATCCATTTCCTTGCGAGGCACTTTTTATAGGACAAAACCGTCTCGGGGCGCCACAGAAATTCTAGAGCGGACAATACCTTGTAAGGGACGCTGTCGTTCTTATATTTTAGTTCGGTGGGGGCTAAAGGTTTGAGGCCGGGAGATATCCCCGACCTCATCATCAGCACCGTTCTGATCTTAGAGAACCTAGAAAATTTCTGCCTATACCATCTTCAGCATGATCTCCATGTCCTACTTTACTCACTTAGAGATGCAAAAAAAAACATAGAAACAACAATGAGACCGAAGTTGCACTTAGCTATTTTATGGTGTCAACTTCTTGAACAGCAAGTGGCACAGGTCTTGATCTTTGTGCTTTTGTTTTTTTTTTTGAGTTAATTGATCTTTGTTCTGATTGAAGCATATGGAGAGAGCATCTATGCATTGCTTTGATTCTTCTTGTCCCAGCTTCCATAAATTCTTTTCTTCCACAAAATTTTGCCCATGTTCGCGTGCCTTTTGAAAAGAAAGGGATCTGTAAAAGTTCAATCTGGATGGCAACATTTTAAGAGGCATCTCAAGCTTTTTGTTCCATCTTAGGTGACAAAAATTTCCAACCGAATATAGATTTAGGGATAACAAAAAGGCACCGACCAGAAATCTATACGTAACGTGGGAGATCATGAGATCATATCACAAAGGAAAGCTCTTCTCCCAGTAGCAAGAGCATCTTCAAATCCCCCGTTCCAGTTTTCTAACGGCTCTATCAAATCACGTTACTGTCAATTTATTATCTCAAATTAGACTTTTTTTTAATGGGTGAAGAATGCGAAGGCAGGATTCAAACTTAAGGCCTCTGCTATGATACCATATTGAAATCAAGAATGAGGTAGATTTATTTATATTTTTATATTTTACGACTTTGGCTAAAAGACATTCATGCGAAGACGATCATTCAAAATATTATCGATTCTTATAAGATGCTACTTTTGAATTGATGCAGCTGGTGCGATGGGGGCAATTGAGCATGATGGAAGCTGAACGCCGCCTACTAGCCAATGCCCTGCTCGACTTCTCAAACCAACGCTTCATCCTCCTCTCCGAGTCATGCATTCCTCTCTTCAACTTCTCCACCATTTACTCCTACCTCATCAACTCCACCAAAACCTACGTCAGTTCCTACGATGATCCAGGGCCCAACGGCCGCGGTCGATACAATATTAGAATGAAACCGCATGTGAAGCTGCAGCAATGGCGAAAAGGCTCCCAGTGGTTTGAGGTGGACCGGAACCTTGCAATTGAGATAATTTCTGATGACAAATATTTTCCGGTCTTCAAGAGATACTGCAAGCCCTCGTGCTACGTCGATGAACATTATCTGTCGACGTTTGTGAGCATGAGGTTTTGGTGGAGAAATGCAAATCGGAGCCTCACTTGGGTCGACTGGTCAAAAAGGGGGCCACACCCGGCCAGGTTTGGAAGATTGGATGTGACCATTGAGCTCTTGAAGGGGATGAGAAATGGAAGTACATGCGATTACAATGGTAGGACTACTAGCATTTGCTTCCTATTTGCGAGGAAGTTCTTACCCAACTCCTTGACTCGGTTGATGAGATTTGCTCCAAAAGTTATGGGCATTCAGACTTAAGAGATCCATTATAAGGATGTGGGATCCATAAAGATTCTCTGCAAGCAAGAGAAGCTTTCTCAGGGACATTTTTAAGTAGTACCACTTTTTATGGGATTCTTGGAATAAAGGGAAAAGTGTACAAAGCATCTGAGACCTAAATGAAGGTTGAAGGTTGTTCTCGCGGGAAAGATATTCTTCTTCAAAATTTCCGCAAGGCATGCCATTGATTTTTTACCTAAATTATTTGATGCATAAATGGGATTGGCATTGTATCAAGTCCCATGTTGTAGGCTAATTTGTTGAGCAATTTTTCCAAATCAATAATGTGCTTCGGAGCTGATTTCCTCCTTGGGCTTTGGGTGGGCTAATATGTGGATATGCTTGTGACGTGCCATCTTTCAATTTTATTAATGAGATGGTGGTGATTTTAATCATCTTTTTTTCCCCGAAAGAAATCAATTTAAATATACCTTTTGTAGACAATAGAGCAGTAGTAATGTATTCGATCTTGGACCTCCTCCAAGGCAAGCTCTCGGGTGAAAGGTGCCCCAACGAGTGTCGACTAATTTAAAATCATACTCTCGTCAATTTCAAAACTAAAAAAAATGAGCTTGAAAGGGGTAAAATTTATGAGGTTTTTATAGCTGCATATTGATTTACTGAATTTTATTTTTTGTTTGTAACCGAGTAATCAAATAGAAGGAAAACTAATTCTACTGGAATGAAGGTATGGATGGAAATAATACAACTTTCAAAGGACATTATTGAGTAACACAAATAATTAATTAGTGTGATATCTAGTTAGGTGAGGTCTGGGTTTCGCCAAATCCACACTCGTACCCATTGGGGTTTCAAGTCCAACTTTGCTCCATGCAAGATCAGACTGGGTTCAAGTTTGGGTAATAAAAGTGTGCATCGGGTTTGGGTCTGGTGGAGATCTGGGTTGGCTGCCCATGATGTACTAAACATTATGTCTTGAAGGATTAATCAAGCTAAAAAAAAACATAATTTAAGGAATTATCAATGAAACATCAAATAATACTACAAAAAATTAAATCATAAATAACAAGGACTTGATGATTGTCTGTACAGCAATGATTCATAAAAGCTGAAAAAATACACTCTACTTAAAGTCAAATATAAAGACCCAAATTTATTCTAAAATTCATTATATTGTATTCCTTGTGCCTCTTTAAGTTATAAAATAAAGTTTCTTATGCTAAGAGTTTAGAAATTGAATGATATACATAGAGAGCTAAAATTATATATCTATACATCTATATATGTATGTATGTATCTATGTATCTAATAAATTGGATAATTATGCAGGTTATGGTCTAGGTTGGGTTAGGTCGGGCTTAAAAACCTTAAACCTAAACGTGAATACCTGATTTGAAAGTTTTAGGCCTAAATTTTAGACCCAGACCTAACCCATTCATTTTCAGGTCCAGGTCGGGTATCAGATTTGCGGGTTGGAGTGACAAGCTCTTGCAAACAATATAGAATCAATCAAAATAAGTATTTTAGATAAATAAAAAAAAAAGTGTTTGACTATATGCTTCCTTTTAAGGTTAAATTCACTTAATAAAGAGGGTATAAGAAGATAATTTTAGAAAGCCTATGATTTTATTTTAGACATTTTTATTTCTATCATTTAGGTGAAAATTGAATTGAAAACTCTTACAATATGCACAACTAGTAGTGGGTTTGCAAAACAAGGGAAGTCCATACTTGATAAAAGGCTGCGAAGGATAGTGTTCTAGAGTGCTTAGCTTGATTCTTCAAGATGAGAATTTAATGGATGTGGAAGTGGGTAACAGGATTTTGTGTTTAATAGCAGCAAAAATTCAAACAAGTGGGAGATCGTAATTTTGGTTTTATGATGATCAAAAGACTTCTAAAAATTGCATAGATGATAATAAAAAAATGGACATTCATGCCAAAATTGTTTTTATATGAAGGAAACCTTTAATCAAATTCCTGTTTACGATTGCTTTACTAGTTTTCATCCAAGTCTCTAAAATGCGATGACAGGTTTTATAATTGTGTTAAAAAACCATTCCCATTTACTTTGTTTAAATCATTTTTATATAAAAAGGGGAAAAAGAAAAATGGCATTACATAAGAAATCACTCTTTTTATCTTGAAGATATCGAGTAATTAATATAAAAGAATATAAAATTGATAAGCATGCCTATAATCTTGCATTTTACTAATATATCAAGATGGTAAAATCTCTTAGTGCCTGTACCAAAGCTCTGAATTAGAACCCTATCTTCATATATTTCTAAGAGGGTTACTTGTCACAGTGCAACGCTCTGTAATCTCTGCCATGACATGAATATTAATATGTTTAAAGGAGGCTTCACAACATAGTCAAGGATCTGAAGAAGCCTTTAACACTCATAGGTCTTCACCTACAACACACATATTAATGCGGGTTCTCCTCCCTCCCTTTGGTATTTCTAAGTTTTGTTAGCAATATATCTCCTAACTAAATAAATAAATCTATAAATTCAATTAATAAAAAAAAATCTTAAAGGAAATAATATACATGCATATCATTCGGCATCCAAATAATTCTATTTTAATACAAAATAAATCTATTCTAGCACAAAGTAAATCTATGCATTTAATAAGTTTATATCATAGAATTTCAAATCCTACCAATCTACTAATATTAAATTAAAAATAAAGGTAGAAGAAAATAGCCTGATTGAAAGCAGGTCGAAGCGCGTAGACGCTGTCCCAAAGAAGTATTTGCCCCCACGTACGGGTCACCCGGCAATTCTTCTCGGAGATACGACGACCCTACAACCTCTTCTTCGGCACGTCTCGGAAGAAGTCAAAGCGAACCCGATCGGACTTGCAGATCCAGCAAAGAACGGAATGAAAAGAACTAAATAAACTTAATAAAAATGTAAAAACAGAATTTGGAAGTGGCTAAGAGGGAGAAGAATTTTTCCAGAATTTTTCTACTGTTTTTCTCAATTTTTTTTTCGTGTATCAAAAGAGATGAAATAGGGGGTATATATAGGGGTTTTACGCAGGGGCAAAAAGGTCTTTTTGGCGGACGCGTCCGCGCCTTCCGCGGACGCGTCCGCGCTCTTCACGCGAACGCTGGCGTGTTCCCATTCAAACCAAAAACGCCCGTTGGGCGTTTCCAATTCAAACGGTATTTCTCAAACGCGCACGCGGCCCGAGACCAGCCGCGTGCGCATTTAATTCCTTCTTTTGTTTCCGAAACCAAACGCGTAACGCCCGCTGGGCGTTACCTTTTTGTTTTCCCTCTCAAACGCGCACGCGGCCAAATTTCGGGCCGCGTGCGCATTTAAATTTTTCCTAACAATCCCCCACAAAAATTTAAATAATTTTAAAATCAAAATAAAATGCTGGATATCTTATATTATGTAATAGGTGTAGGTACCTTTCGGTTTGAACCTTCACTTAGTGACAATTGATTACATCTGTGGAGCCAAGGTGGTCTTAACCTTGAACCTCGGTCCATGGCTCAGATTAAATCAACAGCACACATAATATAGCCCGATCTGGGTTCTAAGCGGGTTGCGCTATTATGGCCATGCGCAGGTATCTATCATGTGCTTTTTAGGGAATCGCCCATTTCCCATAATCGCGGCCTCACGATTGCACATATAGGTGAGTCCTAATAAGGAAGCTAGCAAGGAAGCTCCTGCCTCTTGGGTTTCGGACTCATTAAGAGTTATACAAACGAACTCATCCTACCGCTTGCTTTTATGAGCACTAGTGCCATAGGGATGAGGAAAACATGAAATAGTGCTCCTCTTAGTCACACTCCGGTATGTTTCTACCCATTGAACCTTTTAAGGTTGGGTTCCCACCGTGGTGATCTATCTTTATGGGCTAAGCCCCATCCCCCTCGACGACTCTAGAACTACTGTTCTAGACAAACCTTTTGTAAGCTGATCAGCCAAATTATTTTCTGATTTTACAAAATTCAAGGCAATAACATTATTTTTCAATTTATATCTCAATGATTTATGACGTACTTTTAAGTGCCTGTTCATTTTTACATTGACATTTTCTTGGTTGCACTTATCTATTGCAGATTTACAGTCACAATGTAAGGAGACAGGTGGTAAAGGTGACTCATCTACAGGAAGGTCTATAAGTAGATCTCTGAGCCACTCAGCCTCAGTGCTAGTAGTGTCTAAAGCTATCAGTTCAGACTCCATGGTACTCCTAGATATTAAGGTTTGTTTGGTGGATTTCCAAGACACAGCAGCACCTCCTAGGAGAAAGACGTATCCTGTGGTGGATTTAACATCTAAGGTATCGCTGATCCAGTTGGCATCACTATAGCCTTCTAGAACAGCAGGAAACCCACTAAAGTGCAAACTATAGGACTTGGTACCCTTAAGATACCTAAGAATTCTCTCTAATGCTGTCCAATGATCTCTATTTGGATTAACAGTATATCTACTAAGTCTATTTACAGCATATGCTATGTCTGGCCTAGTGTAGTTTGTTAGGAATCCTAGTGAGCCTATGATTTGAGCATATAGGCTTTGAAGGATAGGAGTTCCTAAGTTCTTCTTAAGATGTGTAGAGGGATCAAAGGGAGTAGAGACAGGCTGACAATCCGAATAATTAAATTTATTGAGTATCTTGTCAACATAATGACTTTGGGATAACTCAATTCCATTTGCACTTCTAATTATTTTGGTATTTAAAATTAAGTCAGCTTGTCCCAAGTCTTTCATATCAAACTTATGACTTAAAAATTGTTTTACTTCATCAATTATCTGAAGATCTGTCCCAAAGATCAGTATATCATCTACATAAAGGCACAAGATCACAAATTTGTGTCCAACTCTCTTATGATATACACATTCGTCTGTGCTATTGATTTCAAATCCAAATGTCATTATGGTTTCATCAAATTTCAAATGCCATTGCTTAGGTGCTTGTTTAAGACCATAAAGAGATCTGACTAGTCTGCAAACTTTATTTTCTTGGCCTGGGGTTTTAAATCCCTCTGGTTGGTCCATATAAATTTCTTCATTTAAGTCTCCATTTAGAAAAGCTGTCTTAACATCCATCTGATGAATCACTAATCTATGAATGGAGGCTAATGCTATAAGGACCCTAATAGTAGTTATCCTAGCTACAGGTGCATAAACATCAAAGAAATCTACCCCAGGTCTCTGAGTAAAGCCCTTGGCAACTAATCTAGCCTTAAATTTATCTACAGAGCCATCAGGCCTAAGTTTCTTCTTAAAGATCCATTTGCATCCTATTGTTTTACAACCAGGAGGAAGTTCAGTCAATTCCCAAGTATGGTTTTGGATAATTGATTGCATCTCATTGTCCACAGCTTCTCTCCAAAAAGGTGAATCCAAAGATTTCATTGCGTCCTCAAAGGTAGTTGGAGAGTCTTCTATTAGGAAGGTATAAAAATCATCTCCAAATGTTTTCTCTATCCTGGATCTTTTACTCCTCCTAGGTTCTGCTTCTACTTCTATTGTTCTTGTCCTTATTCTACTAGAGCTACTAGCTATACCGCTATCTACTCTAGTCTTAAGTGGAAAGGTGTCTTCAAAATATGTTGCATCTCTGGCTTCTATGATAGTGTTGTTACTAATATCATTTATTTCTGAACTTATTACCAGAAATCTATTGGCATTACTATTGGCTGCATAACCTATGAATATGGCATCCACTGTTTTAGGGCCTATTTTCTTTCTCTTAAAATCAGGTATTTTTACTTTTGCCAAGCACCCCCACACTTTTAAATAGCTAAGATTAGGTTTTCTATGTTTCCAAACTTCATATGGGGTTAGATCATTATTTTTAGAGGGAATTCTATTAAGGATATAACAGGCTGAAACAAGAGCTTCCCCCCACAAATTTTCTGGTACTCCTGAGCTTATAAGCATGGAGTTCACCATATCCATTAAAGTCCTATTCTTCCTTTCTGCTACTCCATTTGATTGGGGAGAATAGGGTGCAGTCACTTCATGAATGATTCCATGATCTTCACAGAATTGAGTTATGTCATTTGATGTATATTCACCTCCCCGATCTGATCTAAGAATTTTAATTTTCTTTTTCTGTTGGTTCTCAGCTTCAATCTTAAAAATTTTAAATTTGCTGAGCACCTCATCCTTGGTTTTAATTAGGTAGATGTAACAGAACTTCGATAGATCATCTATAAATGTTACAAAGTATCTGTTACCTCCCCTAGAAGTTCTACCAGAGTCACAAACATCACTATGAATCAACTCTAATAGATCAGAATCCCTATTAACAGATTTAAAAGGCTTCCTAGGGAGTTTGGCTTCTACACAAGTTTGACATTTCTCATGGTTCTTGAGATCACTTTTTGGTATTAGATTTAGGTTCATAAGTTGCTTAATTGAATTATAATTTACATGACCTAATCTACCATGCCAAATAGAAGGAGGCTCTATATTCATAATCAAAGGATTTTCATTTATTGAAGGAGCTATTACATTCAATTTGAACAATCCTTCACTAAGGAATCCTTTTCCAATAAACATAACACCATGAGAAATTACAACCTTATTGGACTCAAAGACAAGACGAAAGCCTTGCTGGACAAGCAAAGAACCACTAATGAGGTTTCTCCTAACAACTGGAACATGTTGGACGCCGTGCAGTGACAGGACTTTTCCAGAGGTAAGCTTTAAGTCCACACGTCCTACTCCTAACACACGTGCCTCCGAGCTGTTTGCCATGATCACAGCTCCTCCACTTGAGATCTGGTAAGAAGAAAACCAGGAACGATCCGAACAAATATGAATACCAGCTCCGGTATCAATCCACCAATCTAGTGCTTGTAAAGTCATGTTAACTTCAGGAGTGAAGAAAACAGACCTGAAAGCTGTCTCAGAGGAGCCAGCGCCGGAAGTCACCATGTTGACTTGAGCACTGGATGTGTGTGGACCCTTCTTCTTAGATTGAAGAGGTGCAGTCTTCTTATAGAAGCACTGTGGAGACAAATGGTTGGTCCGACCACACACATAACAGAAACGAGCACCACCTTCCTCTTTCTTCTTCTTCTGCTCCTGGGATTGAATAGGCTTCCCATTGTAGTGGTGGTTAGGGTTTCTAGGGTTGTAGGGTTTCTTCTTGAAATTCTTACGGAAGGGTCGGTTCTGATTTTTCTTAGGAGGAGCTTCTACATTATATGCATTATTTTTAGATCCAGTAGAGGTATTATTTCTGAGCCTATGCTGCTCTTCAATCCTAATGGAGTTTAAGACTTGGGTTAGGGTGAGAATTCCTTGGGTATGGCTCAGGGTCTTAGCAAAATCAGACCAGGAAGTAGGTAGTTTATCTATCAAACAGGCTACCTGGAATGATTCATCCAAATTGGTTCCATTAGCCCTAAGCTGGTGGATCAGGGTTTCAAATTCATGAATTTGGTCATTCATAGGCTTTGAGTCCACCATCCTAAACTTATTGAAATCGGAGGCCTTGAACCTCTTTACCCCAGCATCATCAAGACCATATTTGCTATCTAGGGTGTCCCAGAGTTCTTTGGCACTCTTGGCTGTGTAATAGATATCATACAGCCTCTCAGAAAGAGCACCTAGAATTCTATGGATACAATGATAATCTATCTCATCAGGTGTCCTAGAGGGTGTGCTAGTGGAGGCAGAATGTTCAGTGTTGGAAGAGGTAGTTGGGTTGGACCCGTTATCAACTTCGATCGTACTTTCACCTATGGCTGAGATTAACCCTAATGTGGTGAGCCAGAACCGCATTTGGTTCTGCCACCTCCTAAAGTTATGGCCATCAAATTTTTCAGGTTTGGCACTAAGATGGTCACTAGTGTTTGAGGCCATAGGATCAGGGTTACAGAATAGTGACAGAAACCTGATTGAAATCAAAAAAAAATCTATGTCAAAAGATTGCAGTAATATTTATATTGAACTTTAGATGTCTAATTGATATATCCAAAAAACTAATAGCCAGATCAGCTCCAGATCGGTGGTGGAGCACTAGGCTCACTTAAGTACCAGCCTTTCTTAGGCACGTATGCCTTTTTGACAAGCTTTTCTTAGACACTATTAGTTAGTGGATATAATCACTAGAAATCACACAAATTCAATATTTAAAATAACCTAAATGCAAATTTAAATTAGATATTGTGGATTAACTAATTTCTGAATTTTTCGTTTGACCTTTCCGAATTAGCAATGATTGATTACTAATTTAGTAGTAGCAAATCAATTATTTTAATTGAGATCTAAAATGTCAATTTAATGAATTATATGTTAGATTTGAATTATTGCTTTATTGAAATAATTGATTACTAATTTTATGGCAAATCAATTATTGTAATTAAGATCTAAAATGTCAATTCAGCGAATTAAAATATTTATTCCTTTATTAGAATAATTTATTGAGATCTAATAAGTCAATTCAATAGATTAACTATTATGTATCAACCAATTTTCGAATTTTCCGTTTGAATGGGATCTGAAAATTACTCCTTGAAGAGTCCAAATGGAGGTATAATAAACCTCTTGGAGGTTAACCAAATTATTAACTCTTTAGAATAATTTATTATTAATGATATGCTAGCAAAAAACAATTATTGCAATTAAAATCTAATATGCCACAATTGTAATAAAGAATTTAATTAATTATATATTACTAACAAAAATAAATACTTCTTTGGATTGTTAGCAATATATCTCCTAACTAAATAAATAAATCTATAAATTCAATTAATAAAAAAAAATCTTAAAGGAAATAATATACATGCATATCATTCGGCATCCAAATAATTCTATTTTAATACAAAATAAATCTATTCTAGCACAAAGTAAATCTATGCATTTAATAAGTTTATATCATAGAATTTCAAATCCTACCAATCTACTAATATTAAATTAAAAATAAAGGTAGAAGAAAATAGCCTGATTGAAAGCAGGTCGAAGCGCGTAGACGCTGTCCCAAAGAAGTATTTGCCCCCACGTACGGGTCACCCGGCAATCCTTCTCGGAGATACGACGACCCTACAACCTCTTCTTCGGCACGTCTCGGAAGAAGTCAAAGCGAACCCGATCGGACTTGCAGATCCAGCAAAGAACGGAATGAAAAGAACTAAATAAACTTAATAAAAATGTAAAAACAGAATTTGGAAGTGGCTAAGAGGGAGAAGAATTTTTCCAGAATTTTTCTACTGTTTTTCTCAATTTTTTTTCGTGTATCAAAAGAGATGAAATAGGGGGTATATATAGGGGTTTTACGCAGGGGCAAAAAGGTCTTTTTGGCGGACGCGTCCGCGCCTTCCGCGGACGCGTCCGCGCTCTTCACGCGAACGCTGGCGTGTTCCCATTTAAACCAAAAACGCCCGTTGGGCGTTTCCAATTCAAACGGTATTTCTCAAACGCGCACGCGGCCCGAGACCAGCCGCGTGCGCATTTAATTCCTTCTTTTGTTTCCGAAACCAAACGCGTAACGCCCGCTGGGCGTTACCTTTTTGTTTTCCCTCTCAAACGCGCACGCGGCCAAATTTCGGGCCGCGTGCGCATTTAAATTTTTCCTAACAAGTTTAACTTTGATGGATCCGTGTCTGATGGAAAGGCAACAGCAGGTTTTATTAGAAGAGATGAGCAGGGTCGTCTATTGCAGGCTTGGATGGAGGGCGATTCTGCATCTATTATAGCATGGATTAATTCTTCTTCATCCTCTCACCATGCAGGTAACCTACTACTGAAAGATATGTTACAGTGGAGGAGGGCCATGGCAGTGTTCAAGGCAACCTATTTTTTACTCTGAGCATTGGAAAAGGAAACTACTATGGATGCTGAAAGGCTGCGTAAAATGTTTATATCATATCTAGCCATCTGTTTCACTCACAGGTCTCGAATCAACTTCTAGATACCCATCAAACAATAATTATTTCTCCCGTGTGACACTTTGTCCGCTACCATCAGCTTTTTCCTTTTGTCGAGTCAATGTTAATGTACGTTGATCATTTGCATGCATTTTACTTTTGTCGTCGAGCTGAGCTGTAGCTTTGCGGCTCTAATTCATTGCACCTTGATTTAGTGAGCAAAAATGCCAATCGTGTCAAGAACATGACCCTGTGCCTGCAGTGCCAATAAGAAACCCAGGGTCGAGACAGAGTAGAGCTGGGGGGCCGGATTCTAGCTCGAGGCCACCCTGAAAATATTTGAAGGGGACGGGATTCCAACGCAATGTCTTATCTCGCATTTTGCATTATCTAATACTTGCCATCGTGAGTTTTTTTTTAAAATTTATTTTGACTTCGAAATCAGCAAGCCCTTTCTCCGCTCCACCGTCATCCCACCGAGGATCCAGATTAAAGCAATTCATTTTCGTATCCGCCCGATATAAATAAAAATAAATATAAATCGATAAATATTCGATCCATATTTGAATATTTAATTTTATTTATAATTTTATTTAATTTTATATAATATTTATAAATTTTAAAAAAATTTAATGACCATATTAATATATTATTAATTTAGTTTATTATCTATTTAATAATATTTTTAATTTTATGGTCATAAAGTTTAATTATCTGACTTATATCCGTAGTTATATTGTTGCCACTGAATTCGGGACCGAAGTTAGAATGCAGCTCGAACGACTATGAAGTTAGCTAAAGATGAGCTGAGCAGGCTGGCCGAGGTACAAGAAAGTAGATCTTCTCCGAAAATGGATTGCAAAAAGTTTTTGGTGGAGGATTCTCTGATGTCTAAATTAAAATAAAAAGGCAACAGTGTGAAAAGAAGAAATTTCAGCAGAGTGTCGTTCTCCGTAAATTAATATTACCTACATAACTGAAGTCATCGGAACTATCCCTTCATATAGGGAAGCGCGTTTTGTCGTTACCTAGGCTGATGTGGCGTCTACTAATGATGAGGTAACGGTTGCAGCGTTGTGAGTCAGTCCGCGTGGGTGACGTGCAATACTGGTCGGGCACAAGTTGTGATGCTAATACGACAGTAAGCTACCAAAACTGTAGGTTGTTAGGATTGTCCAGCCTTGTCGATACTTGCTGATTGTTTTTCTTTGCTAATTCGCATCTCAGCTAATCGGCTTTTCGACTGGGGCCGAAGCTATTCTTCTCGGTTTATGTTCAAGGTCAAAAAGGTTTGTTTGGACCGAAGTCAAGGTGTCCAATATTTCTCTCATTATATATACATATTTTTGATATTAAATTTACATCTACATCTATTTCAAATAAATGTAAATATAAATTTTTACATTTAACTCATATTTAAATTTATATTTATATTCATCTAATAAAATAAATATGGCTCGAAAGAATGGTAGTTTTTTTTTTCTTACGTCATCAACCATTGCTTCATACGTCGCAAAGATCCCGAAGCAATTTGAATTTTTTTTTTTTATCTACTTGCACGGCATGTAGAAGCTATTGTACAATCCAATGGTGCATTTCATGATTTTTTTCCTTTATCACGAATAGATCGTACATATCTAATATAAATAAAAAAAATAAAAAATAAAATATTTTAAAATAGAGGCGGCAAGATCGCACCGACCGTGTGATCGGCTTGGAAGGGCGCACATTCTGTCGCGCGAAGGTACAATCTGAACCACCTCTCGGCACCGTTCAACGTAACCATGGGTCTTCGGACACAGCGCGCGCGAGAGAGAGAGAGTATAACCGTAGGTCCATTTCCCTCACTTCCCTACCTAGAATAACACACCCGTTTCACCCCAATCACATCCAGAGCCAGTACAAAGTGAAAGCGAAAGAGACATTCCAAACCCTACAACAAAATGCCGTAGTTTCCTCTCCTATCTTCTCTCCTCTCCTCTCCTCACTCTCTTTTCTCATCTGGACGAGCAAAAGAGAATGGAGGAGAAGCAGCTCCAGTCGGCACATTTACTCCCACCTCCCCTCATTTTACTACTACTCTTGGAGCTCTCTTTAGTGAGCGCCTCTTCGTCGTCGTTGGACGGGGACCTGAGCGCCCTGCTGGCCTTCCGCGCTTTGTCGGACCCAGCGCAGAAGCTGGCGAGCTGGAACTGGTCGGACCCGGCCCCGTGCAAGACGTGGCTAGGCGTCTGCTGCGCCCAGGGCCGCGTCACCCGCCTCATCCTCGAGGACCTCTCCCTCTCCGGCCCCGACGGCCTACCAGCCCTCACCCGCCTCGACCAGCTCCGCGTCCTCAGCCTCAAAACCAACCTTCTCTCCGGCCCAATCCCCGACTTCTCCCCACTCGCCGCCCTCAAACTCCTCTTCCTCTCCCACAACAACCTCTCCGGTCCCATTCCACCCTCCTTTTCCTCTCTCTCCCGCCTCTACCGCCTCGATCTCTCTTATAACAACCTCTCCGGCTCCGTGCCGGCCACGCTGAATCGGCTCTCACGTCTCCTCACCCTCCGCCTTGACTCCAACCGCCTTTCCGGTCCCATCTTCGGCCTCGCCCTCCCCAACCTCCTGGACTTCAATGTGTCCTCTAATATGCTTTATGGCGCTATCCCTCCTTCTCTGGCCGCCTTCCCCACCGCCGCATTTGCGGGGAATCCGGCCCTCTGCGGCGCCCCACTCGCCAGCTGCCGCGACGCCGTCAGCGAACCAAGCCGCCCCGCCGCCAACGCCACCACGGCCGCTCCCGTCTCCCCCGCCGCGGCCGCTCCAGTCCCCCCTGCCGCCGCTGTCGTCGCCTCCTCCCCGTCATCCAAACCCGTGGCAGCGCCCCCCGGCCGGCCGACCCCCGGAAGCATGAGCCGGGTCGCCGTGGTGGTCATCGTGGTCGGGGATTTCGCCGTGCTCGTCATCGTCTCCGGCCTTTTGTTTTCCTACTTCTGGCGGAAATTCGCCAGCAAGAACCCGTCTCGGCTCCAGGAGGGGGAGAAGATCGTTTACTCCTCCAGTCCCTACGCCTCCCAGGGAGGCGTCGCCCCCGGCGGCTGGGGAGGGGCGTTCGAGCGAGGAAGGATTGTGTTCTTAGAGGACGCGAAGAAGTTCGATCTGGAGGACCTGCTCCGGGCCTCCGCCGAGATACTGGGAAAGGGCAGTTATGGGACCGCCTACAGGGCCGTTCTCGGCGACGGCAGCGTCGTCGCCGTCAAGCGCCTCCGCGATGTCCAGGTGGCCGGGAAGCGCGAGTTCGAGCACCACATGGAGACCCTCGGCCGGCTGCGCCACCGCAACCTCCTCCCCCTCAAAGCCTACTACTACGCTCGCGACGAGAAGCTCCTGGTCTACGACTACATGCCCAATGGCAACCTCCATTCCCTCCTCCACGGTAACCCCACCTCTCCCGGATGCCATGACCTCAAAAAAGTGGCATAAATAACTGGATCTCATGCATGCCATGCTCTTTTTCGTACTATTTTTAGGGAATCGAGGGCCGGGGCGGTCGCCGTTGGACTGGACGAGGAGAATGAGGATCGCGGCGGGGGCGGCGAGGGGGCTAGCGTTCATCCACCAGGCGAGCAAGGCGTCGAAGCTGGCCCACGGGAACGTCAAATCCTCCAACATCCTCATCGACAAGACAGGCAACGCCCGGCTCGCCGACTTCGGGCTGGCCCTGCTGGGCCCCGCGGCGGCTGCGCGGTACAGCGGGTACCGCGCCCCGGAGGCGCCGGCATACGGGCGGCGACCGTGGTCGTCGCAACGGGCGGACGTGTACGCCTTCGGCTTGGTGCTGCTGGAGGTCCTCACCGGGAAGCCGGCGTCCGGCGGCGGCGGAGTAATAAACCTGCCGCGGTGGGTGCAGTCGGTGGTGAGAGAGGAGTGGACGGCGGAGGTGTTCGACCTGGAGCTGATGCGGTACAAGGGGATCGAAGAGGAGATGGTGGGGATGCTCCAGATCGCGTTGCGGTGCACTGCGACGGCGTCCGATCAACGGCCCAGGATCGACCACGTGGTCAAGATGATCGAGGAGATCCGCGGGGAGGTGTCGCCCTCGCTCGAGTCCTTCGACTCGGTGACCGACTCTCCCTCCACGTCTGAGGACGCCAGCGCAACCACCGTCGGCGTCGGTAGCCAGTAGGGAGCCGTTAAAAACTGTGTTTCTTTGTGAGCCGTTGGATGTGAGATGGAGGGTGTAAAGGGTGGGAACTTTTGCTTTTTGGTTTGTCCTCGGGAGTGTCGTTTGTTATGGGGGGCGGTGTGGGGTTTCGTTGGTAGTGACTTGTCTCAAAACGTACCAAGCAATCTGAGGAATTTGTACATCTTTGGCAATTCTTTACAGACCGTTGGATGGGCTCTCCGTGGCTGCATAAGACTCAGAGTTTTAGACCCACAGCTTGGTTTGTACAGCTGGGGCCCTGGGGGTAGCCGTTGGTGATGCGTAGTAGGTACGGAAGAAGAGACAAGAAGACGGTCCCCAGGGGAGAAAGGTGCGAAGGTTAGGAATTTGATTGGGGTTTGGTAAGTCAAGGCTCCAAATAATGGCAGGTTTAAACAGCGGCTAGGGCTGCATGCGGGTCAGTCAGTCAGGCTCTGAAGCATTTTCTTGAGTCACCTCTAGATTTTATCTAGCATTAACTGCATTGTTAATTAATCATTATATAACAATCTTACTCACTTATCTATTGGATTGATTTCATCTGCTGCGGTTACAAATTACGACCACTGATGCCCATGGAAACCCATCTGCAGCCGATGAGAAGCCAAACAAACGGACATGCCAACAAACAAGGGACAAGGTTGTATCTTTCGCCCAAGAAGGATTCATCTTCCTTCGCACGATAATCACACAATTATTAGATGATGAATGGAAAGATTTAGAGTGCTTTAAGAGATGTAAAAATGCTTTAGATCGAAATACGATCGAAATCCACAAAATATGATCTAAATCCAATAATCACATGCTGGAATCTTTAACCATTTATAGCTACAATATCATGGGAGTGCCAACATTTGTAGCTATAAGTTCGTTGGAGTGTCCAGATGCGGTGCTAAATATCACTAGTCAACAGATGATACTTTAAAAATTTCTTGAGTGACTTTGCTTGCGGGCTCCCTTGCTCAAGAAAGAGAACTCTTCAGTACTAATTTAGTAATAAAACCATGGTAAAGTGCTCAATTTAGTATCATGCATGCAAATCTTCATTTAATTCCACCAGTTCGTTTGTTAATCTTTGCGGCTGATGCCAATATATATGAGAGTCAGGAGCTTGAGAGACCCTCGGGAAAGAAATGGCGGTTCATGTAATTACTTTTCAAGGGTACGTAGGTGCCATTGACACTCATTCAGGGCATCCAATGATGTGACAATAAAAGCATCATGAAATAATACTTATTAGCTGTTAAAGATTTTTGCACATGAGTGAATTTATGAAGTAACCCTTTGAAGCAGTACACCTTCACATTCTCAAAATTGAAATTTATTCGTCTTACTCCATGTATCTGGCTGTGGTGTCTCTCTAATCGCGTACACTGTGCACGGACCGCACAGTCATCATTCTCCTTTTCCTTTTCCTTTTCCAGAAGTTTTAAAGAACTAATGCAGGGTTTTCTGCATACATGAGTACATTCTGTTGAGGTTCTCCTACCACGCCAGAAAAGTATCCCCTCAGTTTGTAAGAGATTGAAACGAAAGCTGTGAGGACCAATACTGATCTATCTATAGATCTACAAGCGTTATCCACTTGGATAGATTTTAGATAGTTATGTAGGATCAAAAACTTCAGATAATTTTTTTTGACTGACTTATTTAAATAAAATTCTAGATTATTATAAATAGTATTAGAGCATACTCGATTCATAATCTATGTGGATTAAAAAATACTATGGCATAGGCTTATTTGACTATCCTTATTGCGGTGTTTATGATTAAATTTGAATAGATTTAGATTCTTTCGATGCTAAAAATTCAAATGCGGGATCATGCGAATCTGTGCGGATGTATTTTTAGTCCCACATCTATTATACATTGGGTAGATATTAGGTACTTATATATAACTTAGAAATCCAAATAATATTTTTTAGCTATTTTTTTTGGATGAGGTTTTAAATTGTTACAAAAGCTCTTTAAATATTTATAAAGTGCATGAATTGATCTAAAATAAGCCGAGCACACTCGATCTGCAAGCTATGAGTATGGGCAATTGGATTTTATATCTACATTAAATATTTTTCCTGGCCACTTGTTCAAGATTCTGTTTGTCTGGCCCCAAATTGTTAGCAGTAAGAAAGAAAAAAACAATTGTTTTGGTAACCTAAAGTAGCAAGTCGAGGAGTACATATAATGAGACGTGCCATTTTTTTTGAATGCAGAGAACATTTATGAAGCAATATTCATAATTCAAGTAATCGGCATTTAACATTCGTACAAGTGGGTGAACTGACATACTATTAAAGAGTGATAGGTAGAAATAGGCTATGCATAACCTAATTTATTACGTCGCTTTCAATGTTCCTGCCTACCCATGAGTTCCACTTGCAACCACTAATCCATAGGTGGTATAACTCAATGTTTCTACTGTAGTTCTAAGATCATGTTGTGCCATATCATTCTTACAATATGCTAGCCTTCGTTATGCTCGGTGATAGAGGAATCATTGTGTTGCTGGGGTCCAAACCGAGAACGATTGGCACAGCGGTGTGAACGGGGTTCCCTTTGAATTGCTTTGGTTGCGCTCCACCTTCCGCCGGAAAACCTGCAAGCAAGCCTCGCACCACCACTGGGGTTGTGGGGGCCCTCCGACGATCAAGTTAGCGGGAATCGAAGGAGAAGGAGAGGTAGCAGGTAAGATGATGCTATGGAGAATCTTGCTTACCCTCCCCCTTCCCCCCCGCCCCATATATATCAGGCTGGGGGGTTTTTCTGGGGATTGGTCATCGTGTGGCACGATGGGGTTGCCACTGACGTGGCCGTTACAGGGCGTCGTGGGGCAGCGCCGGGTACGGCCATGGCAGGGCGTAGTGGAGCTTCGCTTTGTACGGTTGTTACAGGGGATCGTGGGGCAGCGCCGGATTCGGCCGTTGCAGGGAGTAGTGGAGCAGGGGGCCGCGGCGTGCCTCAGGAGAACAGTCTGTTGTTGTCAAGAGATTGCCGACCCGAGGTCGGATTGCTGGATCCAGGGGGCAGCTGACTCGGGGTCGGACTGCGGAGCCGAAGATATCCGACCCGAGGTCGGATTGCTGGATCAAGGGGCAGCCGACTCGGGGTCGGGCTGCGGAGCCGAAGATATCCGACCCGAGGTCGGATTGCTGGATCAAGGGGCAGCCGTAGTCTTCCTGGGCGCGCGTGCCGGTCACGTGGGGCATGGTGGCTAAGTTCCCCCGTAACAGTAGCCCCCCACTTCCGAGCCTGGAACCAGGAGGGGAACGGGTGAAGGGAGTGATGCTTCGAGATTGCCGCCATCCCTCGGAAAGGCGCGCGCGCTCCGAGCTCCCCGCTTTTTTTTTATGGCGTACGGCGGTTGTCGCTGATCTGGCAGTCTGCGGATTTCGGCGGACATCCTTCCTTAATGGCGTCGATTCGCCTTTGGGACGAGAACGATCCTTCGGTAGCCAGGCGTCCTCTGGCGTCACCGAGGCGTCACCCGCCTTTCTGTCTATTTAACCGGGGGCCCTCCCCCGTCCGCCTTTCTCTTCACAGGCATCCTCGAGTTTCTCCCTTGTGCTGTTGCCGTTGCCGTCGGACTGTTCGTTCGCTCCTCCTTTGACGCTCTCGGAGCCGTTCTTCCTTCCCTTCCGGTGAGTTGCCCCACTCTTTAATTTAGGGCTCTCCGTACTTTCTCCTTTCGTATTAGTGTACCCCAGTCGTTCCGGTCCCTTCTCCCCTCTTGACCCCGTCCTGACCGTAGATTCTCTGGCCGTTAGGGATGGACGAAGTAAGAGCGGACCGCATTCAGTCGGAGCTGGTCCCCGAAGACCTAGATAGGTTCGTGGCCCGGTACCACCTTCCCGAAGCCTGCAACGTTACGCTCCCGGGGCCTGAGGAGAGGATGTCCCATCCTCCTCCAGGGAAGGTCGCCATTAATGAGGACATTCTTCGGGCTGGGTTCCGCTTTCCCCCCTCGGACTTAGTCGTGCAGGTGCTTCGAGGTTTAAGAGTGGCGCCGACGCAACTGGTGCCGAACTCATGGCGTACCTTGACGGCCTTCCAGGTTCTCTGCCGCATGCACGAGGTTCCCGCCACCCTGAATGTCTTTTGGGAATGCTACGGCCTGAACGGCCACCCCCGGGACAGAGGGTGGTGGTGCTTTGCGGCGCGGCGAGGGTGCGGCCTCGTCAAGGAGGCTCCTTCCTCCATTCATGGTTGGAAGGAGCGTTTCTTTTTCATCGACGTAGATCCCTCTTGGGGAATCGGGACAACCTGGGAGACGCCGATGAAGTCCCCGATCGGCCTATCGAGGTTGTCAAGGGAGGAGTCCGATGGCGTCGCCGTTTTGAGGGGGTTGGTTGCCGAGGGCCGGCTCCCCCCGGTGGCTCGCCTTACTTCCGAGGATGCCTTGGTGAACGTCGGTCTGAGCTCGGTCCCCGCCGACCGTGAGCCCGCCATCACTTCTTCTTTTTTAGCTCTTTTCTCCTCTTTCGTTTCTTCTTTCCATCAGCTTCTCAGTTTCTAACCATCTCGTTCTTTTTGCAGAAATCGACGACATCATGCAGTCGGACAGGGCAATGGCTGTTAGTAGGGCGTCCCTACTGGAAGCGGTCCGGAGGAAGAAACGGACTCCTCCGAGCGGGGTCCCACCGGCGAAGAAGCCCCGCCAGCAGGCGACTCCGACGCCGACAGACGGGTCCGGGCCCACCGATCAGGGGGACGCCGCGGGCTCGGACCGACAGTTGACGCCGTATCAGCCCTCCGGTGATGAGACTGCCGCTTTTCCGGAGGTGTCATCCGGGCGCGCCCGAGACGGCCGGGTCGGACGCGGTCGGTCCCCAGCCCGGCCTTCGACTTGGTCGGCCTCGGATGATACGAGGAGGTGCGCGCTGAGGCCTCGGCCGAGCGGGACCCTGTCGATTTCTGGCGCGGCCCCCGCCCCGAGCACGGTTGGCATGACTCTCCCTCAAGCAATGGGTAAGGGTAAGGCCGCAGAACCACCGTCCGGCTCCGGGGCGAAGTCGGGGTCGGCCTTCACTTTCGCCGGCGCCCGAAACCTCATCGAGACGGTGCTGCTGGAGGGTGACCGTAGGCAGGTCCGGCAGATGAGGATCCCTGAAGTCGGAGCTGCCAGCTGCGTCTGCCTCATGTCGGTGAGTGTTCTTTTGGTCGCTTTCGTCATTTATAGGCTCTATTGATCCCCGTCTGACGCTCTCATTTTTCCTGTCTCTTAGCTCGCCCAGTACATGATCCGTCTGGAGGAGAGCCACGAGGAACAGGCGAGGCTCCTGGCGAAGGCCGAGAGCCGACTGAAAGCTGTAGAGGAGGGAGGCTAGGCTGCGGCGGGGAGAACGACCAGGGACCTCGAGACGAGGCTCCAGGTGGCCGAAGAGCGGGCACTCGGCTTCGCCGCCCTCGAGAGGCAACTGTTGGAGGCTCAGGAGCAACTCAAGGTTGCCTCGGGTCTCGAAAGCGAGATCAGGAAGGCGGAGGAGCGAGCCGAAAGGCAGTCCCGGAAGGCTGCCGACTTCCGGGAGAGGTGGGAGAAGGCCCAGCAGTCGGCCGACAACGCCCGCAACCGAACCCGATCTCTTGAAGCCAAGATGGCCGAATTGGAGTCGGCCTTGGAGGGGACTCGTGCGAGCAACCAGGAGCTTCATTCGCGCCTGGAGGAGGCTGAGGCTGCTCGCGTCGCTGCCGAGGCGAAGCACATGGAGGCTCGGGCCGATCTGCTGAGGGTCTCCTCCGAGGCGGACGAGCGAATTGTGGCGAAGGTCATGGAAGCGAAAGCTCAGATTACGGAGCGAGCGGAGGCGGCGCTGGCCGAGAAGAGCGCAGAAATCGGGCTTCAGGCGGTACAGGCCTATCGTCAGTCCGCCGAGTTCATCCGTGACATGTCGGATGCGGGGTCCGACTCCTTTGCCTTAGGCTTCGATGAAGGTCTGGCAAGGGTGTCCACTAAATACCCCGGAATTGACCTGAGTGGGGTCTCCCTCCTCGACTCCCCTCCGATGCCATTGCCTGCCGGTTCTCCAACCGTCTCCCTACCCTTCGCGGACGTGCTCGCCGTTCCCGATCCGGGGGTTCCTCCAAGCTGACCCTCTGTACTTTTTCTTTGTTCTTTTCTTTGTATGTTGGCGTTTTGCCATCTTGTATGGGTCTCGGCCCTGATGCAACGAAAGTTAATGCAAACAAAGTGTTTCCTCATTTCACTTTCGTCCTTCCTCTTTTTAACTCTTGGTAGCGTCTCGCCGACTCCTGACTCTTGAAGTTCCTCCGGCACTAGGCCAGGCATCCGAGGGTTAGGCCTCAGGAAATCCTTCCGGCGCTAGGCCAGGCATCCGAGGGTTAGGCCTCAGAAAATTCTTCCGGCGCTAGGCCAGGCATCCGAGGGTTAGGCCTCAGAAAATTCTTCCGGCGCTAGGCCAGGCATCCGAGAGTTAGGCCTCAGGAAATTCTTCCGGCGCTAGGCCAGGCATCCGAGGGTTAGGCCTCAGGAAATTCTTCCGGCGCTAGGCCAGGCATCCGAGGGTTAGGCCTCAGGAAATTCTTCCGGCGCTAGGCCAGGCATCCGAGGGTTAGGCCTCAGGAAATTCTTCCGGCGCTAGGCCAGGCATCCGAGGGTTAGGCCTCAGGAAATTCTTCCGGCGCTAGGCCAGGCATCCGAGGGTTAGGCCTCAGGAAATTCCGCTCATTGGTCGGCCAAGGCTGGCGCAAGCCGAGGCGACCGGTCGGGGCTTCAGGCTAGTCTGCTCCCGGGATGATCATCGGGTTAGCCTGGCATCCGAGGACTGAGCCTCGGGGAATTCCGCTCGTTGGTCGGCCAAGGCTGGCGCAAGCCGAGGCGACCGGTCGGGGCTTCAGGCTAGTCTGCTCCCGGGATGATCATCGGGTTAGCCTGGCATCCGAAGGCCGAGCTTCGGGGAATTCCGCTCGTTGGTCGGCCAAGGCTGGCGCAAGCCGAGGCGACCGGTCGGGGCTTCAGACTAGTCTGCTCTCGGGATGATCATCGGGTTAGCCTGGCATCCGAAGGCCGAGCTTCGGGGAATTCCGCTCGTTGGTCGGCCAAGGCTGGCGCAAGCCGAGGCGACCGGTCGGGGCTTCAGGCTAGTCTGCTCCCGGGATGATCATCGGGTTAGCCTAGCATCCAAAGGCCGAGCTTCGGGGAATTCCGCTCGTTGGTCGGCCAAGGCTGGCGCAAGCCGAGGCGACCGGTCGGGGCTTCAGGCTAGTCTGCTCCCGGGATGATCATCGGGTTAGCCTGGCATCCGAAGGCCGAGCTTCGGAGAATTCCGCTCGTTGGTCGGCCAAGGCTGGCGCAAGCCGAGGCGACCGGTCGGGGCTTCAGGCTAGTCTGCTCCCGGGATGATCATCGGGTTAGCCTGGCATCCGAAGGCCGAGCTTCGGGGAATTCCGCTCGTTGGTCGGCCAAGGCTGGCGCAAGCCGAGGCGACCGGTCGGGGCTTCAGGCTAGTCTGCTCCCGGGATGATCATCGGGTTAGCCTGGCATCCGAAGGCCGAGCTTCGGGGAATTTCGCTCGTTGGTCGGCCAAGGCTGGCGCAAGCCGAGGCGACCGGTCGGGGCTTCAGACTAGTCTGCTCTCGGGATGATCATCGGGTTAGCCTGGCATCCGAAGGCCGAGCTTCGGGGAATTCCGCTCGTTGGTCGGCCAAGGCTGGCGCAAGCCGAGGCGACCGGTCGGGGCTTCAGGCTAGTCTGCTCCCGGGATGATCATCGGGTTAGCCTAGCATCCAAAGGCCGAGCTTCGGGGAATTCCGCTCGTTGGTCGGCCAAGGCTGGCGCAAGCCGAGGCGACCGGTCGGGGCTTCAGGCTAGTCTGCTCCCGGGATGATCATCGGGTTAGCCTGGCATCCGAAGGCCGAGCTTCGGAGAATTCCGCTCGTTGGTCGGCCAAGGCTGGCGCAAGCCGAGGCGACCGGTCGGGGCTTCAGGCTAGTCTGCTCCCGGGATGATCATCGGGTTAGCCTGGCATCCGAAGGCCGAGCTTCGGGGAATTCCGCTCGTTGGTCGGCCAAGGCTGGCGCAAGCCGAGGCGACCGGTCGGGGCTTCAGGCTAGTCTGCTCCCGGGATGATCATCGGGTTAGCCTGGCATCCGAAGGCCGAGCTTCGGGGAATTTCGCTCGTTGGTCGGCCAAGGTTGGCGCAAGCCGAGGCGACCGGTCGGGGCTTCAGGCTAGTCTGCTCCCGGGATGATCATCGGGTTAGCCTGGCATCCGAAGGCCGAGCCTCGGGGAATTCCGTTCGTTGGTCGCGCGCCTATCACTTGCCGCTCGACGGGGTTTCTCCGTGGCCAGCTGCGCTCGTATTTCTCCTCCTCTCGACGCGTCGCCTGGGGAACACCAGAAGGCTATTAAATGCTAATTGAGGCGTTACCTGGGAAATCGGATCGGCCAGTTGCTGCTTGCGAGGAGTGCCAGTTAAGCGGCCGCGATACGCGCGTTCTTCGAGGCGGATGCGGCCTGGGCGCGTGCGGAGATACGTGTGCCGTGGGATACACGCCGCCCGGAGTGTCCTGCATGAAGAATGCAATTAAGGAGAACGACGCTTAGGACTTCTGCGGGCTTCTTCCCTTTGAGGGTCGCTAGGAAACATTGCCGTGCGGTCGGTTGGTCGTCTCGGACCTCCTCGATCCCGACCGCCGTGGGGAACCGCATGAGCAAGTGGTACGTAGAGACCACCGCGCGAAGGGCGTTCAGTCCGGATCGTCCGAGGATAGCGTTGTAGGCCGAGGAAACACGGACGACCAAGAACCCGAGTCGCACCGTGGCTTCTGCGGGTGCGACGCCCGCAGTCACAGGCAGCTCAACGACACCTTCCGCCGGGACAGCGTCACCGGTGAATCCTATGAGGGGGGTGGATATTTTGTGCAACAATTGTCTGGACAAGCCCATCTTTTGGAAGGCCTCGTAAAACAAGATATCAGCTGAGCTTCCACTATCCACAAGAACACGCCTTACATCATAGTTTGCCATAGTGAGGGAGATCACCATGGCGTCATCGTGGGGGGTCTGAACCCCCTTTACATCCTCATCACAAAAGGTGATTACATTGCCGACCCTCTGCCTCTTTGCGACGGCCGCCCCTAACGCTTCCGTCGAGCCCCCTGCTTTCCTCACGGGCCGGGGGCAGCCCCCAGTGATAGTGTGGATTACGCCCGCAACGGGTCGATTCTGCTCCCGAGGCTCCGGAGGGGCCGGGTCGGCCGGACGCGGGTCTGCGGGGGGACGTCGGTCGCTCACATATCGACCGAGACGCCCCGGCGGATGAGAGCCTCGATCTCGTCCCGAAGCTGGAAGCAGTCCTCCGTGTCGTGGCCGTGGTCTCGGTGGTACTCACAGTACGCCCGGGAGGGCCTCTTCCCAGGGATCCTCCGCATCTGTCTCGGGGCCGGGAGGTCCTCCCGCCCCTTGATCTCCATAAGGATCTGGGCCCGGGGAGTCAGGAGAGGGGTGTACCGGTGAAAACGTCGGGGCAGAGAACGAGGGCGTGGGGCGCCGTGGTTCTTCGCCGGCGACGGGCTTCTGCGCCGACGCTGAGGCGTCGGGCTCCTCCTCTGGCGTGCCTCTTTCCGCCTTTTCTTCCCAAGCTTTTGAGGGATCTCGGCGGCCTCCTTGCTCCGGTGGGCGGCCGCCTCCTCGGCGTCCGCATACTGGTTCGCCCGGGACAACAGCTCTGGGAAGCTCCGCGGCAGGCGTTTGTCCAGGGAGAAGGTGAGTCTGCCCTTTCGGAAGCCACGCTTCAGGGCTGAAAGAGCTACCTCCTGACTCAGGTTCCGGACCTCCAGCATAGCCCTGTTGAAGCAGGTAAGATAATCCCGCAGGCTTTCTCCCTCGTTTTGCCGGACATCAAAGAGGGAGTCGGAGACCAGTCGCCGCCGGCTACTGACGGCGAAATGAGTGATGAAGAGGCGAGTGAACTGGTCGAAGGACCGGATTGAGTCAGCCTCCAGCCCGGCGAACCATGCCCTCGCCGGGCCACGGAGGGTTGCCGGGAAAGCCTTGTAGAGAAGGGGATCTGATGCTCCGTGGAGGAGCATAAGGGTCCTGAAACTCTCGACGTGATCCCGCAGATCCGCCGCCCCGTCATAGGGCTCGATCGCCGGCATTTTGAACCCCGGCGGATTCGGGGTCCGCAGGATCCTCGAGGCGAGCGCCGGCTGGGAGGAGATCTCTAAGTCGGCGAAGGGATCTTTGGAATGGCCCTTCAGGACCTGGAGTTGTCGGTGGAGATCGTCCACCCGCCGGTCCAGGGAGCGCGACCGGTGGGTGGGAGACAAGGAGCGGCGAGAGGGGGACCGACTGGAGCGCGGGTTCCTCGAGGACTGGGGGGTCTGGGAACGCGCCCGGGCCCGCCTCTCGTACCCCGCGCAGCTCCGGTGGGAAGGTCCCGGCAGAATGGAGCGTGCTCGAGAATCCTCCTCGCGCCGGCGCTCCTCCCCATGGGAGAGGAAGGAGCGCGGGTTGAGGAGGACAGGCGAACGCTCAGGCAGCGGCGGCTCCTGAGCCCGCTGCGGCGCCCGGGACATCGCACCCTGCAGATTCTGCGCCGCTTCCGCGAGGGTGCGAACCTGCTGGGTTAGCTGGTCGAACTGGGCGGCTTCGACCATCTGAATGGGCGGTGGGGCGGTGGAGTGTTGCTGAGAGCGTGTTGGAGATGCAGCGGCCTCCCGGCCAGTGGCGCGAGAGGCCCCGCGACCGGAAGCATTGGAAGCTCCACGACCACCTCGCCGTGCCATTACGATCGCTCTGAGATCTGGCCCTTCCTCTAGCGCCAACTGTTGCTGGGGGTCCAAACCGAGAACGATTGGCACAGCGGTGTGAACGGAGTTCCCTTTGAATTGCTTTGGTTGCGCTCCACCTTCCGCCGGGAAACCTGCAAGCAAGCCTCGCACCACCACTGGGGTAGTGGGGGCCCTCCGACGATCAAGTTAGAGGGAATCGAAGGAGAAGGAGAGGTAGCAGGTAAGATGATGCTATGGAGAATCTTGCTTACCCTCCCCCTTCCCCCCCGCCCCATATATATCAGGCTGGGGGGTTTTTTTGGGGATTGGTCATCGTGTGGCACGATGGGGTTGCCACTGACGTGGCCGTTACAGGGCGTCGTGGGGCAGCGCCGGGTACGGCCATGGCAGGGCGTAGTGGAGCTCCGCTTTGTACGGTTGTTACAGGGGATCGTGGGGCAGCGCCGGATTCGGCCGTTGCAGGGAGTAGTGGAGTAGGGGGCCGCGGCGTGCCTCAGGAGAACAGTCTGTTGTTGTCAAGAGATTGCCGACCCGAGGTCGGATTGCTGGATCCAGGGGGCAGCCGACTCGGGGTCGGACTGCGGAGCCGAAGATATCCGACCCGAGGTCGGATTGCTGGATCAAGGGGCAGCCGACTCGGGGTCGGGCTGCGGAGCCGAAGATATCCGACCCGAGGTCGGATTGCTGGATCAAGGGGCAGCCGTAGTCTTCCTGGGCGCGCGTGCCGGTCACGTGGGGCATGGTGGCTAAGTTCCCCCGTAACACATTGGCTTGCGGCTTAAGGCCTTGTTTGGAAAAGCTGTTGGCAGTAGAGCTTTTGAAAGTAGAGCTATTAGAAGTAGAACTTTCTGAAGCAGAGATTTCATAAAAAATTGTTTGTTGTTTGGTAATTATATTTCTAAAGTGTTGTGGCACTTTAATATATGTTTGGTAAACAAACTGAGAAAGTAATTTTGATATAACAAAATGACCATAAATAATATTGCATAGTATTATACAATAAAATATAATAAAATATAATATATATTAATATATAAATATATGATATAATGTAATATTACTATAATGTAATATGATAAATATAGATGCATGTCATATGCCCTCGGAGCCCTTTCCAATGCTCCTCTTCTGAAGAGAAAAGGAAGGGAGGTTTCACTGAGCCCGGCCCGTACTCAATCTCCAAGGGCTTTGGTTAATGTTTGAGTGGATAGTCCTAGAACCAGACCATGGCACTGGGCCCGTTTAAACGAACATGGGCAAAGTTTGCTGCTGAAATGAAAAATTGCTGAACTTGGGAATATCCAATCCATGCTTGGAGTCGATGTTATGATGAAAATACCCGAGTCTGAATGAATGTGCAACTGCTTGGAGGCCTGTGTCATTAAACCTGAGTGGAAACTAAAATTAGGACCATATAACATTCCCCAATTCTGTCTCATTTAGATAGTGCCACTGTCATAAATCCATCTTAAAAAGGCACAACTTTCTTTTATGCTCCTACCGAACCAGAGGAATCATGTCCTTGTATTTTATGATTTTTGGTGTATTCATTAGAAAGAGGAAAAGAACAAAAGTTTTGCTAGGACTATTAGATTATGTCCATGCAGAATCATCTTGCCTTAATTTTGTCCCTTAATGTGGTTCATATGGCATTTACAAGTTGTGGTTATGGACATGTATCATTCTACTTCCCCCTTCTAATTCATTCACAGGTCAGACTGGATAATAGTGAATGAGGGGAGAATTTTTTCTACAAAAGCCAATGCATACTAGTGGGCTATAAACAGTTTGTTCTTAAGAAGTTTCAAGATAAATGCATGTAATAGCTATGCCTTGAGTTGAGCTATGTGCAAAATAATTTCATTTATTTGGCCCGTGTAAATACTTCTAATTGGCAAACAAATCTTGAGAGGTTATAATTGAAGCTCTCCTAATTTTTTTTGGAAAAGAAAGAGATAATTAAATCAATTGAGTGTAAATACTTCTGTGGGAGTTGGCATATAAAATATTTAACAATGGGTCAAAAAGATTTATTGTAGAATCATATAATATAGTTCAGATATGATTGGCCACATAACATGCCATTTAATCAGTTGTACTATTAGTTTTTCTATATATATATATAACAGCATTGGAATCTAAATCCATTGAGGAATATAATAAAGTACATCTAAATGATTTGTGTGAAAATCCTTCCTTATAATCTTTAATATGGTAACAGTAACCTCTTTAAAAACAAGCACACCACGTATGGTGATTGGAAAACTATTCCATCATTGCCAAACACCAGCAATAGGGGGGTCTGGAACCTTATTGGGATGTAATTCTCAGATGAGACAATCCAATGTGGATGTGGAATGAATTCCTTTTTCCTTTTTTTTTTTTACTGTAATAGCAACACATTAGGATGATTTCATACTGCATCCATGACAGATATGATCCATCTAATAAATTTTTTCTTATCGAGACATCATTTTCTACGCATGTCCACGCGTCCACGTGCCCTTGCTCAACTTCACTAGGGGATAGCGATTTGGACGTGGCTTCACCACGATCCAAAGGCTCACATGTCCATCCAACCTCGATATTCGAGCCTGCCGCGTCGTCCCCGGTTGTGTCCGGTTGTGTCCCCGGTTTATTCTTACGTAAGGCCAAGACTTCACAGTCACAGGCCATTTACTCGTGTCGATTTCGGATATTCTTGGACTCCTCGTTTACTAATTAACTTTTAAAATTTTATATTTCACTATTCTCAAAAGTCGTATAATATAATTTCTGATAAATAGATAAAATAAACTTTATTGTTCAACTAATAATTATTTTTATTTTATCTCGCTATATCCAACAATGATTATAACTTCATTATTCTATTATTATAATAACAGATCCTTAAGTAGTGGAGAGTGGAGAGTGTATCGCCTTCGGATAAAAAAAAAAATTGTCGGTAAATATCTAGTTTCTAAAAAAATCATTAGACTTGACATGAACTACTTTGACCATTATGGATAGGACTTGATAGGATGCACAAGCAAGATCTATCATAATGGAGTCGCAAGCTAAACTTTCGGAAGCCATAATTTGATCACATAATGCCTCATTAAGGTTTTTTTTTGAAATTAGCTAACTTTTCGACATATACAATTTAGGGCCAATCCTCTATGGCGTTGAAAATGAGCCAAAATTCTATCTTTTGAGCTTCAAAATGAGCCAGTTAAATCGAAAGTTTTTTTTGAAAAAGATTTTGACCAAGTTTATCTTCTAATTTGTGAAGAATTAGATAAAACAACAAAGGCAAAGTTGATGTAGAAGTTGAAATCTAATTTTTGTAAAATTTTATTTTTTTATGATTGTTTATAGTAGTCATATTTATTTTTAGAAAATCAGTCCTAATCGAATTAGAAGAAGAATTTGACCCATATTATGCAAGTGGAACCTCACTACTATTATAAATAGGAGTTATGTATCTCAGTTTATGGTGCATAGATCATTAATAAAAGAAAAAGGGACGTAAATCCTACTTTCACAATTCTTCCATATTCTTTTATACTTTTTTGAAGAGATTCGAGTTGGTAGGTTGAGAAAATTCTTTATTCTCTCCAATTGGATCAAGTTGGTATCAGAGCTTTGATACTTTACATCTAAGGAAGCCTTAGTTTATAGTCTAGGTGCAAGGGCAATACAAGCAGACGGTAGAAAGGCTATCTGTGCTTGAAATATATCAAAGGATAAAGGTGAGAATAGCTGTTAGCTCTAACTCAATCGAAAAATGAGATGAAGGGATGTCTCATAGAGACAAAAAAGAAGATTGCCCAACTCACTGAGATTGTCTTCCAATTGGCGATGCTTTAAGCACAAGAACCAACTATACTTGTTACAAATTTGTCTTCCACGTTTGGAGATGAGGATCTGTCATCTAGCAAAGAAGAATAAGATCGAAAATTATTTCTGAGCAAAACTAAGTGGATCAGCAGCGAGGCGAGGAAGCAGGTGTTTTTCTATCTTTGGTTCTAATTTAGCAGGAGCTAAATCCCTTAAATAGGGAAAGCCCTATTTTAGGAGAATCATCGGACTTAATGTGGATTACTTTAATCACTATGGGTAGGACTAGACAAGATCCAGGAGCAAAAGTCGCCGTATCAGAAACTGAGTTGCAAGCTAAACTTTCAAAAGCCATAACTTAGTTATATGACACTAGATTGAGATGATCTTGTCTTTTAAAAGTATGTAATTTTTCGAGATCTACAACTTAGGGTTAACCCTTTATCGGATTGAAGTGGGCAGAGGTTAACCTAGGCTAAAATTCCATCATTTTAGCCTCAAAACGAGCTGATCAAACTAAAAGTTTTTTTCCACAAAATATTTTCATCGTGTATATATTTGAATCCATAAATAATTAGGCAAAACGATAAGAGGCAAAGTTGATGTAGAAGTCAAAATCTATCTTGTGTAGAATTTTAGTTTTTTTTACGATTATTTCTAGTAATCATTTATTTTTGAAAAAATAATTCTATTAGAACTAGGAGAGAAATATGATCCAAATTGTATAAGGGAAGATCCTACTACTATTATAAATAGAGACTATATACTTCAATTTATGGTGTGTGGATCATAAATAAAAGAAAAAAAAAGATGTAAGCTTTATTTTTGCAATTCTTCCACCTTCATCTAAATTTCTTTAAAGAGATTCGAGTTTAGCGGATTGAGAAAAATCTTTCTTCTTCCCGATCGGATCACCTCTGTGGTAGAATTCCTCTAAACAACCCTCCTCTCTATCTCATTAGAGGGTGACTATATTTGATATAATACTAGCAACATCTTCGATTTTGCAACCATTCGATGTCTCATTTATCTTTGATATCCAACAAAACATCAAACAATTTGTCCAACGCCTAATATAGACTTGCATACAATCATCTCATAACCATATGTACATATAAATAGACATGAAGCCACTCTTTATATCAACTATCACTCCTGCCAACTAATGTGTTAAATACTTCTTATACACAATATATGTGCGTTACATGTGCCTAGATGTGTGCTTCTTAATTTGTTAAAGTATTGTCTTCATTGATGCTTGCAACTTCTCTACCTACTTTACTTGCAGCCAACAAATTCTTGTGCATGGTTTTCATTTTATCTTGCCCCCTGTCAAAGGGGTTCATCACGTTCCAATTGGCCAATTAAAGCTGAGTTCAGCTTGATCTTGATTGAGTATTGATCTGAACGGGATTTAATCTAAGATTTAGATCAAAGTCCAGGCTATTAACAAAATTGGGTTGGATAGAGTTCCAATTGGATTTGAGCTGCTGAAGTTAGATATTGATTTATTCTAACTTCTATAGATTAGATTTGATTCATTAAACTTTGGTTGTTGGGTCTGATTTTGTAAAATCTATATCTAAATAAAAAAAAATGAGGCCCTAAGGTGGAAATCAGGCTTGACACGCACATATATCTAGTTTTTGTAACTTGGATACTGGTCGCATCACACCGTGAAAACTAGTGGTATTGCCACCAACGTGGTAGCCTGCTGGTAAAGGGACTTGGACTCCATCCAAGTTGTCCAGGTTCGAAACGCGCGGACGTCGATTAAATCAAAGAACCGCATGCCCCACGTCCGGATGGCTCTGTGTAGAAATGCTTTCCTTCCATCAATACTGAGGTGGCGCTGGGGTAACGTACTCATACGTGGATGGCCCAGTGAGATTTTCCACGAGTTGGGGAGAGCGCGCGAAAACTTGCAATCCGTATTGAATATTTTCTGGTGGAATGAGGGCCCTGTAGGGGCTGCTACTCGGGCGGCGTTCTGCCCCTCCCTCTCCCCTCCTATCTTTTTACCAAAAAAAAAAAAAAAAAATGGTGGTATTGGGATCTACGCCAACAACCTGCACCATATCAGGCCATTTAGCCATGAATATTATATACCAGGCTTGTTTGTTTGCCGGTGCAATAAAATTATTTCGACGAGGGAAACGTGGTCACGTGATGTGGGGCATGAGAAACGACGTGGCACGATTCCGGCACATAGATTTTTGGGTCCAACGGGAACCACTGGCCGAGAACGTAGTGGTCACCATGGGTGGACTCACGTCCAAGGAACTGTTTCCATTACAAGGCACCAATCAGCCTCATCCTTTCATGAATTTAAGTAGGGCCCACTAGCTCTTCCTACACGAGTCAGGCAATGGGGGGTCAGAAACCTGCTTTCGTGTTAGAATACCAATACCTGATTCAGTATAAGCCTTGATGGCCAGATTGTCACGTCCTTGTGCTTGTCGTCCAGAATCGCACTTCGTCAGAGACGCAGGCGGGTAGGTGGCGCCGGACGCTTTGCGATTCGCGCCCTAGGGAAGATCGACGGTCCTAGGTCTTTATACGATTAAGATCACGTGCGAGTCCGGATACCAGCAATCAATATGTCGTAAAATATAGAAGTTATAAAATCAAATGTCTCAACTACCTCGCGGCTCCCTGCTCTCGTCACCGGCTGGTGGCGCAAAGAAGCTCAAATGGTTTTTGAGACTTGGTGAATCATAAACGAGTCAAGGCCGGACTCTTGGGGTTGGCAAGAATGTGTAGAATCTCACTCATGGCTCGGTAAGAGCTGGGTTAAGCTATGTTTTTTTTTTTGAAAATAAATTAAGTTTGAATATTTGTAGATGCGTGGTGCTTTAGAGTGAAAATGCATTGTATGTGATAGGTCAAACCTTTGGAGCTAGAAACTTGAGGTCCATTTTGTAGTAGCTGTGATTTATGTTTCTATTTTCAAAAATTTAAAAAAAAATGTGGGCTAGATTAAGCAACATGTAAGATAAAACTTTTTATTTTTTAATTATTTATATTTTTTTAAATATTTGGTTGCAAAGATTTATTGCTTCTGAAAAAGTAAAATTAAGAGCAAGTAATAATATAAATTTTGTTCTAACAACTACAACAAATATTAATCTCCACGAAGTATTTCACTAATAAACAACAATAACAAATAGGCCTTGGATTTCAACATTTTCATATTGGCAATATGTTTAGCTATCAATGCTTGACTGGGCCTAAATAATTAGGGCAACATGATAGCTATAGTAACAATTTTTATTAGACATTATCATATGAAACAATTGGTGATAATGAAAATTAATTGCATTAAGTATTCAGAAAATTATTATTAAATTATTATTATTTGCATAGACCGATTCATTGCACCAAAAATAAAATTTGATTTAAAAATTTTAATATATTAATATTTTTTTAACATTCTAATGAAAATAATATAGAAATATATAATTTGTCCAAACAATAAAAATGTCATCACTTAAAATACTGATGTCATCACATCATAGAAACTTTTAAGAAAATTGATATCCAATACCATTCTATGTATTAAATCTCTTCTCTTAGTTTGCACAAAAATATTGCTATCCCGAGAGGTACTAAATATCAAATAGCTACTCCCTTGCAGTTGTTACTAATGGTGACTCAAACCCTTTTTCAAATAATGATAACCTTTATAAGAAAATATAAAATATATAAATAAATTTACCTCATCATATCAGCTTAAGCTTTTAGGATAAGTGGTGATTTCAACATGGTATCGCTCACCTATTAAAGAAAAGTCCGACAGAAGAAATGTAAAAAAATCTAAAATATATAAATAAATCTACCTCCTTCTATTAGCTTAAGCTTTTGGAATAATCGGTGATTTCAACAACCATCCAATCCACCGGATGGACATGATTGGCTGAACGGCAACGTTTTATGCGAGGCGCAGGATTTCCTGTAACGGGCTCCTAAACCGTTATAACGTTAATAACATCCGTTATGTTAAACCAGGAACCGAGATTTCTGCTACGATGAAGGTGAATGACCTTCCGGTGAGCGGATCCAAACACGGAGATTTAAAATCCAAGAACCCCCCACCCTTGCCCACCCCCCCTCCAAAGCCTCAGAGGCGGTTGTCTGAGATTCTCGTCGGGCACCTTCGGACCCCCCGGTCCGCTCCACGGCCCTTTAGACACCTCTCCTCTCTGCTACATCCAAGATCGAGATCCCGTCGCCGCCGGTGGTGGTGGTGGTGGTGGTCGCCGGCATGGAGGAAGCGGATTACCTGCACCGTTTCGTGGAGGAGACGGACTGGTACAACGGCATTGTGCTCGATGCCCTCATGCCGGGCGGTGCCTGGAAGCGCCTCCCCCGCCCTCTTCAGTCGTGGCTCCGCAATTACATCGGCGGCACCATCCTCTACTTCGTCTCCGGCGTCCTCTGGTGCTTCTATATCTACCACTGGAAGCGCAACGTCTACGTCCCCAAAGGTCTCTCTCTGTCTCTCTCCGTCGCCTTCCCTTTTTGTAATCTTTGAACCCATCCTGTTTTATTGATGTTTCTTGGTGAAGACCTCTGACGAAGATTCTGTTCGTAGTTTGGTTTCGGTTGGTTTCTTTTTTGTTGCATTTGATTGGATCACTGCTTTTGGGGCGTTTGGAACATGTCGGTTGGGGATCGGAGCCGTCTTTTCTTTTATTTGAAAGAAATGCAAGATTCTGTCCGTGCTTTTCTTATTCTTGATTAATCCCTTTGTTTTTCTTGAAATGTTATTTTGCGCGGTTTCCTTGTTAGGTGGTTTACCTGATGGGAATGCTAGATGTCTCTTCACACCCATTAATAGTGCTTTCTTACGGAGGATTTTGAGTTTTCTTGTGTTTATCGGTCCCGAATCTTCACATGGGCTGCCTTCAGACCCAGTTTTGTTTCTTATGTTGGGCCGGGAGTGGCTGTACCTCATTTTGGTTTAGTGTGGACTTCGATATGGAATGAATGCTTGGATTTGCCAAAATTTGTATCCATGCTACTGTAGGGATGACCATTGAAGATTATTAACTTATTATGCGGTCAAATCAGCATCGATTTGTTATCTATAGCTTGATTTTCCATAATTTGTCATGCTGATCTAATATGCCTGCGTGTGGGTTAGAATAAATTAGGGGCTGTTTGTAGCTTTGTTTAGCTGACATATTTGTTTGATTTCTTCTAAGTAGATGTTAATTTACTGAATATCGGAATGAGGGCTGGTCGAAACCAGGTCTCTTGTGTTGATACATGAGACTTTGCGAACGCAGCCCAGTACCACCATCAGGGCCTGCAATGGCATGGATTTCAACATCGTGATGTTGCTACAGTAGTCAATTCAATGATTCTGTGGCCATTGTTGATCGGGCAGAATGGATCTGTAAACATCGTCATGATGGAAATCTTGCTGGCAATTAGGAAGTAAAGATTCACAGAATTTATACTTCATTACCTTTCCACTAGTAACGAAATCATTATATTCTTACCCTAATAGTTGATTTGCTACTTGCAACTGTTAACTGCCCATTATTTGTGTACATTCATGAGAATATTAACAATTTCTAATGGGACTAATGCCTTCACAGGTGGTACCCAAAATTACTCCGTTAAACTATCAAAACTACATGGATCAGAAAAGTCCGGCATTCAATCTTTCTGTCTAAGGGTCACTGACCTAGTTTCCTCTCTTAGAAGTCTGAAATAATCAATGCCCTGCATTGGTTGTGTCTACATCAAAGGAACTATAAGGACGATTTAAGTTATTATGATTGATCCATAAGATATTCGCCTTTAGTTTTCCATTTTGTCTTTCCCGCTTTTTTCTAATAAATTTTTGTAGTTGCAGAAAGCATGTGCTTGATGTTCTGTAGGATTATTCTTCAAAATAGCAGAACTGGTTTTAGCTGCCACTAATCATGGCACGAAAATTAAGGAATGCACTTAGGATTATGATTGCATTATTTTAGTTGAGTTCTATGATGTTTTTCAAAATATAGATGAGCTAAAATTTTTGAATTGTTATCGGTCTAGGAGAAAACAGATTGTGCATGCACCATTGATCTTGTTATTTTGTTTCTCACTTTGAAGGACACGAAAGGTTTTATTTCCAGTCTATTTGAAGGAGAATCATGGCAAAAATCAAACTCGAGGTTCAATTGGATAAATTTAGCATTGCCTACAATAGGTACCCATCTAATTTTGCACTTGAGAATCCTAATGTCTGAAACCTTTCTTCTTTTGTCTGAAGAAATTTCAGTAGAATAAATTCTCAATAAGTTATGAAATGATGCGGACCCTAATCAGCAAAACCCTCTTCAAGATTTTCTTCTCCCCAAAACCAAGATTTTGTCCTTCAAATCCTTTGCAATCCTTGTACCTTCTTTTCTTTCTTGTCTCGATGGCCAAGTGCTCCTTCGCTCTTTCTCTTCTAATGCAACACGGAAAAATATGGTTCTTTAGGGATTCTTTTAAGTCTAAAATTCGTGCAAAATATCAAAAGATTCAGGTTGGGTTCGATGACAACCCATTAACCTGTCAGAACCCAGTGTATTGGGTCTGCACAGCAGGCCCAACTTCAAAAATGCATAACTTAGTTGTCTGAAGTCCAAATATACCAAAATTAGTAAACATTTTGAAGTTTTGAAGTCTACATTCATATAAATTTGGTTCCACTCAAAAATTCTACACAGTTTTCAAGTTATTATCTATCAAAGCTTGCTGGGTTGAATCCTCTGCATTAAACCTCAAGTTCTATTCTATTGCTGCTAGTTCTTAGTAACCTTAAACAAGGACGTCCTAGTGTATGAGATTCTCTCTACTGCGAGATTTGTGGAGGGTCAGGCATGCGGAGAGGTTATTTTCATTTTTTCTTACTTGTGACACCCAAATCACAATGAAGCAACCTTACAATTGCTCCAAAGCCGACACCTACTTTCACATAAGAATGCATATAAAAAAATAAAATAAATAAAATATAATATTAAATTTATAGATGTATGGGGTGTCTCAAGTTAGTTCTCTAACTAGAGTTTTTGGCATTATTTAAAATTTTTATGCAAAAATTTTCATAGCTTATTTTAATTGATGTGATTTATTATGTCATAAATACTTTCTTGAATGTTAGGGTTCATGACTTCCCATTTGGTCATGAAGAATACCTTCCATCAGTCTCATTCATTCCAAACCTTTTCATCAAATGGAAGCATGCCCCTAGAAGTCTACATCCATGTGATGTTAGGCCAGGCTTTTTGGAATCCTTCACTTTGTTCTATTAGAAGAGGTAATAGAAGAGCTAATCCAATAATGTCTAGTACATTATTGAATTCTATATCCACTACATTTTGAACCTGCCACTTTCATGTGGCTTGTACAAGGTGATATCTTACCTGTTTCTATTACATTCTCATAAAGGTTGGACATGACCAAATGATGAGTACATTTTATCGAAGAGGATTAAAGTCTACTAGCTGTAATTTGCTTTGTCATTTGCTTTACTTTTGATGCATCTTCGATCTGCAGTTCCCCATGCATGTTGATCTGACAGATTTGGTCCATTTAAATCAGTTCTGGGGACTACTACCTTCCAAAAACAAAAAGGGAATCTATTAATCTAAGTACCCAGACTCTATATTTCTCTACAATCTTCGGTAAGGTAATGCCTCTGATTTCTCGGAAGGATCCAGCCCAGTAGATGTGTCCTTATTGCTGCTTCTTTCACCTTTTGATAACTGTCAAAGCCCATATCATCATGGCATTAGAATATCTATCATTCTCAACATACGCAAAGAAAACTGATAAAAAATAATATATCCTAATCATTAAACTGCTATGCTATTTATAAGCTGTATATTTTTTGTACTGACTATAAAAAAATGGCATTATTGTATCTTTAACCTGCCATTTGATAGGTCACGTGATTATAATGAAATCATTGTTGCAAACCCTTCTTATGTGTTTTAACAAGGTTATTGACCAAAGGTTGCATCTTTATGAAGTAATGCTCATTGATGTGGCACATTGGAAAAACATCCAAGTGATTTACAGCTTTTAGTCAAGTAGTAACACTAGCTATAATAATTCAAATCCTTAGTATTAATCTTTAGTCTGATATAGAAGTTCGCATATAACATTTTCACTAGAGTTGTCATTCATCTTGTCTTACCTGAATATTGAAAATATTCCAAAATGCTAAATCTCTATCCTTTCTTTCTGATAAATGCTTTTACTTCCTAATGTCAGCATATGAGCGATCTTATGTGATTTTGATCGAAAAGAGTCATTCCTTTTGGGATTTCAACTTATTATTAACATGATTTTAACACACTAAAGTAATAACTTTTCTTATCCCATAATGCTTTGCAGCAATTTCTAAGGCCTTATTGAGTTTGTTTTTTTCTTTTTTTTGTGTGTGCGTGTAGATGCTATACCTTCAAATAAAGCCATGCTTTTGCAAATAATAGTCGCAATGAAGGCTATGCCTTGGTATTGTGCTCTTCCATCACTTTCAGAATACATGGTTGAAAGAGGATGGACCAGATGTTTCTCTAGTATAATTGAAGTTGGTTGGCCAACCTACATTGCTTATTTGACTATATATATGGCCTTTGTGGAGTTGGGAATTTACTGGATGCACAGAGAGTTGCATGACATAAAGCCGTTATACAAATATCTTCATGCAACACATCATATCTACAATAAGCAGAATACACTGTCACCATTTGCTGGTAAGTTTACATTGTCTGGGGCCTTGAACTATCTTAACCAATTTCCTGGAAAGTTAGGAGTGTGTGATTATCTGCATGTCAAACTTATTGTTTTATGTGTTTTGCATTGTCATTATCCACAGAATTGATGTTAACAATATCATGATATAGTTTTGCTGCCTTTTAATCTTGTATTGCCGCTTAATTGTTAATTATCACCCATTAAAAGTATATTCAGCATATAGCAATGTCCTCTGGAATCTGCATGCTATGCTGTTATAAGCAAATCAATCATGAATTGATTAATTTGCTCATGCACACATGCACATGCACACATACATTTCAGGAAGTAGGTTGTCTAAATACCCTTTGACTCTAAAATAATCTCTTGTGGTATTTGAGGGAAGACAATATAGCAAGACATTTCCTTCCAAAATTAAATAATTCAGAATAAACCTGGATATCTTTTTTTTTTTTTTTTGGGTGGTGGTGGTGGGGTGGGGGGGGGGGGGGGGGGGGATGCGGTGGATTAAGCGAATGAGGTAAAGGTAGGTAGAGGTGACATGTTAATTAATGACAACCATCCTTAATGCCTTGAGCACTTATCTAGGCATATGTCTAGAAGGAGGAGGCCAAATAGCATGGATATATCCATGCTTCACAGTGCATCCAAAAGGGTGTGCACATGATCTTGTTTGATATCGAACCACATATCTGGGTGTAAGACGGATGTATTAGTGGCCCTGAAGCTATATTGAGAGTAGATAGGTAGGTAGTCTCACCAGCTATGATATTACCTAATTGCTTAGGTATATTTCTGAATGCTAGTTCCACTGGTATACTGATGAAGAACTTATTTTGTAGGTATGAAAAAAAATGCTAACCCTTATTCATCAAACATATTTAAATTGGAACACTAATAAAATGGCGCTTAAAGCTCAGAAGACTTTCATGTTGTCTTATCATAAACTATGAAATATAAATTGATAAATATTATATAGACAAGGTGAACAGAGAAATTTGGTTACTAGTGTAACATTACTCCGGGAGTATGGTGGATTCTTATTAGCAACTGCTGTTAATTATTACTAGAACGACTGAGTAACTATAATGGTGGAATCTAGTATTAGTGTGTATTCTATGAGAATATGTGGACTTTCAATTTCTGAGTAGCACCATTTATGCGTATATGTTGTTCCCCAGAGCTAAAAAGTAAATACGCTCTCCAATAAAAATTATTCTGTAAGGTTTCATTCGAATTGTATAGCAAGCATAGGGAATCGTAATGTGGGAAATGTGGAGGCTCATGAAGTTATTTGGGTAGGGCTACTCAAGGAAGTTATAGGCCTTATCCTTGTTTAGGCCAGAGGGCTTTTCTTATAGCCTTTATGACTTAATTTTGACAAAAAGGGTGTGCACAAATATTTTATAATGCATTTATTTTCACAGTTTTCATGTCTCAGTCTGGACAAGTTTCAAGTACTTAACAATAAATTTTTTGGTAGGTATATTAATATAGTTGGACTATATGAGGACATCAATTGGCAATGGACATGATGACGATACATTTTCTCTTTACTTGCATAGAAAATTGATTAGGAATTAAAATTAAGTGATCAATTACTCAAATGGTTTTAAATATCTAAAGCTATGTAGTGCCATCATAACAGTGATCAAGACACAACATATCGTGATATTGGTGAATTTATTACTTAAAAGCTGAGGTTTCTTTGATAGACATTAACATTTAAAAAACAGTAGCTTAGAAGTTTTGAATATATAGAGGAAAATAAATGTTAAAAAATCATGAAGTGCATATATATGTTATAGTGGCCATTCCTTATGATAGTGTTATTATTGTTTGTTATGTTTAAGGTTGAAGCATATCATGTTACATAGTATTTTCTATTCAATAGAGGGTAATATTTATAAATTGTCAAATTGTGTAAGAACCTTCATGATTCATTTTGGAAAAGAGCTTCTCCTTGAATATTAAGATTCTCACATAAAACTTGTGAGGCTCGATTATAAGAAATAAGTGTTTAGTTGAATGAGCGTACATTATAGCATTACTTAGGATAATGAGCCAAATTAATAATGTGGAGATGAAAGCTCTCATGGTCTCAAATGTCACAAACTGTATCATAAAGTTTAGCGCATGTATATGCTTGCATCTTGAAGTACAAGTTTGAGTCATGCGAAAGTGAAACCAATTGCAGATATATTGTATTATGGTTCTTTGTAGCATCTTTCTATCAAAAGGCTAATGGACATGCTTATTTTGCAAATTAAAAATGATTGACATGTGCATATTATAATTCTCTTCGGAGACCTCTTATCAAGCCATTCTTATTCATGCAGCTAGCAAACAGAGGGATCAAGAATCCTACTGAATCTTGTAGCTAAATACAATTGAATAAGGTGTTGGAATATGTGAGAAAAGGCTGAAGCCAGCAGGCCTAGCCGACTTCAGCCAAGGGCCCAAAAAAAAAATAAAAAAAAAAATAAAAAATAGAACAGAGGATCGCGATCCCTGGTTATTATCCGTAATGCATGCCCTGGTTAAAGTTTGAGTTGATGGATGTCCATGATAAAGGAGCCATTTTTCACTGTTTGGGAATTGTCCTATGGAAACACCTGCTCCTCGAATTGGGTTAGTAGATTGTCAAGGTGCATTAGTATAATTTGGTGGTATCTATCTTTTACAATTTTCTCAGCAATAGAGGTGTCCCTTCTGACTCTTAGATAAAAAAATTTAAATGGTAGATTAAGCAAAAGAATATGAGCTTATAGCTCGATCAATGTAAAATTTTGGCATGGATAACCCTACTAATTAATTTGCATTGCTTAGTTTATTGTATTTCAATGGTTGACAATGTCCCTGTGATGCCCCTCCTATAATTCAGTAGACAAATGTCCGTCCAAGAGTCCCTGGTTAATAATGAACTTTGAGCTATATTTCATTCAAAAACATCGTCGACATTTTGTAACATGCTGTTAAAGGTTTAAAAAAAGCAAGATGCAATTAGTTTTTCTGTTTTCACAGGACTGGCATTCCATCCATTGGATGGGATACTGCAGGCGGTGCCGCATGTGATAGCCCTCTTCCTTATCCCGACCCAGTTTATGACTCACATACTTCTCTTGTTTTGTGAGGCTGTATGGACGGCCAACATTCATGACTGCATCCATGGCAAGGTGTGGCCTGTCATGGGCGCTGGCTACCACACAATCCACCACACCACCTACCGCCACAACTACGGTCATTACACCATATGGATGGACTGGATGTTCGGAACTCTTCGTGATCCTGAGGAAGACCCCAAGAAGGCAGAGTAATGCAGGTGCGGTGTACTTCTGTAGCCCTCGTTATGATCAGGTAGGCCAGGTAGACCTGCTAAGTTCTAATATCTAAAGTTCTGAGTCGTTTTTATCGACATGATGCATCTTTAGTTGATGTTGTATGATTACTCAGGAACTTTTTAAATTTGCTGTGAAAAGGTTGATTGAAGTGTTTCGGACTGATGAGAAAACTTAAATAAGAGGTTATAGACGAACCGCAGACCAACCATGCACCCATTTCCGTCTGAAGTTTTTTTTAAAAATTTTTGGGCATAAAGACTGTGGTTATCATGTGGTTTCTGTTTTCTCTTTGTTTGATCTCCTACCCTTAATTGATGGTGCTTATCGTGAGGAGTTTATGCTTGAAGTCTAGGGAATTTGGACAGTTTTTGCCCGGGTCGACCCATCCCTCGCGCGCACGCAAGCGCGCCTGGATCTAAACAGGGTGATGGCGGGGAGCCCCGACAGGTTTTGGCTTTGGCTTTGGCTTCTCCTTACTGATTGAGTCTTAAAGACTGTTTGGCGACTATCAGTGTGGGGTCAGCCTGTTCACCAATGCTCCAAAAATATACTTCTGACCGCCACAGATTGAATTGCAATCAAATAGCTTTGGGTTGGTTACCAATGTCAGTGATTGGAGGGAACACAATTCTAACAGTTATGAGTTCGGCTTAAATCAAAATAGACAGACGTAAATCCTTTTGATTTAAGAACAGTTGCTAATTACTGAGATTTTCTTCTGATAGAAAGGATTCAAGTTTTTCTTAGTTGGTCAGTAACGACAAATAATAACTAATAAATATTAATTGTTGGGAAAATCCTGCAATATGAACTGGAAGAACAACACAAGCAAGAATAGGAATATGAGCTGTTACCATCCTTCGGTTAGTAATCAACTGGGGAAGGTCAGCGGAATGAGTGATATTTTTTGTGGTTTAGATCCTGTCAGAGAATAGTAGCCTACAACTTGACTGCTTAGGAAATTGCTATGAGTTGGGCCCCAAGTCATATATTCGCATCCGGGAGTTGAGTCAGGGCAGATTGTGGAATCATCAAAGATTTCAGCCGTGGAAATGGATTTGGCTTTCTTTAATTTGATCAAAAGCTATCTTGTGTTCTTCAACACTTTAAACCACCCATCGATCTCACTATGATGATGGACATGGTCAATGGAAGTGATCCAAGTCCTTTATCTTGCCTCTGAAGTGAGGACTTTATTTGATGAGCGACTATAAAGGATTAAAGGTAAATAAAAAGAGAGAGAGATGGAGGCAAGTGAAATGCATTGCTTGCTGAATATAAACAAGATAATATACAATATACTTCACAACCTCTGCCACCCAAATCTTATGTAGAAATGAGGCCATCAGACCACGCTCCATAGAATGTAATATAAAGTAGAAGGTGATCGATGCCTAATAGTAGTGTTGTTGTAGTGTAAGTTGTCTTCAGAAGAGTCAATAAAATTTTCTTCTTTTTTACCGTATAGATAGAAAATTATTTTCTATAATAACTTGCTCTAATTGGTGGGTTTTTTTTATATCCTAGTAACTTCTTTTTCAATCGTTACTAGTCTTTTCTTACATTAATAACTTCTCTTATCTATATAACTTGTTTTAGGTAGTTTCTTCTAGCAATTAACTATATATATACACAACCTCTTGTATAAGCGACAAATGGTCAAATTTCTTCGAGCATCTCGTAAATAATTAATCAAATCTTGATCAGTCTAACATTTTTGATCATTTATCATAGTCGTGACTAATTATTTTCTCGATGAAAATACTTAGTTATATTTATTTTTTTAACTTGTTTAATGCCTGACTGCTGGTTATTGAATAAGCCGGCCAGATCGTCCATCTCGGATTAATTATTTCACATGAGGCCACTGATAGGGATGGTTATGTGGCTCGGCCCCATGGAGTGATAAAGTTTAGTTTTGAAAACTTTAGAACATGGGTTGTCGAGAAATTTTGTCGCTAGCTACCTACCTTGTCATGCTTAGCAGTTCGTAGCACCTTCAATATGACTGCTGGACTTTAGTTGGCCACATAAAGTCTGATTGGAAGAAGTAACTCGATTGGTTATGCGTACAAGTTTACATGAAAACTAAGTTGTCTGGAGACCATTCTAGGACTGCACCATGCGTAGCTTACCCAGGTGGTCTCATGAAGTTTCATAGCAATGTCTATAGCAAATTTTAGAGTTGCCAAGTCTTGTCTTAGTCTTGGTAATCCTCATAGATGGTCAAGCTTTTGTTGAATTCTTCTCCTACCAGAGTTCTAGGTAATTTTGGGTCTCTCTTTTGATTTTCAAAGTCAAATTCTGAAAACTATTTTTATATATAACAGCCCAAACGCTTGAGTCAAGTGCCCACATCCTGATAGCCGTGTACTCCTCGGCTTTGTACGGATCGAGAGATTAGCTGCTTGAAGTCTAAATCATCCTACATAAATATAATAACTTATTTATGATAAATTTAAAGTATCAAATTTTGTTATATTTGTGGTTGTTCATGTAAAAATAGATAAATGATCAATAGGTTTGTACACAAAAAAAAAACAATCAATATCTTACATCAATAGATAAATCACCAAAGATTGTTCCTTGAAAGCTGACAAGAAAATGATGAATTTTTGGGATTCAAACTTTATGAATTTTGAAAGTTAAGATTTTTCAGAAGGTTTTTATTTGTTAAAATGATTATCTTTCCAAGTTGAATAAAAAAAAGATTGTGAGAGATTTTTGGCGCCTACACAAAAGTTTAAATATATAGTTAGTGGTTTCTTGTCTAATACGTTACATAATTTTCTTAATACCATAAAAAATTTTAGTTATGACAAGTCGTAAGTATTTTAAGAACAAAAAGTCAAGGTTACTTTGGAGGAACAAAATGATAAAGAAAATTCGTTATGAAATAATCCTAACATGCAAAAAGCTTTTTGGTAATAAAATATATAATATCTCATTTATTTAGCAACTATTAATTATCTCAATTATTTAAATCTCATGCTACTTCCAACCAACTTTTTCGTGGACTTTCATGATACTACCAGAAATGTTCAAAGCTCATATATATATATATATATATATATATATATATATATATATATATATATATATATATATATATATATATATATATATATATATATATATATATATATATATATATATATATATATATTAATTTTATGAAGTTAAGAATTTAGTATGTAGGAGTTAGTAGTTGTTACAATGGCTACAATGATAGATTCATATATTTATAGTATGAATACGTACCAAAAAAATCAAAAGATAACTCACCGGCCAACCGCGGCACCCTATTTGAACGGTTGAACTAAGACCAAGAAAGCCATGCACGTGCTTAGAAAGGTCGACGCTTGAACCTGGAATAGACCTGTAGACCGGGTTTGAGTGTCATTGTACGATGAGCCTGGACAGGACGATAGCTTGCCGATCACGTCGCTACTGATAGTAGACGTCCAGTCTTTGAATAGGTTGTTTACTGTCTACTCTTCCGATTCCATGGTTGAGAGAGCTTCGAATCTTAAAGGATCGAAAGCTTCCATATGATGGCGTTGAAATGAGATGCAACACCTCCATGAGAGAATAAATATAACAATGTTTTGCTGCAAATGAGGAACATAGGGATTGGATTAATTCTGTTAGAGCTGCGGAGGTCATCAGGGCTTTCACTTTAGTGACCCCGTCACCTTTCAGTATCAAATTAGCTGCAGAATACGATTGGCATTCGGCAAATAGGAGTAGATTTGGAAATTCTCGTCTAAGAGGCCTAATGCCGGCGTTCCAATAGTCATACCAAAATGCGATCTTCTGGCCATTGCCGACTTCTGTGCAGGAGCACTGCTGAAATATTGATTGCTTGGTAAGGTTCATTTATGAAGGGAATAGTGTGATATTGATCTTCTTTTTCAAGAAATCATGCACTAAACTTTCTACCCAAATAAAAAAGTCATTATATGTCCTACCACATGTATGTCATGCAAATTCTTTAAGCAACCATTCCATCACTTGCTGCTAATCAATTTAAAGCTCATTGGTTTTGCATCCGTGGTTGGCTAGACTAATTCCACACGTATAATGTGTACAAGCATGGCCCGAACTAATGGTGAGACTTATAGTATTGTTATTATTAGCGACTGGGAATCAAGTCTGCTTGACTTGTATTCAATGCTCCAATATTCTAGCAGCCTCCGCAGAAACCGAGGGGCAGGTATAATTATTCATAAGAATCGGATCTTCTGTTTATATTTATGCTAAATGCTACTCCAAAGTCCACGCCGAAAGAGACCACATGGAGATCTATTTGGTGGGTTCCTCTGACAACGAAATCTCATAAGCACGCCACGATGCTAACGACTCGTCTAAAGACTAAAATTTGCGTAGAAAACAAAGAAGGGGACGCGTAGATGATTGAATCCTGTGGATGAGCCCAAAATAACCTTATTAAAATCTGGAGTCAAGTCATCCCCTACGTGTCCCGCGTGTCCCGCGTCAGCTGCTGATCCCCCTCAACGCGGGGAGGCTCTTGAAGCAACCGTGTCCCCAAGAAGAATCGCCAACCAGTCCTTCTCCAAAGACTGGTAAAGGTCCTCCTTTTATTAATTTTGGCCACCGTCACCTTGGGCTCGCCTGGAGCTCCGTTTTATTCGTCCTTTTGTTTTAAATAGGATTTTTCTATGATGGTAGGTAGGGAATTAAACGAGTGATGTTCCTCTTATATGTGCTTCGATACCGAATGAACACTTGTTTAGATACCCAGAGAATGCTTGTTTACGTTGGTGGGATATTTCAGGAATCCCTCACTTTTCCTTCTCTCTTTTATTAATATCCTATGAGGCAAAGGGACTTGTGATTCTGATCACCGCCGGTTGAGAGAAAGGAAATGGATTACATTGATTAAATAATTGATGTTTCTTTTATTTAGATATTTTCTAGCAATTGTCATTATATATATATATATATATATATATATATATATATATATATATTAACATGTGTACTTTTGCATGCAACGCTATTTATTTTGCCTTTCTATATATGAGTGCTCGATGACTTCAAGGCTAGTGACGGATGATTATCAGTGATGATGCATATATAAAAATTTTGAGTTTTTTTTTTTAAAAAAAAAGTTGCTCATCTTTATATCTAAAGAATAGCTTTCAACCATCTTTTTATAAAAAAGAAAAAGCACAAACAATCCTCTCGGCAGATCTTTCAAAATTAAAAGACTTCATTTTGCATTTTACAAAAAGGATAAAGTTTTTTTATTTATGAACATTCTTATGAATTTTCAGATATGAAATTATGCTGACTGTATGTCATAAATGCTCTCATTCTCTAGCATTTAATGTTGGATGGAAACTTTAGATGGATGGGGCAGATTTAATTATAATATTTTGTTCAAAGCTTCTAGAAAGTAGGAAAATGATGATTTGTATGTACTTTTGTACTGCAAATTATAACTAACACATACACTTGTACGTGTAATTGAGTTTATCTTATGCACAATTTATTATAAGTATTTTAACAAATAAATTGTATATATTAGAAGAAAAGCTAACTTTAGATGGAATTTATTGCATTATAACCAAATCTAATAGTTGCATCTACATGTATACTTGGAAGATGCAAAGATCATGGTACATGCATATCTCTATTTGCATTAACAAGGGCTAAAGAAGCATGAGCTCAAAATGACCAAATTAAATTTTAATACACTATTCTATAGTTATTATAGAAAGCAAAGTCTACTTGATGATTGTTGGCGATATTTAACAATCTTATTTACCGTCACATAGGAGAAACATTTTAACAAAAAAAAAACGTTTAGAAAATCAAAATTTCTAGATTTTAAGAAATTCATGTCTCAACAGAATCTTTTTAGGAAAAAAATAAAATATAAATTTTTAATCAGATATATGGACCACAACTATCCACCCTTTTCCTCTTCCATACATTGTACATGCCCGGAGTTTGTAGAAAAGTAAGAGTAACATCTTTTTTCCAATGAGGATGTTATTATTCTATTTCCTTGTCTATGCATTAGGCATGCCCTTTTTATCTTTCTTTCTTTCTTTTCTCGATGAAAATGTTAGGCATGTCCTTCAAAAGACCAATTTCAGAAATATAAAAAAAAGAGAAAGAAATCAGGGAAGAGGTATGCTCACCAATTGGTTTTTGGATCGCAACTAAGTTAGAGAGAGGGACTTGTGGTAGTTGACCGTTTGAGGAGGGGACATCAGAAGGAATCGCATCACCTAATCAGGGTTCATTCTCATCTTAGAACTAAATAATCCTTCCCTTCACCTTCCAACCACCTTCCAGGAGCTTTCTGAAAAAGATCAAACAAAACGACCCCATTGCCACTGTCGTTTATAAGACGTCGGCCACCCTCCTCATTGTCCTGATAAGCTTCCAAACCTCGACAACTCCAACCTCGTCTTCGGCCACTAAAATATCCCAGAGTTTCTATCCCTTCCATTCTTAGGAAAAATATGGAAGCTAAAAGGCTTCATGATGACTCTGATCATGACAAGGATCAATCGGAGGACAAACGGATGCGGCGCCTACCTTCTTTCTCAACGTTCGTAATCCTAGCAGCCTTTCTTTGCTCAATTCCTTTTCTTATGTTTGCTTAAAGTTTTCTTCTTGTACTAGAGAAAAAAGAGCGAGCCTTTTAGAATCTGAAAGGCAATACGGTATATTTTTTAGAATCCGTATCTTCATGAGGTTTCCGATTGAAACAATAAATATAAGCTCCTTTTGTATCATTCTTTTTTATGTAGTATATTTTCTCATGAGAAGAAAAAAAATTTTGATGCATCGATCTTTGCTTAGCACATGGATAGATTTAACGACTAAGTTGTGATTAAAAGAAAAAAATAACTTGATATTTATGAATGATGTATTTGCATGAGGAGTAACTTATGATGTTATTGTAATGCAAAAGTTATCATATTATTCGTGCATGACTCGATACCTTACATATAAATCTTACTGCATGGAAACCCGTCAGTAAAGATCATATCCGCTTGAAATATTTAGCTTTTCTACAAGATCGTAGGGTTTATGAGCAAATTATATGTAGTTTACGGTACGACACCAGGCATGTTGTTATGTTTCGTATTGTGTCATAATCTAAAGTAATTTACAATTTTCTGGAATCCTTTTGGTGAGTGACAATACCGAGGTTTTATATATGGTATCTTAAGAAATTTTAAAAGATAGCAGTTAAATCAGCCTAAGGTTTATCTAACTTTTCCTCCTTGTCCTTCTGACAATGTGATCAGAGAAGCTACGATGGCGAAGTCATTGCAAAACTTCTTTATGGCCTTCGAACCGTTGCTCCGAAAAGTGGTACGACAGTTCGCTTACAAGGCATGCTTAGATTATCAAAACTTTTTGCATTAATTAATGAGTCATGTTTGTTGCTTATAAATTAGTTGAAACTTTAGATTTTGTTATCATCCATCCGACATCTTCTATAAAAAAAGGGGACCCCATTTTTTTTGATGAAATAAGGGGACCCCATTTGGACCATCTATTGTTATTATATATAAAATGTATACAACTTTAAATAGTATAGCCTTGATCAGTTTGTGCAGGAACTAAAACAATCATGAGTATGACAAAAGAGTAGAGGATATAGGCGCATCAATATTTATTTTCTTCAGCAACCTTTGTTTTAATCTATTTATTGCATTTCGCTAGGTGCAAGAAGAGGTGGATCGTGGACTGCTTCATAGCACGCGTCTGCTTCCAAGGTAGATAGCTTGTGACTCCTCTATATGTTGGAAAAATAAAAAAAGACAACAGTAGAATCTTTCATGTACTCGTTAGTGTCTTTCTTTATTTACCTCAGGTGTAAAAAACTTTAACATGGTACGACCCAATCCAAAGGACTAACTTTTAACATTTTGTTCATTGTAAAAATTGATTAACCATGTTTCTATGAACTTTACAGGCCTTCGCAAATGCATATTGAAGCAGCAGAGCCGCCTAGCATGAAACTAATCTTCAAAAGACAACCATCACTCCCAATCTTCACAGGGAGCAGGATTGAGGATGAGGATAATAACCCTCTCCAGGTCCTCCTTGTAGACACCCATAACAGGGAAATACACCTGTCCTCGCTCCCATCACCTCTCAAGGTAGAAGTAGTGGTCCTTGATGGCGATTTTCCTTCTAATGATCGCGAAGACTGGACAAGCACCGAGTTCCAGAAGAGCATAGTGGAAGAAAGGAAAGGAAAGAGGCCACTGATTACCGGAGAAGTCAACCTCACACTGAGAGATGGGACCGCTTTCATCTCGGATCTCACATTTACGGATAACTCGAGTTGGATAAGAAGTAGGCACTTCAGGATAGGTGCAAGAATTGTGCCAGGGAGCTATGATGGACCGAGAATTAAAGAAGCCATGACCGAACCTTTCACAGTTAAAGATCACCGAGGCGAATGTAAGTATACCATCTTCGCTAGCACTTTTCATTATCATCCATATCATTCCATCGATTAAATTTTCCTATGGAAGCTTTAAACTAAATGATCACGGTAATCAAGTGGAGACGGTCAAATTGAAAGACATGTCGATTGGAGTTTGTGGGTCTTCATACAAACTCCGAAGATACCTACTGAAAGCGAAGTGTCTAAAAGGTCCATCAGCCTGGGTCATGTTCAGAGAGTAGTTGCCCACATCCTTTAATATAATTCCATGACCAAAGGTCATGGAAGACTAGGTTTACGAGGTGCTTGCAGCCAGCTGTTAATTAACTTCTTGGGCTACTAATTTGAAAATAACATGCGAACAACAAAGATTTTCATGGCATATGTTTTCTGAACAAAAACTTCAGTATTTCATTCTTACGCTTTCACACATCTTAAAACCGAGAAAAATTGGCTGCCTCAGCTAATATCACATTCCTATGCAGCGTACAGGAAGCATTATCCACCATCTCTCGGCGACGAGGTATGGCGACTGGATAGGATTGGAAAGGATGGGGCATTTCACAAGAGGCTATCGGCTGCACGTATCGAGACAGTCCAAGACTTCTTGAAGCTCTCGGTTATCGACCCTGATGAACTCCGCAGGGTAGAGACACAAACTTGGTAGCTGAATATGCCAAAGGAGACAATGATATTTAGATTGCCATATTATCTGATTGGTCTTCTTTTCCTATGAAACAGATACTGGGAGTTAATATGTCAGAGCGGATGTGGGAGGGAATATATAGTCATGCAAGAACCTGCGACTTGGGTACCAAGATTTACTTGCACCGTGGACACGATTGCACCCTCCTCTTGAACCCCATATGTGAAGTTGTTGGGATTATGGCTCATGGCGTGACGTGCACGCTAAAGGATCTTAACCTATCTCAGAAGGTAAGCATTCAAGTCATTGCAAAATCTTGCTCTATTTCGCATGGCTGTTTCTTGCCTTTCAGACAATTTTTTTAACGTTGGTGTCCTCCAATTGTTTCTCAGGCCTACGTACAGCAGCTGGTCCGAGAGGCATATCAAAACTGGGATAAGTTGGAAGAAGCTGATGGGTTGCTCGATGCCGACGTTCCTCTACTTGAAAGTTAGCAAACGATTAGTGAACCAAATACAGTTATATTTTTGCAACGTTGTACTAATATTTCTTAAGAGTCCCAGGCCAGTAGTTGTAACGCTATTGTTTTTTTGACAGATGAACCTGTGCACCAGGGTGGGATGGAATCATCGAGTTGGTATCCAATAAAGCAAGAAACCGCCGCATTAGCCTATCAAATGGGGGGGTTTGATGAGCCTGGAGCTCCTCCAAATTAACAATCTCCATCTTGCATTTAGTGGTCCTCGGATTCCGTGGAATCTAGATATGTGAGGTTTAGATTGAAGATGACACGAGCTCTTGTTCATCCTTTCTAAATTGGCAGTCAAGCTGGAAAGAAGCTGTCAAGTAGCAGTCTTGATGTACATTAACAAGGGTATAAGAAGATCCTGTCAGCTGCCCTGATTGCTTGCATACAGTAAGAGCAAGCTAAGCATGCAAGAAGAGGGGCTTTTTTCCGTTCTGTGTTTACCTTTTTTTTTTTTTTTCCCCTTTTGTATTTTTCTTTTCCCTGCAGAAGATGAGATTTGAAGTTGTTTCAAGGTATAGGTGGAGTAGAGTTATGTCCTTTACATCTGTTACGTTAGTGTGCTGTTCTCTCCCATTTTGTATGAATGAAAATTAGATTATCAACATTATTTCTCGCGCCAATTTGATTTAACCATTTCCTTGTCGAAGAATGTTTAGCTATTCTATCTTTTTTATCATCTAATCCATTAATGCAATCATTATTTCCACGCGTGATTAGAAAATCATGCTGATCCATGGTATTCTCCAAACTTTAAGAAGATAGAAATATCAACGTCTCTAAATCGGTCTCCTCAATCCTTCGCAACTTGTCTCTTTGATTACTGCCTTCTTTTCCTCTAATTAGCCTCTTAGCTTGTGATAGTGGCATGCGGATGTAACGACATGACAGCCAAGCAGGCCTTGTCATATGCCAAGACTTCCGAAAGGAAACACTTGGGATTCCTAATGTATCATAAATATATCTAACGAGAATGTTACATAGCTGATGGTAGGACCTATCCCTCTTCCCAACAGCACTTGGTATTTCTCCTTTTTTTTGCATGGGAGTGCTCTTGGTATCAATCAAGCAGTATGAAGAGAAGTTGATCAAGAAAAGCATGGCGAGATTGAGCCCGAGTCGTTCGTATCCAGCGGACAATGACTCACCAATTCAACTAGTTGGCACATCCTACGAGGCTAGGCTTTATATATCAGTTGTATAATTTTCTTTTTTCCAAATTTTTGTGCCAGTAAATATTTCTTCAAATTGCCTATGTGGACCAAATTTATAGGCCAATCAGATACCAGCACAGGACCTTCCCATGCTGTCGCCTGTTTGACAGGGGACAACCAGACCCACGGACCTTTTTTTGAGATCCAGTTCGAAGCCGGGCAGGGGATAACCGGATCCGGCTTGCCACGAACCAAATCCAAATCCGAATCCACAAGCTTGAGGGGCAGAATCCAGTCAATTATTAGGACGCACATTCCCATCCCTTCCTCGCCGCCGAGTGGATCGCCTATCTTCGGTTGTGGCGGGCCCCGCCACCTTTTCTCCCAACCGTACGGCCACCTGCCCTCGATTTCCACGCCGCGCGGGCCCCCGACCCGTCTCGTTCCCCCATCGTTCTTTATGCCCAACCTCCTCCGCCGCTTTCTAATTTCTTTGATCAGAAGGCCGCGCCAGAGAGAGGGATCTCGGCCGGGCTTTATGATTCCGCGGCGACGAAGATGGGCGGAGTCACGTCGTCGATCGCCGCCAGGCTCGCCTTCTTCCCCCCCAGCCCCCCCTCCTACACCGTGACCGCCGACGAGCCCGGCGGCCGCCTCTCGATCCCCGAGCTCGCCTCCGGCCGCCGCGGCGACATCGAAGTCCTCCGGCTCCGCACAAGGCGGGGGAACGAGATCGTCGCCGTACATGTCAGGAATCCCCGGGCGACGGCCACGCTGCTGTACTCTCACGGCAACGCCGCCGACGTCGGCCAGATGTTCGACCTCTTCGTCGAGCTCAGCGCCCGCCTCCGCATCAATCTCATGGGGTCCGTTGTCGATGCCCGAATACCTCTTTTCGGTGATTCTTCTTTTGGGATGAATTCTCTTTTATGTTTAATGTTTGATTACGTTTGTTTTCTTGCTTGGAAGTGATCCAGTCTTGTTCATAGTAAAGCTTGGTAGAAAAATTGAACCTTGAGAAAATTGAGGTAAACTTACTTTGAATTACCAAAAGAAAGTTATAAAAAATAATATATATATATATATATATATATATATATATATATATATATATATATATATATATATATATATATATATATATATATATATATATATATGCAGCAATGCAAATTACATGTTGTTTTATTTGTTCACAATGTTGTTGCTATCGCAAGTAGCAGAAATGATTGGTAGAAATTTTGGGTAGGTGGTGTTGAAAGTAGACCGCTTCTGAGGCAATAAAATTGTTGATTTGAATGAGAAACTAGACTTTTGTTTGACGTATGGTTATAGGGAATTTCACACCTATTGAGGCAGTTTTACTAGTTCTAGAGCAGAAGTTTAAATATCTGGAGCTCCTTGATTACCTTCTAAAATTTGCTTATTTTATTGCATCCTGCTAACCAAATATACCTGGTGCATTCTTACAGAATAATGCCCCCCCTTATGTTAAACAAGGTGTCACTATCCAATTAGAGGTTGAAGTGTTGTTTACATGTTAGATTTTGCAATGTCCTTGCTTTGTTTCTATTAGTTTGCAAAGTGGTTCATCTATAACTAATAAATGAAACAGATGGAACAACAAATAGATCTTTGCAATTCATACTATCAAGGGAAAAATAAATAAAGTGATAGAACATTGAAGATTGAGAATATGAACTTTATGAAAATATCTTTACTAGAAACCACCTTTGCTAGAATCATCCTCAGAGACGACTGGTGCTTCTGCTCTATCATACCTAATTTGAAGGCAAATTTTCAATGTCTTAAGGAAGAGAGTATTATGCCAATAAATTGATCTAAGAACTTAACATGAACATGAATCAGATGAGATTATTAGTATGTACAACTGAGAAGGATTGGATGAAGGTTGAGTACATTAAAGGAAGCACTTAATTTTCACCATTTGAAACAAAGTGATGAGTGCTGACTGGGATGATATAGACATTCACAAGAAAAATCTAAGGATGTCTTGGCAAGGAGAGTTGCTTGAAAGGGGAGAAGAGACCCAATATTTATCAGAATTCAGAAGTAAAGACTTGAAAACTTGTTATGACATTAGATGTAGCCTTAACAACATATTTTAGCAAAGAAGGATTTATCTAATGGAGTTCATCTTAGTCAGAGAGTTTTATGGTTAAGGAGTATGGTCGCTAATGTAAGTTCAGTAGGCTCAAAGTTGTCTTTAGCAACTGCTGTTCTGAAGTATGAGTGCTTGTGGTGAAATTCTGTTATTGAGATGCATTCTATCAGAACACCTCCAAGCAATTGACTCCTTTTTCCAAAAAAGAATGCCCAAAAATGGTTCTTTTGGGTAAAAAAAGCACTAATTTTTGTTGTTGTTGTTGTTGTTGTTGTCACTTACTAGTGCTTTTAAAGTGTATCTATTTAAGCATAAACTTAATAGAGGGGATGGTGGAAAGGGTACTATGGTCAAAAGGAGAAGTTGATGGAATTAATAGGGCAAAATAATGTTTCTTTGCATAATTGTGAAGAATATAAAAATAATGCCATAAAACATCACTCCATATTAATTTGTATGCTATTGTTGCAATACTAAATGTTCAGACCATGTGGCCTAAATCTGATATGTACAGACTGATATTAGTGATACAAAGGGATTCTCTCAGGGGTCTACTTTAGAGTCAAAAAAATTTCTAGGAAATCCTAATAAGTTTATTTATTTGGGTCTTTTGGTATTAGAAAACATTGTCCTGGAGAATAGAAGCTAGGAGAAGGAAGGACATGCTGAATTTTATTTCAAAACTTTAAGCGGAAGGGGAAAAGGTGTGTGAGAGAGAGTTCAGATACTAAAATTTAGCAGAACAGAAAACATGATACAAGAACTGGATAGCATTTCGGACACCAGTTTGCTGACCACAATCTGGCAACCTGGCTTAAAATGCTTTATGGATGATATGCTCTCTTCAAATGTCGTTTAATGCGAGGGAAGAGATTTATGTTGAACTGAGGATGCCTATGTAAAGTTTAATCATCTACATGGTGGGTTGCTTGAATTTATGTTTTTGCTGAAGTTGAGATCCTGATTCCCCTCTTGTGATGAATCCAGTATCGGTTTTATACTTTTCTCATTTTCTTTTCTTTCTGTGCCCATATGTCAATCCAACTTTTCCAATCCTTGACCCATGTGAGGATTCACATTTGTAAACCTGTTAGCATACAACATAGTTTTGGCACTAACTGCTTTACTGTTTTGGTATCATACTTGAAAGATGTTATGAACAAAACTTTTTGGTGTTGCAATTATATTCTTGTTCATTACGCTCATTCTTGGAGCATCAGGGATAAAAGTAATTCTTGCTAGTATAAATGAGTCTTAGCTTTCAATATTCACCGTTTAAAATAAAACTTGTGCATGACATTATATTTGCACTAAAAGACACTATGGGCATTCTGTTAAATTTTTGTGCTTGCCTTTAATTAACTATATTGACAAGTCCGTATATAGGGATCATATATCATTTTTGCTTGTATCTTTTTGTGTTTATAATTACATGGTATATGTCTTAATTTTCTCAATAAATTAATGCTTCCCTTTTTTACTAAACAACAAAATTATCTTTACATGGTATATAGTGCCCTCATGCCAATAACTGTTATAATGCTGTGATGCGTACCGATCATTAGATCTATATATAGAAAGTAATCCTTATTACCAGTATTCTGTATTCCTCTTATACCTCTCTAGTAATTTCAGTCAATTGAATTTCCATAGCACAATTTATTTAATTGGTTGATTGTCTTAAAGCTTACTCATCATCATTAGTTCTACAGTGTATCTGTTTATGTAAATGTGAGAGGAAGTGAATGCTGATACAAAGTTACCATTGCTTGTGCCATTTAGTGTGAATGGTAACTTATTGTGCTCCTCTCATCTCTCTCTCTCTCTCTATCTCTATGTGTCTCTCATTACCTTTTATAATGTTTCACTAAAAGAATCAGAATTAATTAGAACTTGAGTTATTTGCTCATATTTTCCTTCATAATTTTTTCCTTTTGACTTCTTGATTATGGGTGTTACAGGTATGATTACTCTGGTTATGGGCAATCTACAGGGAAGGTTGGATATTATTGGTTTTTTTTATTTAAGTTTACATGCCATTTGGGTCATATGAGGAATGCATCACTACTGCTATTAATTTTGGCAATTTCTCTTGATATGACACTGTTTATTTGTTCATGAAACAGCCCACTGAATATAATACATATGCAGACATAGAGGCAGCATATAATTGCCTCAAGGAACAATATGGAGTAGCAGATGATGATCTAATTCTGTATGGTCAGTCTGTTGGTAGTGGTCCTACTCTTGATCTGGCATCCCGTCTCCCAAACCTAAGAGCTGTTGTTCTACATAGTCCTATCCTTTCTGGATTAAGGGTGCTATATCCAGTGAAAAGAACATATTGGTTTGACATTTACAAGGTATGAGTTCAAACAATTCTGCACCTCATCCTCATTTAATACTGCCAATGACTTTTCTATTAAAAAAAATATCGTTAATGACTTTTCTTCCCTCTGCAGAATATTGACAAGGTTGGCCACGTGAATTGCCCGATCTTAGTCATTCATGTAAGCACTCGATATCCATATTTCCTTCTATTTCTCTTTTGTTTATCTTCAGTTTGTTTTGCAAACTTTTCACTCATGTGTATGTATGTGCTTATATATTTGTGTGTACACATGTTCATTAATACTGTTAAGGTTTAGAGTACGGAGTCATTTTTCCTGTTTTTGTTTCATATTGGAAGTCAAGGAGTAATAGAATATGTAATTATAATGCCGGGTGCTGTCTATTCAAGCCATTGATGCAATAATCTAAGGCTTCTGGAGATTCAATCCCCTTGAACTTTTAATATCTTACCTTGATTACTCTCTTGCTTTCCTGTTTTATTCTAATTGCTTTTGGTAATGATTTTGGGTCTTAACATGCTGGTAATGGAATGGCTATTTGGTGCATTGCTTTTACATGTATCCAAAAGCAAAACCTTGGCATTTTAGATCCAGAGCCAGACTGCATGGCTTGTGAAATCATCTAAAACCAAGGATGATTGGGGGTCACAGCTTGAGGCTACGCTTGAAACAAGGTTAGAGGCACAATTTAATTAAAGAAATTGCATTACCTAATATCTCCCTTATGGAAACCTTCAGGTGACAGTTGCTCAAGATTTTAAGCAACCCCGTTATGATTCCATGACCTGTCCTTGGTATAACTAATGCTAAAGCTGGTTGAATAAGCATCAAAGACTTGCTAACCTGACAACTTTGTAGGAAAGGATGCTATTGGTAGAGGACTATACGGCAATTAAGATGTTGGTCTCCTTGCGTAGAGGTGAAGTATCCGGGGGGGAGATGCAATTGGATCAATTTCTAAGGTTCTTTTTCTATTTTAAGCTTTCATCATATTGGAGATGCAACGAGTACTGTGGTGGTTTCCCTGAACCTCAAGGGTGACATCATCTGGTCTTATGAACTTGGGCTTGGGAGACATATTTAAAGGTTTTTTGTTGAATATCTCCTTGGGCACCTTTTGTAGTGCGAGAATGTTGGTGGTGGTGTGCAAAATCTGTCAACCATTTTGGAGATGTGATTCATTTTAAGCATCTAGGTCTAGGATATAAAATTTGAGATTGTACAGAATGGCTACTGGTGGAAACTTATGTTGATGCACTTTATTAAAATATTTCTCTGGAGGTCAAGATGCAGATGCATAGAACTCATAATAAACATCTTTAGCTTTTGCATAGCTATAGGAGAAAGAGTTAATGGAGATAGTAGAAGTTCATAAAAGAGGAAAAAATAAGCAAGTTGAAGCTTTGCAATATGCTCATTCGATTAGACGACTAGTAACATCATATTAGATTGCTTGTATGGCTGATCTAGAAAAAAAGGGCATGCTGGAATTGCAGTGAAAAGTGGCAAAAAAAGAATAACGTTGCAAACAGGAAACAATCTGTGTTTATTGAGCCATTGTCAAGATGAGCCAGATGGACACGACCAAGGTAGTTACCATGTATTGCCAAGAGAATTTGGCCAATTCATATTTGCTTCAGCAGAGGATTTCACTTGTTTTTTTTTTGTGTGTGTGTGTGATTTTGGAGTTAGAAACTATATTTTAAACTAGGACTAAGTTGGTCTTATTTTTCTTATTCTTGTTAGTTTTATGGTGTCTGTAAAATATGATGCCTGTGGGTCATCTTTCAATTGATTGAAGCAATAGAAAAAATTGCTTGGAGGCCGGATCCTCATGGAGTTATCTTCTCTTCTCTCTCATTTGCCTTCCCTCCTTTTCTTCTAATTGCCATTTATACAGACATTAAGTCCTACAAGAAGTGCAAAAGTACAGTCAAAAGCATCTGATTTGGAAGAACAAGAATGAGGTGAATATTCCTTGCATTTCCAGCATAAAAAAGGGAGCCTAACAAGTTTGGTCGATTTTAGCTATCTTGAACACTGAGAACAGGATAACCTCTCTCTTGCATTACAAAAAGAGCCCAAAGGCAGAAATGGATGCCTAGGAAGGAAGAAGAAAAGGGAATGGACCAAAAGTGGAAGCCCTTGAGCATTGTCACTCAAAATTAGTTAAGTAACCAACATGAATTTAGAATGTTAGTGATTTGTAGAGGTCTCACTGCATGTTGGGAGTGTTTGGGTATAGTAGAGATAAACAGCTAGGATGTGCTGTATGTGGAAAGAGCAAATACTTGTGCAGCATGCCAAATTTTTCATGAGTGCCTTACCAGTACCTTGTTCTTAATGGTACATGGGATATCCTCCTTAAATCCTTGCATTTGTTCTAGGGTGGGGGAAGAAGGGGAGGGAGGTGGGGGAGGTAGTCAACACAAGGGCATGCTCGCCACATATGCTTTGAAGTTATACAAAAATTGTGCAAGTCCAAAGTCAGTTTCTTAAGGTGACAGCTCGCTCCAAAACATAAACAATATGTTACAGATGGTGGTAAATTAGATAGATGAAAATATTTATCTCTACATCAACATCTCTGGTATCTACATACCATCTTTTTTCTTACATCAACAACTCTGGTATGTTATTGGAGGGTTCGGGTCATCATATGTTCTGCTTGACCACTTCATACAGGTAAATGGCAATCTTTTGGTTAATTCATTTTGTTTGAGTAGATAAAAAAGGAATAATATTGTGAACTGAAATGAGATTAATTTTCATGAATGCTAGAATTAGGAAGTGTTCAAGTGCTGGTGGAATAGTTGCTTCTATGAAAGATTGCTAGAGAATTTCGTTAGTTCTGTGATAAAATTCTCAAGTCGATTATGAAATTACCCAACTGTCAAGAAATTATTTAGGAACTATTTGAAGATAGAGGGTAAATGAATTATACTTTGTTGAAATTTTTTGAGGTTGTTTAATATTGATATGCAAGCTCTCTCTCTCTCTCTCTCTCTCTCTCTCTCTCTCTCTAACCCAGGGAACTTCAGATGAAGTTGTTGACTGCTCCCACGGAAAGCAGCTCTGGGAGCTTTGTAAAGAGAAGTACGAACCGCTTTGGCTAAATGGTGGTGGTCATTGCAATTTGGAGTTTTTCCCTGAATACATTAGGCATCTGAAGAAATTTGTGTCAACAGTTGCAAAGAGTGATGCTACAAAGAACAGTTCAGCAAGCATAAACACAAAAGATGATGATCAGAGCAAGCAGACTGAAATTGGAACATCAGAAGATATACACAATGCCCGTAACTGTTCTGAGATCTCGAGAAAGAGTTTGGACAGTCAGATTGCAAAACCAAGAAACATAGATCAGCCTGAGAAATCGCGGATGAGTGTTGACAGGAAGAAAGGGAAAGTCTTACTATGGCGATGGCCACTGCACAGCCAAGTAAATATAGCTCAAGAGCTTCCACGTACAGTTAAGGAAGGCCCTTCTGAACCAGCATAAAATTCTCTATCTATGTAATAACTTAGCTTTAACATATTCTGAGTGTTGCATTCTACCATGATCAAAAGAGAAAAAAGGTTCGTACATGTCCGAATCTGTTGGTTAGAAAGGATGGTTTCATTGATAGGAACTTGCACTGGAGCTGTGCATGTTACCGATTCAAGCGGAAAGGGTATTTTAATGGATGAATGTGATCCCATGATCTGATGATCATGGTAATTTATTTGTATATTGACAAACATAGTCCCAATTTTGCATGTATCTTCTTGAGAGTTTTTTCCCACCATAAATTTCTCAAAAGAGTTCCAGGAAATAAGTAAAGCATAGATTTGAATCCTATACAGGGAGGATCTTCATAACAAATCATACAAGTGACTTCTACAAAGCAAGAACATTAAAATTTACATGAAACCGTAAATTGGGATGTATCTTGGCGATTGCACCCTCCTCCACATGGGACAAGTTTCTAGGTTTGAACCTTGGGAGGTGCTTCCCATTGCTATTCCGAATAAAAAAAGGTCTTAAAAAAAAAAGCGTACAAAGGATACCGTGGTGGTGAAGTGAACAAGCGTTTGAGAAAGAAAAAAAAATGATATTAAAAATGTTTAATAATTGGCGTAGCAAATCACCCAACTGGAGGGTCCAAAAATTCCCCAAAACCCTCATACAAGTATTCTTGTATAATACAAATGGATTAAGGGTCCTAGAAATTCAGCATGGGCAGCAAGATAAAATCTTACAAAGTTCGACAGATTTGACAACAATGTAATCTGCATAATCTAAAACAACTTTTACATGGAAGAATTTTTATCCATGTTGTTAACTGGTCCTCAAGCCTTCAGGTCTTCTGAATTTGAAAAACAAAAGAAGACATATAAACGCATATTCTCAACTAGTTTACATCTTCGTCGGAAAAAAATTATCAGGATCTGAGATCGGATGCAATCTTGATTATAATTTGATGCATACCTTTACCAGTTCAATGTTGCTCCTGATGGATGGGAGAAAGGTAGTATCTCAGATTCGAGGACCCATGATGATCAACATTTTGAACGGATTGGTGCCATCTTCTATGGCAGACGAAACCTAGCATTGCAAAATGAATAAACTGAAATATGAGTCAGCATCTTGAGAGGAGCATAACAAAGAGCAAATTTATAAACGAATTCAGAATGTCATAATTAATATTACATCCAAGCTTATTAATTAATTATTCAATTCTTACCTCCAAGCAGCTAACATAGAATAAACCATCCTCCCTCGTCACAAAGACGTAGAGGTTATACTGAAAGGTCACTTCTCGCTGTCAGAAACCATTAATTTAGCAAAGACTAGGGGTCGGGAGATGCCACAGTTCTTTATGTGGTGGAAAACTCAGCAATGGCTGTACATTTTGTCCTCTGAAACTAAGGAAGATTAAATCGCCACTGCATCAAAATAGTCGGTAAAGTAGATACAATTCCCTCTTAAGCTTCGAAAATTAGAGGCCGACAGATAGGACAAGCCTTTCTCCAGGAGCAGCATCTGACCTTCTAAGCTTTCTAGCCGGAGCCGCTTTGGGTCTTCCCATGCTCCCGTCTCGTTTAAAAACTACAAAGCCGACAGGTTGATAGTGCAAGCGACAGCCACCATAATGCCTGATAACCAGCAGCAAGTCGCCGGATTCAACCCCATACTTGAGACCATAACAACCCTTGTACGGTTCCATTCCATGAGCTCTAATGTCATGCCTGAAAGCATCCAATCATAGTGGATGGCATGCAACTTCTCTCTAGAAAGTCTAGACAGAGAATCAAATCTCAATTCTACAGTATATAAACTAAATCGTAACAAAGAAAAATAATCACAATTCGCAACTGGTAAAGGTTTTCTTTTAAAGTTGCTGCATAACAGAATTTGATTGTTTCCAAAGTCGGGCACATTCATTTCTGGTAGGCAAGCATCAAGCTGTTCATGTATGATGATTGGCTCTATAGGCTGCTAATCTGAGTTTTCGTAAATGTACAAGAAAACTCTGAAAGACAGAATAGACTAGTTCAAGGCTATTTATTCAAGAAGAGTTATGAAACAGACAAGATTGGGGGCTCCTCTCCCATATAACAATGACAAAAAAAATATTTAATTTAGACTTATTTAAAAAAAATTACACCTCTAAAGGACTTCTCTCATTTTCCACTAAAATGCATTACATTTACCAAACAAGTTTGTCAGGAACAGGAACCATCAGCTTCCTGCGGTGAGTTCTCTCTTTGCCAATTGGTTTTGTTGTGTCTGGGCACTACTATCCTCTTTCTTCTCTCCAGTACTAACGCTAACTTGCTTTGATTTAGTATGACTCAAAGGTTCTGAGCAAGCTCCTGAGTGGTTTTGCATAGGTGGAAAAGCTCGACGCAAAAATCTTTGAATCATTTCATAACTGGTGAAAGTGATGACAGCGGCTGGCGTGGTTCTTAATAAGTTCGTGGCACAGCCACGGTAAAAGCCACGGATGCCATCCTTTTGGAAGACCTTCTTAGTGCAATCCAGAGCACCAGCATAATGGTTTACAGCACTGCGTGCATGGCCTTGTTCCTGCAGCCTGGACCTTACAACCTGAGGAAGGAATAAAATTAAATTGAGACACGGTAACAGAACAGAAAACATGATTTAGAGCCTGTTTGGCAGAATCCCAGCGAATCCAGTCGGATAGGCCAAGAGACCTTTTTCCAATCCCGCCGGGATTGGGCCTGCAACCTATGCTCTTTTCCTTTCCCTATCCCACTTCCTCACTTTTATGCAACACCCCCACCTCTCTTATTAATTTGGGACATGAAATAATTTCATGCTTATGACCCAAGTCCTAGTTTTCAAGATAAATGACTGCACTCCAGGATTAGGCCTCATGTCTGAAAATAATAGATTAATAGGCATGTCCCCAATCATCCATGGCTGTAAAAATAGAAAGATCAGAGCAGTCTAACCTTCCTTCGACATTTACAAACTACAAATACCAGAACTTGTCAATTAACCAGCCACAACCAGTTTTAAGCATGCTCTCCACAAATTTGAGACAACAATCCTTTACGTCTTGTGTGAACTACCCAGTTCCACTTGGAGTCTGCATGCAGTTTACATGCTGAGATAAAAAGATTATTAAACAATAATGAATGCATGAAGCAAACAATTATCTATTGGTGGAAAGCTAATATTCACCAACTCTATCTTGTCCAGCATTCCTTTATATTAAATGTCCATTTTCTGGATGCCTCGTTGGGTAATGAATAGGACTAATAAAACTATGTAGTCTTTTCTTGGAGGGCTCCAATAAAATTTTGGAAGTTTTTGTTTAGTCAATTGGGAACATAGTTTGCCGGTCTAAATCGCAGGGATCTTCGAGATCTAAATCTGGCACTATTTGGTAAATGGTGGCAGAAGCTTCTTGGCAATGGTGATTTCATCTGGGTCAGGTTGGCCCTGTAATCCTATTACAGGAGAAGGTGGCTGTAGGAAATTATAATCAACTATCTTCTCCCTCTTCCTTTTGAAAGCATGTCCTAAAGGCCAGAGATTTTTTGTATATGGCATCTCATTCATTCTTGGTAACAAAAGGTCTATAGATTCTGGATCAGATGGATTGCTGAGTACCTGTTATGTGACCTATTATTCCCAGATATTTTCAATAAAGCTATGGATAAGCAAGTGATAGTGGCTTCTCAATTCAAGAACAAGGATGGTTCTCTCAGGCTGCCAATTGACTCAAGAATAACTGCGATGAAGATCATATTGATATATGGCATAGTTTCATACAAATTCTAGACCACATAAGACCAAATTCTTTAGATCAGGTCAGATGGCGATGGTCAGCCGATGCAGTGTTTTGATGTAAATTGTACTACAGATTCTTCAACTTTGGTGGATTGTTGTTGGCAGCTTTACCAATCATTTGGAAGACTTCTGCTTGGGGAGGTCAAAATTTTTCCTCGGGTTAGCTGTGAAAATTAAATTATTAACTTCTGACAATCTTCCTAAGCAATCTTAGCCATGTCAACCTTCCTGCCCCCTCCATAATGCAGATGAAGAAACTGCTTTCCATATGTTTCTACATTGTTCTTTTGTGCAAAAAATATAGTTGGCATTTAAGTGCAACTAATCTATTATGGGATGGCCAGCATCGCTTGGGATCTATCATCAATGGTCATCTAGCAGGAATTTGGTCAGAGAGTAATGCAAGGGCGTTCAGATTTGAAGAAAAGACAGAGCTCACTCTTTTGAAGGAGCTTGAAAACAAGTAGAATTTTCGGCCCTGCTAGCTTCCATGGTAGAACTTTAAATTCTTCAAACATCTTCGCTTTGGATTTTAATTTTGATTTTTGTCTGCATGTAATATCTGTTCTTGTTCATTTCATGACCTCAATGACATGAGTTTGATGGGCCATAATGAAAACAATGATGAGAGTGCATACCTCATGAGGATAAGTCATTGTTGAGGCAAGTATTTTAGATAGTGAGGAAGCAATAGCTACATTGCCGGCACTGAGCTTATCCACAGTTGTGTTATCTGAGCATATAAAAAAGCTTCAGTATAATATTAAAATGTTTTTTTTAAGAAAAAAAAAAGATAATTGTCTAGATAAAGAAAATTCCTTTACCCCTTCTTGCTAAGTATGATTTTATCTTTTCGTAAGCTGGAAACTGGATGGCGACATGGCTAACACCCACCAAGGCAGGAAGAAGACCACTGTCAACCATGGAGAACCAGAATATAAAGAAACTACTCAATGGGTTTGAAAAGAAGGTAACAGTGTGATCAAGTTAAACTAGAGACAATCAACTCACCTATATAAACCTCGGATGCCCTCTTCATGTGAAATTCTTTTTAGTGCAGACATTATGCTTCTGTATGGCACAACTCCAGGTCTCATTCCCTGTGTCTATTGCCAAAAGAAAATGTTCCCCTTGTTAAGAAGACCATAATATGCATTCTGCATGCCTGTTATTACAAACTTCCAGTTCTGTTTGGACTTTAAATGGCAAATGCACAAGACTAAAAGACTCAGAATGAATAGCTACCATGTCTAATCTAGGTCAGAAGTGTGTGTGCCATGTTAGGTATTTAGGTTTGATTTATAGATGATACCCCACTTGGTTTCCATCTGCAGAAGAGGTGTCCAAAATATAAAGTTCCCATATAGAAAATTACAGTCCCTTCAAATCCCCTCTAGCTATGATAAATGCTTTCATCAATCTACCCCTCCAATCTGACTATCCAACTTGAAGAATTCCCCATCTGATACTCCAAAAACTGATGAAAACATGGCCAAGTTTTGTCGAATGCTAGTTCACTAGGTCAGCCGCTCAAGGATCAGTTACACGTACTAAAGTAGAAATCTTGCAATATGTGAAATACTCCTTGATTTAGCATGCCATCAACACATCTTGATCCAACTTCGAATTTTTTTTTAAGAAACATAATACTAACTTTTCCAATAAAGAATGATTAGAGAGAAACAATGACCTGAAAAATGCACCCATTATAATATCTTGAAATCAAGAGACATCAAACTTTTAGAAGCATGGAGGAGCGGGGCAAAAGGTTGATGAAAGAAAAGGGGGAATGCTTCAATACATGGTAAAATACAATTTAGAAGACATTGGGAAAGAGAGGCAATAAAGCTAGTAAATTCTGAAGCCTATGGCGATTTAGATAGCTTAGGCCAAAAAAGTGAGGGAAAAACCTTAAAATTAGCCTGGAGGTGGAACAACTTTAGAAGTATGGATTGGATTAGGTGCAATAACAGAGATTTATATGGTTTGCTAAAAGATAATGAGGTTATGCAACTAAAGGAAATATTTCTGAAGAAGAAAGAATGCATGCACTGCTTTAGCAACTTGGAACATAAATATGACAGAGCAGCCCAGAAGTAACACACCAGGCATGAAGGAATACTAAATAATATAATAATATCACCTAGGATGTATGCAAAGGAGGGATGGTTGTGGTGAGATATCTCAATATTGATGCAGGTCTACACTCTACACCAAGAGTCAACCCCAAGACATGTTACACATGTCATTTGTAACTATAGGAATGCTATTCTGAAGGAGGCACCAAGATGTACATTTTTTGCATGTGATATGTTGTTGACTGATGTTGTAAAAAGAGTCCCATAACCGAAAAAAAACAGAAACCTGAGACGACAACACACAAAAAAAAAGCTGAAGGATAAGGGCCTAACTTTTACAACTAATGTAGCATAAATGCAACATAAATTTTGTGAAAATCAAAAGGGAAATGAAACCTGAATCATATAGCAAGTAGATAAGTAGGTGCCATCTGTTACATTATCTTGGACCAATTTTTCCAAAAGAAATGATAGACAAAGACATGACTGATACAATATAAGGTGGTGGATGAGGTGTGAAGTGCTTTTAAGTTGATGTCTAATCATCACATGCCTTTGAGAGTTGATGGAATATTTATAAGAAAATGGCTGTTAAGAACTCTTTATGGATCAGGCAGATAGAAAGGGGGAAAGGCCAGAACACATAAAATGAGAATGGAAATGATGATGATGATGATGAGGATGCTCAAGTAGAGGTACAACAATAAAGACAAAGGTTGAAAATGAGTACACAGAAAGAGTTGAAGCTATAGATTATGAAGTGGCAGAGAAGCAACAATAGTTTGAGCATGTGCATGATGATTCTACCAATACCAAAATGCATATCTTCCAAGCCCCATCAAAATGAGTTTTGACTATGAAGCATAACTCTAACAGGGGCTCCCTTATATTGGACTAATGCTCCTCATTGCTAGATTATTGTACTTAAGGCATTCAAACATGTGCATCTTTCTAATGTTTAAATTTAAATTGCTTGCTTATTTGCCCTTGTTAGGTTTCTGCTGATCACATGGCAGGATACATCCACTGGCACATGTTGTACTTAACTTCTTAACAATGTAGCACTATTTGAGATAAATAAACTATTTTGAACATAACCAGATGCAATGAAAATAAATGATTTTTATATTGCTTGTAATCTAAGAAGTTAAAATCATAAAAGTTTCTCATCAATGAAAAGAAAAAAATCCACCTGCTAGTTCTCTCATTCCAGTTCTCTTTGTAAATAAGATACCTATTATAAGAAAAGCTTATATCACTAATACATAATGCCTTCTCCTAGAAAAGAGCATAAAATGCTCAGATGGCAAAGAGTAATAAAACTTCTATAAAATATAAAAGCATTAGTTGATGTTAAACAGCTTTACAAATGAATTTTTCATCGATTTAGAATGGCTTACATTAATGAAGAGAAAAGACATGGAGACAAAACATACTTGGAGTCTGGTCTTAACAACCCATAATGGATTGGTTGCAATGGCTGTTGCAGCTCCTGCACCTGAGGCAGCAATGATGTTTGCTCCTATTGATAATTGATTATTTATGTCAGCTGCATGTCCACATGTTAAAGCATATCAGGGTTACACCAACCTTACTGCATGTCATTATACATAAAATATTGAGACTAAGCATAATACATGTTCTTATAACTCAACCAAAATGATTAAAGAATTATCCAAACCATGTGAAAGAAGTTTCCCTTTGAGCTTATCATAAACAGTGAAGTATACCTGCAACATGAAATCACATTGTCTATAAGAATGGACAGTATATCTTTACTGGGGCCACAAAGTAAAACCACAGCAGAATTAATAGAGTATCCTGATATAACATGAATCAACATATTTACCACAGGTCTATTTAGAAATCGTTTAATCTTTAAATGATATAACATGAATCATTTAATCATTTATGATAAATTGACCCTATTTAGTGTACTCTATGGGGAGAAACTATGTATATGATTCATGAGTTTATATATATCAAACTCACTACTAATCCCCCATAGAATGTCTATGGCGTTCGCATATTTCTAGGTCCCGTCATAATCAGGTCCTTCAATATGATGGTAGCTTGGATACTGAATCTATCCCTGTTGTTCATAGTGCGATGTCTAGTATTGTTCGGGATAATCCTCCTGATAATGAGAGGCAGCACCGTACTGTGACTCTAGAATGCATTCATATGGTGTCTATCCCAATGCAGTGTACTCGAAGAAAAGAACACAAGAAAGGAAAAAAATGAGAGTTTAGAGAAGCCAAAGATTCCATGGACCCTAATATTTAGGTCAATCAAATCACCTCATAAATGCCATGAAGATGGGGTCCTCATACCTAACTCCTGCTAGCTAAATGACAGATACTTTGAGACAACATAACGAATTCTTTTGAGTAAAAATGCATGATCAATAATCCAATCCTTGAAATACATGCAAGTCTGACACCACAATTACAATGCAAGCCATGATAGATGCATTAGAAAGCAATTTCATCTATTCAATCATCACAGGCACAATATGGAACTTCCACAAAGAAAAATCATTACAACCCTAATACACTGCTTCGTTAAAGTAACATGATCTAAACTATGTCATACCAGTTTTATGAAATAAAAGCTGAAGCAAGTGATTGTCACTTTTGGCATCCTGCTACAACTTGGGGAGCTTGTTTTGAGCAAAATGAAGATTTCAAGTATGGATTTTTCCTCCTTATGGAACTTAGAAGGAACAATAATCTAAAAACTTATTGTTGCAATTTTGCTATTGCCATGCTCCCAACATGGCCAAATGCACCAAAGAAATAAATCTCAACTCTTAAATTTCATCTTGCAAGGTGCCATGAAATGTATATAGATATTTTCTCATTCACATATTTATTTATTTGTTAATAAGTGACCTCTTATCATGCAACTGAACCAGAAATTTTTGAAACAAGCCGCAAAACACCTTAAATTTAAGTATCGATAGCATTTGATATGGCTGTAACAACCTATCAAGAGACTAAAAGTAAAACCACTCAGCCTGCAAATCAACTCTATTACATCCGTGCCTTGTTAGTTACATTCAGTAACCAATGTTTCTTTTTTCTTTACTAACTAAATATATAACTTTTCTTTACTTTTACTGAAAACACTATTTCAAATCAATAGCACTTTAAAAAACACTAGGCCAATATTTCTTTTGATTCTTGCAATTAATTACCTTGTGAAACTGGCTTTTGATTCTACTTGATATTAAATGCTTCTAACAATTACATTACGATATAAAGATCGTGTAAGGAAATGTTTAGCCAGCAAAGTCACTCAAAAACATTCAAGACTTTCCTGCTATTGCTACAAGCAAACCTGCAAGACATTAACACAACAACTTCTTCGAAGGAGGATCTGCGAAAGATGAAATTCTCTTAAACTAGTCTTGAATTTAGCTTCCCCACTTCTTTGCAACAACAAGCTTTGTCTCCATGAATTTGTCATAAGACGGGGACAATATAGCCATTAATAGCTACACATATGGAAATTATGGTTGACAATACTCAGCATAATATTTCATCACAATTATAGAATAGGTGCAATCTGGGTTAAGATGTCTACACGTTACTTGGTTTATGGTCATAGTTATATTTCATATGTCTGGATTCATATAAGCAAAAAGTAATTGCAAACTAGCATGCAAGCTAAAATTACTCACGGCCCAGTTTGGAAGCAATGCCAAAATTGTTGGAGAAAGACCTCGGTACATTCCTCTAAAGCCTTCAGTTTTTATTATTTGTTCCAAGCTTGAGACAATAAGACTTCCTGATTTAAGGGGGAAAAATACAAGCATTTCATAACCTTAAATAATTGAAAAAAAATCAATGACTAGAAACCAAAGAATAATTTAATAAATCAAGTATATATTGTTGGTGTAAGTCTATTTTATAGTCTGATGCAGTGTAACAAATAAACAAATTTGAAGCATTTAATTCTTTAAATTGGTGATAAATACAAGGACTAGCTGCAATTTTTCAGGAGCATGATCATGTAGGACTCATTGAGATAATTAGAACAGTAAAAGATGTGATGCAGTTACACTCGTGTGGATAAAATAAAAAGGCAACACAGATGCTTTCTATAACTCTATGCTATTGTTTGTGTCTGCTAAATGATGCAGGATTGTGATGGCTTAGCATGAAGCACCAGTACAAAGAGACACATCCAAGAATATCTCGTGCCTGTAAGTAATTTCATGAAAGAAATCCATTCCAGTTAAATTTGGTTTTCAAATTGGAAATGCAGAGTGAAGATTCAAGCATGCTTATTTTAGGGTTTCTATTATTATTTTCTAAGGACAAGTACAAGGTAGATTAGGTTTATTCATTAATTCTATTCAGAACGGTGTACTCATCTTCACTTTTCCAAGCTGAAATGGGAATTCTCCAAGAACTGATCCCGTGAAGTCCATGGTCTTCAACAGAGCCATGCTCGTAGGACGAACACCAAGGGTCATATTTAGGTGTGTATGCATATCTGTGTCTCGATGTGTGTATCATGTATGCATGCATAAATGTATGTGTATATGTATGAATTTGTTCAGTTTGAGGAAGAAGTAGCAAGAAGAGTCATCTCAGTTGTCAATTCCTCTAATCCTTCTGTTAGACAGTTGAATTTTAGGAGGTGGTTAAGCATCTTCTTTTATTCTGTCATGGCATAGTTGTTGATTCAGATGTGTGAGTTCCTATGTCATCCAATTCCTACACTTTGTCATAATTCTCCTAGAAGGTCATCAAAACATTGAGATAACATATGTCCTTTTTTCATGAACAGGTATTAAAGATAAGGCACTGACCTGTGATTTCAGTAGGCTAGACTTATAGTTTTGAGGGTTTTATTCCCTCAATTTTGTCGACCTCCATTAAAGCTGCAGAGTTTAAGCATGTACTACATCCTTTTTTATTTCAAAATTGTCCAGAAGTTGATATGGGTTATAGATCTTCAATAGCTGATCTGAGTTCACCACTAATAATAATGATAACAGGAAGTTGCATATAATGAAATATACAACAGTTTTTACCATCAATCCCCATGAGGAGAACTGGGTGAAAAAGTACTCATTGAATAAATCTTTCATCATCAACAATGCAATGACAATGATGTGACTTATGAATTTCACCAGGGCAAGGGATACGGTCTCATTCTAAGATTCATTTGTCTGGAAAAAGAAACTTGCAATCAAGAACAGATTGTTGTTCTCCTCTAATATATGATGCATACCGAGATTACAAAGACAAAGAACTTCGTACAAGTTGGCCCTAAAAAAAGTGCAGGTCCAACACATTAACAAAATAATACATCTATGTTTTATAGGCATGTTGATTCATTATATCTTAACGTTTGTCAGTTTAATCTACCATAGGGTTTCGTGAAACTCGCCATGAGAAAGTGATTCACCAATAATTTAGAAAACCTTATCTTAAATTCTGGGTGAGGCTATCTCTACAGATCACCAAAACAAGTTAATAACTATAAAACTTCCCATAAAACCTAACATCCAAGATAATCCTCTTAAGAGTCAGCCCATCCTAAAACCGCAAAATCAAATCCTAGAAGAATTCAAACTCCACTGCAATTTTGTTTTTGGACTTCAAGCCAACTTTTAGGCATCTATCAACAGAACTAACCAAAAGTAATCACTAAATCATTTTAGGTCTTCAATTCAGCTTCCAATACCTCAAATAGACATTGCTATTTTGAGATGTGCCTCCATAGACACAACCAACTCAAATTTACAGAAAAATTGGGGACATAGCCTCAATCCTATAGAATTTCATATTTAAACAACAGACATCTCTTTAACATGCCAAGGCTCCATAAGCATATTAATATTCATGTCTTATGGGTCAACCACATAGGGGAATAAAATATGCGTGTTCTCTGAACTTGGATTGAGTATGTTACATCTTAAGCCTGGCCAAAAAAGTGCTTTCAGTTATTTTCCAAATTAGGAATAAAATACAAACTGAAAACAATTTAGCATCTTGGGTTGCATCTGGGCTTTAAGCATTTCATCCGAACAACTTAAGGCAAGCACGAAGCAATGACAGAGTTGAAAGTTGAGCTACATGCAGCAAAAGTCTCCGATAAAAAGGCAATAAATTGACGAACAATGCGTACAACCATGTACAAAACCACTTCTACATTGTTAGGATGACAGGGTTGACTTCAACTTAGTTGCCATCCAACATTCAAAAATGTTGATAAATATCTATTGACGAGATAAGCCATGTTAGTATTGCTCAGGTTTTCTCGAGCTGTCCATATGTGAGAGTAGAATGAGAGGACAGTTTTACGTGGATCTATAAGAAGGAAATCAAGGAAAATTTTCTAACTTATTTCACCTTCTAACATCATGAATTCAATCAACCGGCTTTTTCATTACTATAATTACTAATTACTCATCCACTCATCTCTCTCAATATCGTAAATGGAAAAACAGTTAATTTATGCCGTAAGTTAAAGAAAAAAAAACGAAAATTAAGGAAGGCATACCCCGACGAGCCGAGGACGGAAGACTGGGCAGCCCATGAACCTGAAGCCTCGTCTTGATCACATCCAACGGGCACACGAAAGTGGCCGCAATCATCCCTGCAGCACATATTTCTCAGAAAAGGGATCCAAAAAAATGGGAGAAAAACTTAACAGAAATATTACTATAAAAATCCGGACAAATTGAAATCAATAACAAGAACTAACCAGCAGAGGCGCCAGCGCAGGCATTACGGAGGAGATCGCGGGTGCTCGGGCCATGGAATTCTTGAGACATCCCGATATCTCTACGAAGCCCAACCAAGAACCCGCTGCCTTCTTCGTTCCAAGAAAAACTTCCGTGGGAGCGGACGCAGGTGTGCTCGCATGGCGGGATCAGCGGAGCTTGGAGCTCTAGCTTAAATTATACAAAAGATGGGAGAAAATAAAGGGCAAAAGGGAAAGAAATTGGACCTCTCGCTTTCTTTATTCTCTCGCGTTTTTTTTGGGCCGGAGTCAAAAGTTATCAACTGATGAGGAGGCGAGAAAGTAATCTAGAACCGCCCTCTGGGAGACTGTGGGACCCGGTTGAATCTTTTGCGAGAAAGATGGATTTACCGTCCTTCGTGCGAATCCACCGTTGGCTTGCGCAATGATTGCTCCAAGATCGGCGCAGACGATGAGTGGAAGGTTTGAAATGCTTTACGATCTGTGTGGAGAGAGATCCGACGGTCTACATCGGAAAGAATATCAATCATTCCTTCCCGTCAAAGATACAACCCCAACTGGCAAGGATTTACTTCTTGATTTGTTTTACGCGAGGATTTTTGCTCTTTAAGAAAAAGTCTTATCTTATCATAAAAAAAAAAAATCTGATCTATATCATCTCTTAACGGCAGATCCACACAAAGGAAGGAATCTACGGTCTGATTTAATTATAACTGACGTAACCAATCACCGGTCCGTTCCGTTGGGCACGTCTAGGACTTGGTCAATATGGACTTGACCGGCAGGTCTACTTGTCCTTTTGATCAAACGGGGCTCCCAACGGTCTAAAAGGTTCGAAGGCCCGTCTGCATACCGTTCTAGGGTTTGGGTGGTGCGTTTCAATTTTGATGCATAGAAGAAATATTCAACTTGTTTTCAAATCAAAGGAAAGAATTTTGACATGACATGGCTAACTTGGTTTAAGGTCATGACATGGCTAAGGGTGAATTAATTCATTGGATGACCAAGTTCAAATATATAGTCAACAGCAAATAGCTTGCTATAGGAGGGAACTCCGACATTAGGGGCTCGTTTGGTTCGCGGAAAAAGGAGGGGGAAAAGTGTGGTCAACGGAAAAGTAATGAGATACCTCTTGTTTAGTTGGAGTTTTTAAAGAAGAGAGACGAGAAAGTTGTATTCCCATGGAAATACGATTTCCATATTTCATGGGAAAGTCTTTCCCATGAGAAACATGGAAAAGTTACTTTTCTATGAGGCGGAAATCACTCCATTTTTATATTTTTCCAAAAAGACCCTTCAGCATTAAAGAATCATTAAAGAGACATTAAAGATCTAATTTTTATTAAGGGCATAATAGGAATTATACATAATTTTTTCAGAAAAGTGGATGGCCAACCAAACATAAGCACTTTGGAAATTTGTCACTTTTTCATGGTCAACCAAATATGCCAAAAATACTTTTTTAGGCATTCTCTTTCTAGGAATTTGTTTTCCAGAAATCATATTCTTAGGAGGAAAAATATTTTCCGCGAACCAAACGAGCCTTAGGTAAATATGACTGACTCCTTTATTTGTTGAGCTTTGATATTTTGATGGTTTTCTTTAACAGTTCAAATACAAACAACCAGATAAAACTTTATACATACTAAGTAATGTTAATAACTCTGTATTCAAGCAATTTTGGATCGATAACAAGTTAACCAGCGCTCTACAATTGCAATGTCCTGGTCATAAAAGATGATGAAATTATGCAAAATTATTTCAACCATGATCCCCAATTCTAATCCATTCTTTAAGATTTTTTGAAAATTATTGATAGATGTGAAATATTGATTAAAACATTGTGGATAATATGTCAAATAACTATTAAAACATATGAAAATAGTTTGGTCTTTGCAGATGACCGTGCATGAAATCATGAGTGCTCAAAATGAAGAAAAACAACGTACTGACCTCCTCAAATATTTTATTCAAAAACAAAAATCTAAGAACTAAAAATCTTGGATAAAGAAGATCGATAAGTTTAGTAGAATAAATTCTAAGATGTGTGATGCGAAACTTTATGCACTTCATCATCAAAAAGCAGGAAAAAAAGTCATGCACTTTTAGAATCTGAAGAGAAGAATTGTCCAAAATCAAGTGATAAGCTCTTTTAACTATCAATTAAGAAAAAAAGAAAGCAAATCATTCTAAGATGAACTAATAGTCAAGCTTAGGGACTGAAGTAACATTTCAATGAATACAATCATAACTATTGGCCAAGTATGTTGTATACACCTTCGTGGGCAATTTACTCTGGGCATGTTAGAAGATCAAAAATCAGATATCAGTACGGATTTTTTTCTGACTAAAATTGTAATTGTGCTGTGAGAGGACTCCAATAATATTTGCTTTTAGTCATCCAGACCGTCCTTTGGAAATTGTCTTTCAAGCATGGTTGCAAATAAGTGCTTTGGCATGTCATATACGAGGCCATCACAAGTAGAGATGTCATATGTTCAACCGAGAGTTTTACCATTAATTATACTGATATATTTTATTTAAAATTTATACTGGTATATTGTTTTGAGTAGTTACAAAGTTTCAATAATATTACTATGCATAGACAATGGGCCCCCATTCAGAGTTTCAACAATGTTGCTATGCATAAATAATGGGCCTTCTTGAGCCCAACTCTTAATTGAACTTTTGAAATAGAAAGTTGGTTGTTATAATGACCATCATTCATTAGACATTCCAATGGAAAATAGTACATTATGTGATTTTTATCATTGCTAGTGCAATAATATATTCTTTCTTGGGATAATATGAAAAATTGAATTTAAAATACTAATTTAACCAAATGAAGAAGATACGGTTATTGCTCGGCAAAGACTAATTAATAGATATTATTTAAACTTTTGCCCCATATATTGCAATTGCATTTTTAACCAACCAGGGAGTCTTGAATTCTCTCATTCATCTCAAATCTGTTTAGATCCCTGAATTTTTTTTATATACCATGCTCCATCGTAGTGTATTAGCAAAATAAGGATTACCATAGGCCATGGAATCCATAAGATTGATATACCTTTTTCATTTTAAACAAATGATGGGGCTACCATTATTCATTTGAAAGAAATAATGTGAAAAAGTAAGCTACGTGGGTATGGCAATTTATGACCCAACCCATGAACAACCCACTTTAAACAGGTTTGAGTTTAGCATAAACAGGTTTGGGTCGTAAATGGTTTAATCCGTCTAAATCTGTTTATTAAATGGATTGGGTTCAAGTTTAAACTTCTGACTCATTTAACCCATTTTGATCAGTTTAATAATTAGGTCGGATTATAATATGACCCATTAAATTTGTTTAACCTATTTGAAATCTGCTTAACCTATTTTGGACCCATTTAACTCGACCTGCTTAAGGTGCTTAACCTACTTAAATTCATTTAACCCATTTAAAGCCCGTCTAACATGTTTAGCTCGTTTAACATGACTTAACTTTGGGTTACCCATTTAATAAACAGGTTGGATTTAGATTTAAAATTTTGATTTATTTAATAAACAGATCGAGTTTGAGTTGATAATTTTTTTATCCGACTTGCATCTAATCCAATCTAGTCCGATTGCCACCCCTAAAGCTACATGTCATGCTCCAATGAACTCATCCATAATCCATTCCAGGGAGATTGTTGGGCAAACGTAGCAAAGTCCATTCAACTTACCCCTCAGGTGTCAATCAAATGAAGATAGAAAAATCACCTTTCATTTCTAGAAAATCAAATATAGAAAGACCTAACCAGGCTGAGGACTTATATGTCGTCGTGTTTTCATTGTTGGTACTCTCAATTGATTTGGTATCATTTTGTTTTTTAGCAACGGAACGGTTCTAGCCTTCGGTGATGCCAAACAAGGGACAGCTCATGAAGCCAAAGTCAAGCATTCTCACGTACGTACTTGTGGATATGGGCCCAATTTCCCCCTTTCTTTTGCCCCAGTGTGGAGTGTGGACGCTTATCACAGTCTGAACAGGTGACTCAACTTCCAGCACCATAGATGAAATGGAATGGAATCCACATGCTGTTTCCAAATTTTCCTACCAATTGAGCGCGTGGGTCCCGAAATTTTAGCTCAGGCTGTGGTTTTGGAAAGACCAAGGACCAGACTCTCCCTGTTCATGCTATCAAACCTTCGGGCCTATTATATATATAGCATCAGAGTCTTTTCTGGGCTCAAAAGCTTCATTTCTCTACTTGTTAGCATCCTTTTAAACCCTTTAGGATGTATAAACTTCTTCCCAAATCTAGTGCCCAAATGCATGATGATTTTTCCTTCCAGCAGGAGATGACATCGAATGATCTTCCACCACCGGAGTTCCTTAAAGAGGCCATATTTGCTGCAGGTGAAGTTTCTGTTTTTTGTCTTCTTATCGTTTTTCCTCCTATCGATCTTAGTTTTCATTAAGATATATGATGATCATAGGTAGCTTCTGGGAACTTGAGGCTGCGTTTGGTCGTGTTGATGGTGTCGTAAGGACGGCTGTGGGCTACTATGGAGGAATCCGTGTGAAGCCTAGTTACAAAGAGGTCGTTGTTTTTCTTTAACTTCTTAGAATCCTAATCATTGGAAAGAAAGATGGTCATGAATTAGGATCTGGAGAAGTTTTACAGGTATCAGAAGGAACCACAGGACACACCGAGGCTGTTAAGTTGACGTACGACACGAGGAATACTTCGTACAAATCTCTGTGCAAGGTCTTCTGGGCAAGCCATGATCCAACAAACAAGGAATATCTGGTATATATACCACCTTTTTTTTTCAGAACAATCAGATCATGACCATGTTAACTTGTTCTACAAATTATCTTGCGTTCGCTTAGGATCGATGGTGCATGAAAAATAGCTGTTTTTCTTGTCAGAACTTTGGAGTTAACACACACTACCAATCAGCAATCTTTTACGGGAATGAGGAGGAGAAGAAGCAAGCGCAAGAATCGAAGGTTAAGCAGCAGATGCAGCTGAACAGGAGGATAGTCACCAAAATATTGCCTTGCCAGTCCAGCACCAACTCTGGCTTCTATCTTGCGGAGAGCCACCATCAGAAGTACTACTTGCAGAGCTGCCATCTCCGCCTCTGTGAGTGCCTCAACCTCCGCAGCGCCGAGCAGTTCGCTGGCTCCCACCTTGCTTGCAAGCTAAATGGGTATGTTTCACGGTTCTGATCATTCTTTCTAATCCTTGCAGTGAAAGCATGCAGCTGATTGTTGCACTCCAGCCGTATGGTATCATCTTGGTCGTTTTATTCTAAAGTTGGATCTTGATTTTTCTTTTTGTTTTTTCGGGATAAAGGTAGAACATTGAAGATAAAGAACAAGAAAGTGGAAAGTAGTCAGTTCATGAGTATAATGCAAATGCTAAAAGAATTACTATATCTTTGTAGTTATTAGTTAATACTAGTTTTCGCCAGTATGGATTGCTACAAAGGTAGTACATGGTAGATTTAATAGAAGATAGTTTTTTTTTTCTTTTCTGATTGAATAATAGAAGACAGTTCATTACATGTGATTCCTTAAGAAATACATAGTAGGGGGTAAATAAGCTTTTTGTAATGTTTAATAGTTAAACATGTTTTAGATGGAGCACTTTCTATGATCCTTCATCTCTCTATTAATTAGAATAGAGAGATGAAGTCAAGTTAAAAACCAATAATGGGGGATCCTAATAGTCGTATGCAGCCACAGGGGACTTTGGTGAAGTCATAAGGATAGAATCCCAAACAAGCTTAGCTGGAGAGGCCTAAAAGATAAGTTTCACAGATAAGTGACAATGACATGGGGACAAATGTCATACTTGAATAACCAAAAAATATACTCCTTTTATTCATTGACGATTCGAAGTTTTGAAATGTTTAGAATAAGATATGTTCTTCAACCCCTGAAGCACATCTTACTTATATTTCTTTTATTTCGCATTGGTTTGCAGAATATTTGGTGGTGATGAGAACACTGTCGTGGATGGTCTGAAAAGGTTCGCCGTGAGATGTCGGTTGCCACATCAAATCAAGTACGTTTTGGAGACAATCATGCAGGAATTAGGTGTGAAACAGGCTTTGGAAGTGTAGAGACACTCCATGAAAGAAAAAAAAAAAACAAGTGGTTAAATTTGTATGCATAAAAGACTTCTATAAGGGAAGGCCGGAGGTCAGAGGAGTGGAAGTTGGCCGGCGATTTCACCTTCAAATAAGGTGGACTGTCCTCTAGCTGGCTGGCCTCCTAGGATTGCACCTCATTGGGTTCCGTGGGCGCACCAAGGATTCTAATGGAAACTAGGGTGAACCGTTTCTAAAAATTCTTAGTGGATTTGCTTCAGAAGATTAGCAAAATTTGGGGGTCGCCAAACATTTGCCATGTGTAAGCATGAGAAGGTTTGTTGCAACTTCTACGCCACAAAATCCTATGCCACTACTGCCTTGCTTAGCTGCTATATGATCTATCTCAATGATAGATGACTCTTAGGACTCATATGGTTTACGAAAAGAATTTTTTTCCTCATTAGAATGTTTTTTCTGTGGAGAGAATTTCTGATTTGCAGAAAGCATTTTATAGAAATGGCGGAAAATTACCTCTCCAAGAATATTTTTTTTGTTTATGCTAAAACGGATGATTCATACAATTCTAATACGGATACATCCAAAAAGGTCAAAAGACAATAAATTCTGGAGCCCTTCCCGAGCCAAAGGGTATCTCCGAAGTGGTTGGCCACGTATGAGGCTAACCAGCCTGCAACTCCATTGGCCTCTCTGTAGACGTGCTTGGCCTGGAAGGCCACATTGCCATAGATAATGTTCTGGATGTCTCGAAACAAGGGCATCCACCCATACCATCGATGCCTTCTTAGATCTAACTAATAACCGTAGCCGAATCAACCTCAAGCAGTACTACTCTAGCCCGCAACACACACCGAGCATAGCCCAGTTCGGCCCACGCCGCCCTCAGCTCAACCCCCATCATCGAGATGTTGAAGATCTGGCAACCACTAGTTACAACCATCCTAGAATTCGGGCCTTTGATAACAAAGCCCACACCTTTCCTCCTTCCGTCATCTAGCACGCATCAATCGAAATTGATCTCGAGGAAACTCGGAGAATGGGAGCTCTCAAATAAAAAAACACTATCCGATACGTTATACAAGTAGAAGTACTCCAAGAATACTTGACGAATATATGCCTTTCAATGTTTTGAATGCTAACAAGTTCAATCAGTGGGCTCTTGCTTTGTCTGCTGCTTGTATGACTCATAGATAGGTACAACCAGTAGCCTATGACCCAGTTCCGTTTCCAATTTGATTAATGATCTGGGTTTTAAAATAATGGTCCTCTACATTTTCAACAACTGGATGAGATTGCGAAACCATTTATCCCTGAATTTTAGGAATAAGTTAAATCATCTTAGCTTTTGGGAATGGTGGGTGTCAGCAAATTGCCATGGGCTATTCACATTGTGCTTCTAGGTATCTCAAATATCCTAAATTTTTGTTAGTATGGAATGGTTATGCATATAGAACCTATTCATGCATCCAAACAGCCCCTAAATGAACATTTACACTAGTTTTAGATGACTCAACTTGTAATCATATTTTTTTGGACCTGTTACCAACTACTACATATAATTGAGAAAATAACCATCCCCATAAATACTTGTAAATACACCCCTCAGTGTTTGAACTTGAAGCCTCCTCCCTATGTATATAAGATGGTTGTGGCCACTAGCTTGTCGCTAGCCCTACTCGCAAGCTCATGCATCAACTTTATCCCCTTGGAAGAAAAGAAAATTGATTTGCAAGAAATATATTTTTTGTAAATCATGTAAGCCATCACTGCTACTGATCTTTATTTAGTCGCGACACAAGCAAAAATTGGCCTAGTCATACTGGGCCCTAGCATGGCCCAAGTTTGGAATTTTATCCTTTTCTCTTGGGCCAGATCCTTCAGGGACATCCAGAATTTTAGGGGTACAAATACTCAACAATATTCCCCTTACAAATAACAATGTAACTATTTAAGTCTATATACATACGAGAATGTCGAAAACATGCCCTCTCAAATTCATGCGAATCCATAAGCATTAATTTGCTAAGAAGAAAGTTATGCTGTCTCCATGCTATTGCTTTAATAAAAATGTCTGAGACTTGGAACGTTGAAGAAACATAGGGAAGAGATAGCATCCACGACATAGCGGTGTCTCATAAAGTGGATAAGATATCCGTATATCTTTTGTTCTCAAAAGAGATGTGGATATACATAGCAACGATAAATCAAAACCATCCACACGAAAATCGGACAGCCAGGTATATGCAGAAGTAAAAGGACGGAAAAAACTTTTAAGAGTACTGTAGCAAAAGCCAAGTACATTTTATATACTTAGAGATACAGCGATTACATAAATACACCATTACATTAGCGAGCACAATTTAGCACCGTATATACGTACGGTGAGCAGTAGTAGCAGATCACACCATTGACATTTTTACGTCTCTTATGAAAAGTACACGACAAGGCTTGCGCTTTCTGATTGGTAAAAACTACTTCAAAACTCAGCTGGAGATCTCAATGGCCTTCACCTCTGGCTTCTTGACTTCCTCTTTAGGCACGGTCACAGTTAGCACCCCGTTCTCCATGGATGCCTTCACCTGATCCACCTTGGTGTTCTCCGGCAGCCGGAAGCGCCGGAGGAATTTGCCGCTGCTCCTCTCGACACGGTGCCACTTGTCGTTTTTCTCCTCTTTCTCCCGGCTGCGCTCGCCGCTGATCTGGAGGACCCTGCCCTCCTCCACCTCCACCTTCACCTCCTCTTTCTTCAATCCCGGGAGGTCGGCCTTGAAGACATGGGCCTCCGGAGTCTCCTTCCAGTCGATGCGGGTGTTGGCGAAAGCGGAGGTCTCGCTCGCGAAAGTGGGGCGGGACTCGGTAAGCGAGCGGAAGGCGTCGAAGGGGAAGCCCTGGAAAGGATCCCAGACGTCGAGGGAGAAGGGGTCGAAGATGTTGCTCCGCCTGACGATCGACATTCTTCTAGGTTCTGATGATTGGCGAGTAGGAAAGATGCGTTGGGAACCTGAAAAGTTGGAAAACTTCGCTCGAGGAACTCTCTTAGCGTATAGCACGGAGGCGATTGGAAGTGCTTCTCGATGATGGGTTCGGGACTAGGGGTCGAACAATTTATAGCCGAGGAGAGGGAGAGGTCTTGAAGTTTCCAGATGTCGATCTTCTTTCCTGGTGAGAGAATATCGATGCCTGTGGGACCGCACTGGCGCAAGGGATGGAGACCGCCAGAGAGTTCCAGACCCCTCTACTTGATGAGGAAGTCAGGCCTCGGGTCTCTCGGCCCGGAGATGGTTCCAGGCCCGTAAGATTTATAAGGGCCATGCACTGGTTATATGGGCCTTCCATTAGTGCCCGGTCCAGTTTATTAGCTGCTCTCGAGAAACTTCTAACAGCTTGCGACGATTCATCTCATTCATAAAAGAAGAGAGGAAAATTATGATTTTTCTTTATTTTACAGTACCAGGGTGGGAGAAACTCCGATTGAAATCAGGTGGGGACGGTGTACAGACCGAGGTCACGGTAACTTCGTCACATTCTGAACTTTTTTGAATATTTTAATGGTAAATTACGTCTCGCTGTAGAGCCATGGAGTCACAGCCTTATTCGAAAAGAATGAATATGCTGACCTAAGAGAACCTTCCCCATGCGTATTAGGCATTCAAACCCAAAGATCATTTATCCCCAATCTGAAAATAGAAATCTGCACAATAATTTTTGACAACCGTTCGCCAAAAATCCGCAGCAGCTTCTGATAATCCCATGCACCGCCAACAAGAAAGTCAGAGATATAGCTATGACGAATACGAGCATCAACATTAAAATAAGAAGGTTTGCAGGCTACGACGGAGGGTGGGCATCTCTAATCTTGCCGGCAGTAGTAAAGAAGTCTCCACCAAGAGGAGACCCCCTCACTGGAAACTGCAACCGAGGGTCTTACCGGCCATGCCTGAAGACCAGCAAACGGTACCTGTAAAATATACTTAGCATGAGGACGAAGGTCAGAAGTTACTCTGCCGTCATCTTTCAAATTGAAACCAGTCAAATGCTGTTCTTTCTTCTGATTAGGCAATGAGGCTAAAACGTGAGGACAACGCTATAAAAAGATACGGGGAAAATGGGTCGCCTCGACAAATTCCCTTTTGCCTGAGAACCATGCCGTGTTTTTTTTTTTCTTTTTTTTTTTTTTTATTTCATACATCACAAGTACCGATATACTCAAACCCAATAGAATTGGCAGATAATAGGTTCCAAGTGCCCTGGACAACTCTTTCTTCCCAAGCCCACAGAGTACCTTCTGAGTGGCTCGCTATATATACAACTATCCAGTTCGCCGTCTCATTGACCTCACGGAATGCATATAGCCTGAAATGTCATTTCCTCTCTCACTATCATCTAAATATTTTCGAGCAGGAGTTGAATCTCTCTATCACTACTCAGTTCCTCTCGGATCCAGTTGATTACAGTAGCCGAATTATTTTCTAATAGAATTACAGGAGTCTGGAGCACCTATGGTGCATAATGTAAGCCAAGCTGCCCACCACTTTAGCCTATCCAAGCCGCCCACAATTTTACTTCAAAAATCGAGGTGTCGAAATTCTAAGGGCCCTCCTTGCCATTGAATTCAAAGAAAAAATGATGGCGATGGGATACAAGCAAAATCCCAGTTAATACACTGTTGTGGGAACCCATCATCGCGAAGGTTTGCAGTGTTTGCGGGTGCGCAAAAAAATTATTGCAACGTCTAATGTTGGCTTGGCTAAATAATATTCAACTATCGTATTTATTGCTGCTGGCGACACCAATCCACTTGTCGTCGTGACAAGACAACCCCTGTCCCCATGGGCGTCTCCCTAGACCCTAGCATTATTCTAAAATTTATGAAATCGCGATTTACTTGCTCTCAATTCGTTTATAGTTGGGCAGGACCCTTTTTTTTCCCAGGGTTTTTGATCCAATCCCACTTGCCATTGATAGAAAGGAGGGACCATCGCCTGTACACTCTGCTGCAGGCATGACAGAACCTGATTGTTATTTGGTTCCGCGGTTCTAAAGGTACACAATATTTTTAAAATATTTTATCTTTAAAAAATTATTTCTTTAAGAGTCACCGCTTTCTTTGAAAGAGACGTTTAAAAAAAATAAATATTTTAAACCATTAAAAGAATAAAATAACTAAAATTTAGGAGACAAAAAATAATATTTTTTTAATTAAAATTTCAACAAACTGAACCTTTGCTCTCTACTTAGAAGCTTTTTTGACTAGCCATATATTATTGTTGTTTCACCATAAGTTGGAAGATTGAACTTATCAATGACACATCAAATTTTAAAAATGTGACAATCTTGATACCCCACCAAGGGCTGAAAATATAACAATATTGATGCTTATCACATGTTACAAATACTGAGCTGAAAATGAAATAATACCGATACCCTATTAGGGGTTCTAAATATGATTGTGGCTTAGTTCAAAGATGGGATTGCTTGCGCTCTTCTATTGTCTATTAGAGTATACCATTGTTGCAAATTGTTTCATAAAATTGTGAAATATACTTAATTTTTATAACTAAATTTTTTATTTGCGCAAGTATCGCAATATTGACAAAAGTATCTATATGGCATGAATATTTTATGACAGCAGTACTTCTATTTTTCTTTATTATCAATTTTTGAATATGTTGAGTGGGTGGATATGGAAGCCTCTGTGGGGCGAATTTAGGATGGCGCAACTCTAATCCTCATTAAAAACAAGAAAAAAAAACTCTGAAGACTGGTTCAATAAAAAGAAAACGTTACCAAGCTATCGAGTATCAGCTCACCTTCTCTACAAAGGGAAGGTATTGAAACAAACATTCATTCATGTAACTAATCAGTCAAATCTTAGGGGCACCCCAAAATACACATGGTGAAGGCAGTTATTTTAGAGCAAAGCTATAAACCACAGAGACGTCTCAAAATGACATGAGAAATTTAACCCTTGTGAAAGAAATTAGAACTACGACATCCCACATCAACCGGAGGACGGCGACGGCAACGGAGATGTATCGACTTCAGAGCCCTTCCTCTCCCCGTCGTTGGCCATCATCATCTTGAACTCGTCGAAGTTCACGCTTCCATCGCCGTCCGAATCGACGGACCGGATCATCCTGGAGCAATCCTGGACGGAGCACTTCTCCCCCAATCTTTTCAGCACCAGATGGAGCTCCTTTTCCGAGATCAGCCCGTCCCGGTCCAGATCGTACATCGCGAACGCGTCCTTCAGCTCTCCCTCCCTTCCGTCGCCGCCTCCCGTGGCGCCGCCCAGCCCGCGGTGGAACGCCGCGAACTCCTTCAGAGTTACGAAGCCGTCGCCGTCGGAGTCCAGCTCCGCCATCATGGCTTTCAGCTCCTCGTCGGAGACCTCGGATCCGAGGGCGCGCAGCACGTCGGCGAGCTCCGACGGCGAGATCTTGCCGTCGCCGTTGGCGTCGTAGCGCGCGAAGACCCGCTCGACGTCGTTCGTGGAGACGATTTTCGAGGTTTTCTCCGACTCCTGGGGTTCCGCCATGAGGAGATTTCTATTCTATTTCGTGGCGAAAGCTTTTGCTTGATGTCTATCGCTAGTAGGCCTTACATCGGTTTCCCATTGTCCTTTTCTTTCATGGTAGCGGGCTAACGGACAAGATTATATTGACCTCGCTTTCTCGATGCGGTGGAGATCGGATAATTACTGATTAAAATATAGCTCAAAATATTACCGATATCTCAGCCAACATCTCGGCTGAGATGAAAACTTATTGCTACATTAGATTAAAACTAGATTATAGTATACTATTAAGTAAACCTAAAAAAGCTTTTATGAGATTAGAGGTAAATTATCTAATAGTTTATAAAAATCTATACTTACTTTCTTGAAATTTATATTTATCTTTGAATCAATAACTTAATAAACATTCGTCAAATCATTAATTTTAAATAGTATTCAAATGCCAAAAAAAAAATTTAAAAATAACCTAACCTTAAGTGACATAATAACCATCTAAGGACATAAAAAAAATATATACATCCTCCTCCCTATCTAAGAATAATTTCAACTTTTATATGAGATAAATGGTTTCATCTATGCATTTAATTTAACTTGGTATAAGTGTAGATTTTATAAACTATTGAGTGCAATGGTAATAAATGTAAATCTTAAAAAAAATTTGTAATTTATTCTGCACTATTTCTTGGTCACATGTATTGCAAGTTAGGTTGGTTGTGGTCCCACTCAAGTAGATGTACTTTTAGTTTCAACTAGTAGATGCTTATCTCTCCTCAAAGAATGATAACTACTTATGATTTAGTTTTCTAAAAATGTTATATATAAGGGTGCCATGAAAGGAGCTTCAAGACCACAAAATAGTATGGCATGGTTAGTAAGCTTTTTTTTTTTCCAACCTTTATTATGCAATTGCATTTTGGTATTTTAATCACGACACTCATACAATTGGATCAGGGTGAAAGAAGGATTTATCATTAGAGTGATATCTAATGAATACTTATGCTAGAATGACTTCATCTATCTCCTTTTACCATCCATGTTCAGATATTAATCCCTTACTTAAGAATCATCTATCAACTTAAATAGTATAATATATATGTCTGCAAGTTGGCATGTTGGCATATCTTAATTCATGCTGCATATCTATGTAGAATGTATCGAGGGACTTAAGATTCAGTGTTGAGTGAATTTCTATGACCTTTCTACAAAGAAGAAAAGTTCCCCACATTGATATATGTTTGATAATCCACATGTCATCTTGATCATTCAGGGATGCTATTTAATCTCGAAGCACAATGGTAAACCATCTGAAATCAAAGCAGAGCAGCGATCAAATCGTTGATGGATTATCTCCAAGCAACTTGATTTTTTGTTCATCGATATGTACTGACACCAAACATTTAGTGTACATCCAACATATATGATACTCAAACTTTTTTGGACAATGTCAATTCACAATAATCCTAAAATGTTTCATTAATGCGGTATTAATTCTATCAGCAAAGTTTTTCTCCCCAAAAGAAAAATCGATCGGCAAAGTCATCCGAATCTCTTTTTCGATGTTGTATCGTTGGATTTTTATTTATTGCTTCATCTGGATTAGGAGAAACCAAGACCTTGGAGGATCCATGGTCCACCAGAAACACTTGGATATCAGGCGTTAGAGTTTTAAAACTAAAAATAATCTAGCTGACCCATCAGTGTTGCATGTTTATAAAAAGGATTTTTCTTCGGAACCCAGAAAATAAAATAAAAAATAAAAAAATAAAAACTCAAAAAAAAAATATGGGGAGGACGTGTTCGGAGTTGGATCCCTTTCGGGAGAACCCATCTCCAGGCCCATGGGCCTGGACTGAACCAGTGAGAAAGAGGCTTCTGGAAAGCTGTTGGTTTCGTGCGAGGATTCCAGAGCTATCGACGCTCTCGCCATAGGGAAGAAAAGGAGACGGATGCGGACTCTAGACACTTCGAGGCCTGTCGATTCTGAATCTATAAATAATGGAGGTCGGATTCCGACCACGGCAACGAGGAGCAATTCCATCACGAAAGCTTTCAAACTCTCCAGCTAATTTCCCACCGTCATCCAAGCAAAATGTCGATCGTCAGGCGGAGCAACATCTTCGACCCCTTCTCCCTCGACGTCTGGGATCCTTTCCAGGGCTTCCCCTTCGACGCCTTCCGCTCGCTTACCGAGTCCCGCCCCACTTTCGCGAGCGAGACCTCCGCTTTCGCCAACACCCGCATCGACTGGAAGGAGACTCCGGAGGCCCATGTCTTCAAGGCCGACCTCCCGGGAGTGAAGAAAGAGGAGGTGAAGGTGGAGGTGGAGGAGGGCAGGGTCCTCCAGATCAGCGGCGAGCGCAGCCGGGAGAAAGAGGAGAAGAACGACAAGTGGCACCGTGTCGAGAGGAGCAGCGGCAAATTCCTCCGGCGCTTCCGGCTGCCGGAGAACACCAAGGTGGATCAGGTGAAGGCATCCATGGAGAACGGGGTGCTAACTGTGACCGTGCCCAAAGAGGAAGTCAAGAAGCCAGAGGTGAAAGCCATTGAGATCTCCAGCTGAATTCGTACCAGTACCAGCCTAAGGTCTATTACAGAAAGGTGATCCTTAACGTATGTTTGTTCCGGTGTTCGTATGTATGTGCCTGTCTTGCCGTGTTTCGAACTTCGTGTGAATCTGGTGGAGCTGTTTACCTTTTTCCAATGAAATAAATATTGTATTTCCAGATTAAGTCACATTTTTGTCTTCTTATTTTCTTTCATCAATGGCTAGACCGAGGTGCGTCAGGGTGGATAAGATTTTTAAAGGGGCAGTTCGACGCTTCTCTGTTTCCTCTGTTTTCCATCATATAACGTACGTAATCCGTGGTCATGCTCAAAACGGAAGTGCATGCTAGCTGGACATCCAAACTGAGTCTTACAAGAGATCTCTCCTATTACCCAAAAAAAAGAACAAGGAGATCTCTCCGTCAAAATGCGGATAATTATGGACCATGCTGACCGGAAAAAAAAATATTGGAAAGCATATTGGGTTTATATTGTGGAGGAGATCAAAATAAGCAAGAGATTTATTTGTTCCCAAAAGCTTACTTTTCTGATGCACCAAAAAAACTATTGCTGTGTGAGGTGACAGCCAACTGTCAATAAATAAACCTTATTTTTCGAGGGAAGAATATAATCAAACCTAATAAACGATGTGGTTGTGCTCTGGAGTTTGTGGTGTGATGAACTGATGATCCCAAGACTGTAACGAGACAAATCCTTTGTTTTTTCTGTTAATTTCTAGTGGGATTGAAGCCGAAGGCAACTGCATATTCCACAGGATGAAAATTCTTCATGTAATTCTTCCCAATAGTGATGTTATTGCTTATTCAGGGCCTGTTTGGGAGCTTCTCGCATAATCCAGTGGGATAGTTCAGTTGTTGGGAGCAGGGAACTGACCTCTATGTTCTCACTCCCTTCACATGGCGCTTCAATCCTAGCCAAACAGGCTTATCTATATATCTCTATCTTTACACACACACATATATATATTAATGAAGGGGGAGGTAAAGCCATCCAGCTTTTATTAGAACAAAGAGTTCATAGAAACTATTTACAAAATATTTGTTAAAAAAATACAAAAGAGCAATATTTTTTATTATTATTATAAAAGATGGTAGCATGTAAGTTGACCCGTTAAACTATTTAACATACTCAACAATCTCATAAATGACTTGAAGGATCTCTATATCTTCAATTTTTAATATGCAACTATATGAGCTCTGTATCTTGATGTGAGTCAGTTTTTTTCTAAATAAGATAAATCAATATCTCTCAATGTGCAGCGCCAATATTGCGAGATTATTTTAAAGTTTGAGATGAAGATCTAGCAGTTTTTTTGAGCATATATGCTTCCAACTGAAGAAGGTTGATAAGATTTTTTGTAGAATACACTAGATAGAACTTGATTTTTTTAAGAAAATCCGAGTATTTTACTTCTTCTATATTTTTCAATAGATAGAAGCAATCAATTGATCCGCAATATATATAAGAAATCACAAAATATACTGGAATATAAAGAACAAAGAAACTAACTACCTAATCCATGACATGCTATCCCTTGAAATGTGCATAAGAAACTATATATCCTATGTACAATCTCGTCGATTATTAAACGTATGGATAGAACCTCTCCCGTTCTCTCTATAGTAATCAATACAGTGGTACAATATGAAGCGAATCCAAGTATCCGGGGAGAAGAGTGGTACCTCAATCACTAGTGTGAGGTGTCGTCGAACTGCTTTCCCATCTCCCCGTAACAGAATCCGGTGAAAAAGGTAGATTATTTCTCAGTAAGGTGGCTTCTTCCCTCACTGGAACATCAGCCTCCACCACTTTCTTGGGCTTGTACTCTCCACTCTCTATGTCTCTCAACACATCCAGAACCTCCTTAATGGATGGTCTCATCTCCGTGTCTAATTGCAAGCACCTGAATGCTAGCTCAGCCACCAGGGTGATCATAGTCTTCATCTCCCAATCCGACTGATATCCGAGACTTGGATCCACCAGCTGCTCCAGGTGGCAATTCTGGATCATACTAATTGCCATGTTGGCCAAATTGATCTCACCAGGGGTCCTATTGGTGTCGACAGCCGGTTTAGATGAAATAAGCTCTGCTAGTACCACCCCGAAGCTATACACATCACTCCTGTCGGTGAGCTGGTAGCACTCGTAGTAGAAAGGATCGACATAACCAGGGCTGCCCTGAGGAGCGGTGGACACATGGGTGGCGTCGAGTGGGAAGAGTCGTGACAACCCAAAATCAGCAACTTTCACATGGAAGCCGCGGTCAAGCAAGATGTTGCTGGTCTTCACATCCCGGTGTATGATTTGTGGTTCGACAGCATGGAGGTAGGCGAGTGCATCAGCTGTTTCAATGGCAATGCTCATCCGGACGGGCCATGTAAGGGCTCGGTTGTGCGCACGGGGGCCATGGAGGTGATCCGCGACAGTGCCGTTGGGCACGTACTCATACACAAGTAGGAGTTCACGGCTGTGGCGCGAGGTGCAGCCGTAGAGGGAGACAAGGTTCTGGTGGCGAAGGTGTGAGAGGATTTCAACCTCATTCATGAACTGCTCGACACGATTCCAGTTGTGCTTATACAGTCGCTTGACTG